>NW_006771376.1:2178853-2190971 GCF_000442215.2 Lipotes vexillifer
CTTTCCCTCCTTCTTGCCTCCCTGCAGACTGGAGGCTTCCATCACAGAGCTGGTGCAGCTGTTTTTCTGCCTGAACACCACCATGCCCATGCCCCCTCCCACCTGAAAGACCACCTCCTCCTTTGGCCCTCTGATCCCCACTCAGCTGCCTCTTCACGTGCTGCCTGTCTGTCTCCCGTCCAGTCTCTCTCCCAATGACCCTGCTTTTCTTCTTAGCACTCATCAGCACCTGTATTCTTATGTTTGTTTTTGCTTATTTAGTTTTACTGAAAAATATTTGTTGCTGTCCTCCTACACGCCGGGCCCTTGGGGATGCAGTGCTAAGGCTGGCAGGCCTGCAGGCTCCTGGGCACGGCTCTCACTCGCTGTTTAAGGCTCAGAATCAATGTCACCTCCCTGAGAGCCCCATGTTAAAAGTGGTCAAACGCGTGACAGTGGCAGACAGGCTGGCAGCCCCACGCTGGCCCGGCTACGTGTCCCACGAGCGTCTCCCCGCGCTGGGGAGACTTGAATTAATCCAAGGCAATTCTGGCGGAAACACTCAGCCGGCCGGGGACCAGCGTGGCCCAGCGGCTGCTTTAGGGATGGACATGAGGCCCAGCTCTGTCCAGTGGGATGGAAGAGGTTTCTGGGGAAGCTCTCTTTGCCTAAACATTTTTAAGTGCACAGCAGGACTTCCCTGGTGGCGCAGTGGTTAAGGATCCGCCTGCCAATGCTGGGGACACGAGTTTGATCCCTAGTCCGGGAAGATTCCCACATGCTGTGGAGCAACTAAGCCCGTGTGCCACAACTATTGAGCCTGCGCTCTAGAGCCCACGTGCCACAACTACTGAAGCCCGCACGCCTAGAGCCAGTGCTCTGCAACAAAGAGAAGCCAACGCAATGAGAAACCCGCGCACCGCAATGAAGAGTAGCCCCCGCTTGCTGCAACTAGAGAAAGCTCGCGCGCAGCAACAAAGACCCAACGCAGCCAAAAACTAAATAAATAAAATAAGTAAATTTATTTTTAAAAAATGCACAGCAAGAAATCATCACCTTCTCCCGCTGGACATTTGTGCAGAGTCAGTCCCTGAGGCTGTGGCGTCTACCCTGCATCCATGCACAGAGGAGTGCGACGGAGATGGGCTGCCCTACGTCGAGGAGCCTCCAAACCCATCAGCCTGCAAGCCACGCCCATCCTGTTGCTGGAGATTATCCGCTCTTTGGTGTTACTTTTTCTGCCACCAAATCAGGCAAGATGCATTCTGCTGAAAGTAATAAAAAACCCGACTAGCCAATGACTTAACTCAGGAGGCAGTAAACATTTTCTTCAAAGGGCAGATAGTAAACATTTGAGACTTCGCAGCCACGGGGTCTCTGTCACAACACTCAGGCCTGCCATTGGAGCTCAAAAGTGCTGCCGATGGGTTAAACCATGAAAGCGTTTGTCACTTACCTAATGACAAAACTGAGGAAGTTTCTGGAGCTGGTTCAGAGGCTGTGACGTGGCATCTCTGCAGTCCCCCATCCTCCCACCCAGGGCTGCAAGTTGGCTTCTCCAGCCCCAAGCTCCACCACCCCACGGGGGTCTGCAGGGGTGAGGGGGACCCCAACGGCTCCCTCCCTACCTGTACCCTGGCCCCTCCATTCCACTTGCCGCACTCGGCCGCAAAGCAGGGGGGAGGTGGGCAAGGGGATGGATAGAGATGACTCTGGGGACCCAACCAAGAATGTCCTAGCGATGAGCGGTCCACACGACGAGGGCTACACTGGCTCAGAGCAGAGGGGCGCTGCGGAAGGAGCAGAACGAGCCGGCCCCCCTGGGCTGGGGCAGAGGTCCCAGGGCATATAACAGAAGCACAAAATGTCTTTTTAAGTATTCAACACTAATAATAATATTTAATTAAAATTAATACTAAATTTATATTGTAAAAACATAATTGCAGAGACAAGAGGAACACCGAGGAAATTAGAAGACAACACCAGGAAGGGTGTTTCTAACCTAATTTATATAATGCTTTGCAAAGGGCATTTTAATTTCGCCCTCTCGACAAACTCATGCAGAGGTTCTGGTCCCAGGTTACAGGTTAACCTGGCAGAGTTGGGGTTCACACTGGGCCTCAAGCCCCAGGGGGCTCCTCTGCACAGCACCTCCATGGTGGAGGCACCTAGATGCTGCAGGAGGGCAGCTCTCATGACCTCGGGCTGAGGACCCAAGGAGTCTGATCTGGGAAAGCAGGTGCAGGAGGGGCTGCAGGGGACCAAGACCGCTCAGAAGATGCTACGCCTGTTGCCTTTGTCTCCATGGCAACATGAGCTCAGCTCAAGGGAGCCAATCCTAAGAGTCAGAAACCCTTCTTCCAGAGGACCAGGCCGCTGGGGTGATGAGCCCTCTTCACCAGACATGCTCAAGAAGGGCCCCAGGAAGGAGCCTGCATCCCCAGTCCAACACCCCTGGGCTCCCCAAAGCCATTTCCACCTGAGGTTTGAGGGGTATGGGCAAAGGAGCACCAGGGAGGCTGCGGGGTGGGGAGAGGGGCTACCCAGGGGGCCGCAGGACCTGCTGGTCAGACTGGACCAGCATGGGAGGGTAGGGGGCAGTCCACGTGGCCAGCGAGGCCATGGGAGCTGCTCTGTCACGTCTGAGACCTCGGGCAGCCTGGGCGGGAGAGGATGCCGCCCCCTGCTCTTACGCCCTCTGTTCTAGAAGAACTCAGCCCAGCCCACACTCTGCCCTGAAAAAGTTTCAGAGCTGGGAGAGAACCTCAGAAATGATTCACACAGGCACCCACCCACCCTGCACGCACGCACGCACACACACACACACGTGCGCCTGAGCCATCGATTCTGGATGTTTTACAGCTGAGTAAACTGAGGCTGAGTAGTGCCCGAGGCCACAAGGTGTGTGTGCACATCAAGCTCGGCTCTATCTGGGTGCCCGTCCACATTCCTCCCTCCCGCCCCACCAGCTCTCCTGACTCGCATCCGGGCAGATGAGGACCAGCGTGTCCCCGTGGCCCGGGGACCATGCTGCCTGCAACCAGCTGCCTTGGAACCGGCCAGAGGGTCCAAAGCTTTTCATCGCCTTTCACCTGGCTTCGCCTTTCGCCTGGCGCCTTTCGTCCAAAGCTCAGTGGGAACTTTCTAAGGGGTGTAGGCGTAGACAGAAAAGAGGGCTGGGGACAGGGGCTCGGGCCTGCCCAACTCCCGTGAAGCATCCTCCGGGAAGAATTAACGAGGGCTATTAAATGAAACCTAGACAGACAAGACACTTCCCCGTGGTACAGGTGGAGGCCTGGGCTGTGCTGGACGCTACTGGCCAGTGGCCTCCCAGTCAGGGCCTCTCTGGAGGCTGCATAAAGCTGGTCTTGGCAACAAGGGGACCAGTGCCTCCGGGCCTGGAGACTGTAGTGTCAGCTGGGATGTGTACTCTCCTTCTGCCAGTCATCACCTCTGGTCCCCTGGCTTTGTTTCCAGGCGGGGAGGCCTCCCTGGGGACGGAACCCATCCCTGCCTGCCTGTGGGCCCCAGGCTGCACTCTCGCACAGGAACCAGAGGCCTTGGAACCTACCACAGTGCCTTGCCTCGTCTTTGCCGGGGACCCCTCTGAGACGGAGGAAGGAGCGGCAGGCAGGGCCACCTACCTCCTGTGGAGGAAAGTGAGATCTTCCTGAAACAAGGGTGGAGAATCCCAGGAAACCTAACAGAAATAATAAATGTTGTTTTCAGATTTCGAAAGAGAGCATCTCTCTTCCCCGGGCGGGGTTTCCACAGGGGAGGTCGGCGCTGGCTGGTGAGAGCCGGCCAGGTTGACCCCACAGATGTGAGGTCTGGGACATGGCCCCAACGCGTCCAGTGAGTGATCCAGTCCCTGCCAACCCCCCTCCCCCTCTGGGATGGGGGAGGGCTGTCGAGGAAAGCGGGACCAATCCTTCTGGAGGCGGAGAGACAGACTGCTTTTAATCCTCCCGTTTGGCAAACCAGCTAAACTTTGCAGAAGTATTTGGAGAAAGGTTGAATCAAACCGGTAACAGGGCCTCCGGGGCATCTTGAGCAAAACTTCCCATTTAATAGAAATCACAGGCAAATTCTTTCCTTCTGACGTCGCCAACACTGGCCTGTACCTCAAAGCTGCAGACTCTTCCCCGGCCTGGCACTGAGATGCTGGGGCGTCCTTGGCACCTGCGGGAGCATCACGGGGGGAGACGCCAAGGCCAGTTCTCAGGTGGTCCCAGCTGAGCCGCCTCACCTGGTCCTGCCCCAACGAGCCGGCCCTGGACCCAGGTGTCCCTGAACGACACCTGGCTCCCAGGGCAGAGCCCCGCTCTGGATCCTCCCGTGTCACTCTCTCCTGTCCCCACCCCTCAAACCCCTGCTTCATGTGAATCTAACCAAATGTCCCTGTGAGATATGAGCACCTCCCTTCTGTTCAAATTTTCTCTGAACAGAAAATTTCCATTTTTGACCAATTTCCACCCACACGAGTTGCAGCCTGCTCCGTGCCCGGCCCCGTGCAGTCGTGAGGGATGAGACAGCGTTTCTCTCCGGGAAGAGCAGACGGTGAGTTCCGCCTGGACCACACTGGGGAGGCCTGGGGTCGGGAGGGCCTGGCTCACTCAGCACCAGGCTCTGGGGAAGCTGGAGGGAGGGGAAGTAAGTCTCCCCCTGTGACGGGAGATTTCAGACCCCAGTGAAGATGGAGAATTGGCAGAGGTGAGGGCAGGGTAAGCCCGGTCATTAAAGCAGCGTTTCGAGTGGGAAGGAAGTGGGAGGGCAGGTGGGCCTCGGAGCCACAGCAGGAGCCTGAGAGATGCTCCTTCCTCTGCGTGGAGCCCGGGCCTGCCTCGGTGCCGGCTGGCCCGGGGCCCCCTGACCTTCACCTCCTCTACGGGCCCCAGCACCATCCCTGGGCCTCAGTAAACGTCTGATGAATAAATGAGTGGGTGTCTTTTGTCTCACAAAGTCCATCAGAAAGACCCGAAGGGGAATGGCCTGGTCAGATGGGATTTTAGGGAAGCATCTCGAGCAGCAGGTGCGAGGCCAGAGTATGGGGTTGCGGGGGGCAGGTGGAGGCAGGACATGGGCTGGGGGTCTGTTACGATGCTCCCCTGGGCCGGGCTCTCCTTGATTCCTCCAGCACCACAGTGCTGCCACCCTCACGCCCCCTTCCCCACGTCAGTAAAGGGTGCCAAGCACACGTCACACTGGGGCCCTGACGGGCACCTGGCAGGCGGCCTGGCCGTCACCTTCAGGTGGGCTGGGCCACCGGCCGGAAGTGTGACAAGAAAAACAGAGAAGCAGAGGACGGCCTGTGAGCAGCCCCACTCTGTGTTCACCTGCTCTGGCTTCTGTAACAAATGTCACAGATGCAGGGACTTCAACAATAACCTCTCTCACGTCTGGAGGCTGGGAGCCCAAGATCCAGGTGCCGTCCACTCAGTTCCCGGTGAGGCCGCTTCCTGGCTCGCAGACCGCCGCCTCGTCACTGTGTCCTGACCGCGGTCAGAGAGCGAGCTCTGGTGTCCTTCCTCTTCTTATAAGGACACTGATCCCATGATGGGGCCCCACCCTCATGACCTCAGCAGAACCTAATTACTTCCCAAAGGCCCCATCTCCAAATACCATCTCACTGGGGTGTAGGGCTTCAACATATGGATTTGAGGGGGCTTTCAGCCCGTAGCACCCTCCTCCCATAGTGGGGAGTTCTCCCGAGCAGATGGACACCCCAGGGCAGGGGCTTTCAGTCCGAGTTCCTGACCATCTTCCCACGTGATAGAGCCAACCATGTCCATATGGTGCTGGATGGAAAGGCCCGGAAGCCCCAAGGGAAAGCCGATCTTCCTGGAATAAAACTGTTCTTCTGTGCCGGGTCCCAGGGCAGCCAGGGGCCCCAGGCTCCCTGCTTCTTTCTGAGTGGGAATGACTATTCAGAAAGAAAGAAAGAACAGCAAAACTGTTGCTTCCATGTGATAACAGCCTTCACATGGGAACAGGAGGTGAGAGCTGAATGCCAACCCCACTGGCCCCAGAATCGTCTTCTCGGGCACACACGTGAGGATTGATGGAGTCTGGCTAACCCTGATCCTCTTTAAGGATTAGAGGATTGGCTCCTTACTAATTAATTGCAGCCCTACCTGCAATTCTATTGCTCAAGATAACGTTTTTTTAGGTCAGCTTGCTTTCTATTTCCATTAAGAAACTATTAATAATGGGGATTTAGTGAGAAATTTTTAATAATTTCTTAACAAAATGGAGAGAAAGCTGACCTCCAACGAATTGTTGTCTTAAGCAATATAACTGTTGCTTAATAGGGCTCTAATTACTTACATTCATAATCAGCTACAGAGATACTCGGGTTTTTTTTAATTTTTAAGTAAAATGCATATCATAGAATAGACATGTGAGTAATATGATTCTGAATCATGCAGAAAGGTTTCTAAAAGGTTTCACTGGAAAATAATATTAAAAAGAATGTACATATATATATATATATATATATGTATAACTGAGTCTCTTTGCTGCACAGCAGAAATTATAAAAAAAAATTTAAATGAAAAAAATAAAACAAAAATAAATAAATAAAATGTTTCATTGTGGCCTCCCTCAAATTCCTGAACTCCCCGAATTTATGCTGGGAAAGTGAACCCTTCCTAGGTTGCTTCCTTAGGCCTCGAGTGCAGATTTTGCTTCTGTTCTGCCCTCAGAAGGATGTGATCTGGCCCTTTTCCAACCCCTCACTGTCCCGCACAGAATCTCTGCCTTGGGGGTTATATTCTTTTTGGAATACAATTATTTATGAGTTTGTCTCAGGCTCTCACTAAATTGTTACTCCTTGAGGGTCACCAAGACTGGGGCATCTACACCTTGCGTTAAACCTTATGGTTTATCCACAGCGCACACTTTAAATGCGTGTGAAATGACATAAATCAAAATGGCCCACAAAGAAGCCACACAGAGCATCCAAGGGCCTGGGTGGTATGTCCCCAAATGGGAATCTTAATTTTATGTCTTAGACAAGCTATAAAGCTAGGAAGACTTAGCTCCGTCCCCAAAGAAGCTAAGTTTTCCATCCTTAGCTTCGTGCCCCCAGTTGTGAGAACCCACATTCTTTTTTTTTTCTTTTTCTTTTCTTGCAGCTGGTGGTCCCCGTCCTTGCCCCCCGAGAGCACAGCCCACTGCCCCCCATCCCGAACGCGTCCAGCCCCACCCTGGCCTTGGGACCCACATTCTTTTTCCTGAACCCAAAGTCATGGTCTAGAAGCGGAGCTTCTTACACCCACCCACTGCTTACCCTTTCAGCCGCCTTGTCCTTCCTAAATGGGTGGGCATCGTCAAAGCCCACGTTTTCATGTTTCTGAGGGCTGTTTTCATGACAAACAGAACTATAGGAGATTTGGGAGGTGGAGAACAGACAAAGGCTGATGGAGAATAAGTGTGACTATAAGAAACTCAAATAAGGAGAGAAGCATTTGGCATTTTTACAGACGAAGAAATGTGTTCCATCTGCTGTTTGCCTCTATGTGTTTCAACGAGAGACGAAAGAATTCTTGAAGGAGCCTGAAAAGTTATTTTCAAATATCTTTTTGAGCTACGTTACTTGACTTCATGGTAATTCAGGGAGCACGGGAGGGTCTGAGTTTGCCAGTTTTCTTTGTAAGATGTGAGGAGCTCAGCAAAATGATGGGAGCAGAAGGCTCCCTTGGCTGACATGCCCAGGAGGATGGGGGGCGGGTACCTAAGGGAAATTAGCTCAGGAGGGGGAAATGAACGGGGAAACTTAAGCAAAGAACATATGTAGGAAAAGGGATTTAAGATGGGCTATATTTGACTAAACAACTTAGACGACAAAGACAAAAGTCTCCTCAAAGCTAATTCCAGCAAACATAATTCTGAATGACAGCACCAGAGTTTAGGGGCTTTCAGAATGGGGGCCGGGCAGAACAGGTTATGATCAGACATTTTGCCTTCTTAACATGGGGGTCGACCAGCCCAAGGACTGAGCTCTGAGGGATGGCATGTTGGGAGCCGTGAAGGGGTCCGTGGTGGGAAGGTGGAGGGCTGGGGTACCCTCAGGAGGCCTGGAGCCACCCTCAGACCCAAACCACAGCCAACCAAACCATGGATGGTGACCACTGCTGGCATCTTCAACGCCACACAGAGAGGTCCAATCTGAATGCCCACACCCAGCCCCAAATGTTGATCTCCTCAATGAGCCCGGAAGCAAATTTCTGATGGATGAGGACGCCTTCAATTAAACTTTTTTAAAGGCCTTCTTGAACTTCCCTTCTGCCCATTCTTCACGTTGGGGGTAAGTTGAGTTGGAGATTGTTGTTGTAAGAGGTTGATTTGATTTATTCAGATGAATTCCAAAAAGTCTCATCCTAGAGATCGAATCTGAAGTGAGTATGGATCAAGAAGTGGAAAAAAACTGTTGCAGGAAAGATTTAAAGGGACAAGTGTGTATTTCTTCGCCTCCTTTATCCCACTCCATAGTTTTGTACAAAACTGAGAAGAATCTCCCCAACCTTTAGTATTTGGGAGGCTACGTTATCAGCAGGCAGAGTGGATTTTCCTCTCTTCGGATGGACCCAGGAGAACCTCTTACCCCCAACTTAGGCATTACCAGCTCGTTTCTAGATTGATGATGAGTCCCTGTGAGTGACCCAGAATTTCTTTATCCCAGAGAAGCCTCCAAAATGTAAATGTGGAGTGTCCTGGGCTGCTGCTTGCTGTGGGTTTGTTTGCTGAAGTCTGTACGTGGTGAGACGGAACCAGCATCAGCCACCTGCAGCCCGAGGAAGGAGACTGTCGAGTGGGGTGGGGGGAACGTGCTTCTTACATCCTTAGCTGCTCCAGAATCCATTCCGATTGCCTCCTCTTACTTTCTATTTGGCCTAATAAACCCACAGAACAAGGCCCAGATGGGTTCGCCTTTTATAAAATTCCTTGCTCTAAAGCCAGTTCTATATCAGTTCATTTTTGCTATATTAGTATTCGTCCCTTTTACCGATGAAAAAAACGGAGGCTAATTAGAGTGAGAACTTTTTTTATCAGCATTTAATAAATACTATTCAAATTTTTATTCGCATTATATTATTTGGTTTCATAACAATCCAGGGAGCTGGGCACTGTTGCTATTGCCAATGAATAGATGAGGAAATTGAAGCTCAGACAGGTTTAGCTACTGCTCCAAGGTCACACAGCAAGTGAGTGGTAGAGCCCAGATACAAAGCTGCTGTCTGATTCCAAAGGCTTCTCCTTCTTACCTGCCTTCCCCACCCGCTTGTCCCTCTACCTTAACCACTATGGGAAGTTAATTATCCAAAGGTACAAACAGATTTTTCAACATTTATGTTTGCTCTTGTAGAAAACTGAAACCCAGCAAATTAGATACCTAAAAGCACCAGACTCACCCTTGGATTATTCTGGAAAATCAAGGTCAGAGAAAGTATAAAGGCTTTCATGGAAAAGGATAGCTAAAAATAAAACACCAAACGGAGTGAAGATTCCCGAGCCCTGGGCAGGAGACGGGTCAGGCCAGCAAAGCAGAGACAGGCACTGTCTAGAGAGATTCCTCATGTGTGCAGAGCCCTTAGCCGCAGGTCACAGGTCCTGGCCCCACTGCCCACCTAGCCGGCGCCCCCCTCTGCTGGTTGTACATTAGCAACCAGGTTCCAGAGGGGACGAAGGGGGAAGGCAGATGGAAACAGACCGTGGGGCAGGCCAGCCATGCCTGTCTCTGTGGCACCACGGCCAGGATCGTATCACAAAGCCAGCCCCGGACATGGGGCCGGCTTCTCACAGCTGCCACTAGATCGGGTGCTCCTAGGTGCCAGGCCGGGCTCAGGGCTCTGCTGCAGAGAGAGCAGAAAGGCGGCCTAGAGGGAATGGAACGGCTCACGGGATCACCGGGAGGGCTAATGCAGGCCGGGCCGGGACTCAGGTCCACCCCGCACGGCCACACCACACACGGGGCTCCGGAGGCCTGCCCTCCCACTGTGATCACATCAGAGAGCCAGGCCCATGACTCAGCGCTTTCTCCAGGAGCCCTGCCCACACAAATGTGCCTTTTCCCCTGCCTCTGTCTCCCCACAAACTCCATTTCCAGTTAGTTTCATCATGTGTCTCTATCTGCAGGACCGACATCACATCTCGTGCAAAGCCTCTGGGAAGAACAGGTTGGCTTCCCAGCGTTGGCAGAACTGGAGGACAGGGCAGGAGGAAGTCGGATCAGGTGCTGAAGGCTGCTGAAAGTCAGGGGCGCTGCACAGCCTCCTGTGTGGACAGTCGTGGTCTCGGGAGAGAGGGGAAAAGGGAACCTCTTCTCTCTGGAAGGTGGTTTGGCGCTCAGTTTTCCTCAGGCACCCTCTGTAAACTTCCAGATCCCACCCTCACCGCATCCCTGTCTGTGGACAGCCACTAAATCCACAGAACGTGTCAAGACCTGCCCAGGTTCAAGGCAAAAGCAGACATACATTAGAAACGCCTGGCTCGCAGCCAACCGCCTCCACCCCAGCTTCTCTGCTGTCAAACTCCTTTGAGTTGCTTCAGTTCAAAATGTGATGATTTCTGGTGTCAGCCAGGCTGGAAGCAGCAGGACCCCACGCCATAGACCCCAGCCGCCCACAGTGACGCTCAAATACTGTAGTTAATTAAATCCATTTAGCTCTTACTCTGTGCTGCAGCACAAGCTCCCCACACAGAGATCAAACCCGGGAAACACTTAAACATAATCTCATGCCCAGCATGGCACACGAATCACCTCCATCATGGAAAACGCCAGACAGGAAAACAATCGCGCTTTGAAACGACTTATGCAGCAGAGCCCATGGGGTCAAAGCCCTGGTGTCCAGCTAACATGGGCGTCCGGGTAAGGGGCTGCCGGCTTGGTGGAGGTTGATGGCTTATGAGCCGAAGGCACCCATCCTTTCCCTGTGTTCCCCTGATGGCTGGGGCCCAGGAAGTGCAGCACTGCCCCCAGCACCATCCTGCAGACACAGAACATCCCGTTGGTGCCTCCTGACCTCCAGGTGCCAGTGCCCCACATCACCCAAGCTCGACCCCTCAGCACCCTGGGCCACGCTCCCCCCCAGCCTCACCTCACGTGGTTGCTTCACTGCCCATGGCCCCTCCGTCCTTCCCTCCTGTCTCTGTCTTGGCCTCTCTCACCTGGTCAGTAACTCATCTTTCTAGATCTCAGATTGGGTCACCGTCACCCCTCAACAAAAGCCCTTCTTTGGCCAGTAAAATGTGATGGACGTGACGTGTGTCACTCCCAGGCAGGAGCCTCAGGGGCCCACACCTGTCTTGCCCGGTCCTCTGGCCACGGCGGCTGGCCAGGGTCCGAGGCTGCTTCGTGAGCCCAGGGGCCTGCGAGGTCTCTGCAGCGCCAGGGAAGAGCAGCCACCCTGTCTGCCCTGAGCCATCAGGAGGTGGGAGCATCTGGTTGTTTCCTTCTTTAGAGAATGTCACAGCGTCCTCAAGCTCACAGCTGGTGCAGGAGTTAGAGTCTGGAAAATAAAAGGCTAGGCACTGGTATCATACAATGAAAAACTTGACTGGCCTGTGTCCCTGGCTCGAGGGAGGGAGACCTTAGTCTAAATCCTTGGAATTTCCCAAGTAACAGGAGTGTCTTCATTATTCATGAGCCCCTGAATCACACCTGAGTTTATGCTAATGAGGTGACTGGGGTTGGGGTATGTGAGGGGTCTGGATAGTTCTGGGATGGGTGGGTCAGGCTGAAGGACCAACCTGTGATTGATTAGAAGGTTGGGGATCTGAGCCCCTGATAGCAGCCCAACCTCCCGACCTGCGGGGAGGGGAGCCGACATAGATAGTGAGTCCAGTCACGAGGTCGCTAATTCACACCCTCGTAGTGAAACCCCAGTACAGACTCTGCACACTGAAGGTCGGCGGGCTTCCTGGATGTGCTGGAAACGTGCTGTGCTTTGATTTCGCAGGGAGAGAACACCTGGGGACCCTCCAGAACCCGCCCTATGGACCTCTTCACTTGGCCGCTTCTGATTTGTATCCTTTATAATAAAACTTGTAAAGATAGGTTATAGCACTTTCCTGAGTTCTGTGAATCACTCTGGTGAATTATCAAAGTTATCCCAGATTTGTGGCAGGGGCGGCAGAA
>NW_006771376.1:2191508-2230095 GCF_000442215.2 Lipotes vexillifer
TTGAGCTACGCGGGCCTCTCTCTGTTGTGGCCTCTCCTGTTGTGGAGCACAGGCTCCGGACGTGCAGGCTCAGCGGCCATGGCTCACGGGCCCAGCCGCTCTGCGGCATGTGGGATCTTCCCGGACTGGGGCATGAACCTGTGTCCCCTGCATCGGCAGGCGGACTCTCAACCACTGCGCCACCAGGGAAGCCTTTTAACTGTGCCTTTTAACATGTAGGGTCTGCTCTCACTCCCGGTGCTTAGCGCCAGACCTGAACTACAGCAGCCCAGCCGGGGGGTGGCAGGATGGGTGGGAAAATAGGTCAGAGGGTGGATGAAGTCGGGGGGTGCAGCAGGAGTGAAGCCTAAGGCATATGGGATGGAGATGGAGAGCTAGAGAGAGGCAGGGGTACCTCGCACTGAAACCCAGGCTAAGAACTCACATTCCCATCTTCTTGCAGCTACACCAGACGCGTTCTTGCCTAGAACTGGGCTCAGCCTGGCATCAGTGGCCCTACCAGGGAAAGCCGCCAAATGTCTCAGCTCCCAGAGAGTGTGGGGAGCCCACAGGGAGGGTGAGAACAGCCCTGTCCTCACTCCAGTCCACTCTGTTCTGCCCAGGTTCTTATTCTGGGCACACGTTCCTGGGGGACCAGGCCACAAGCTACAGTTCCCAGGTCCCTTGAGGATCCTCCTAATTCGCCTTCCAGGAAATCCCCAAAGCTCACCTGAACATCAGGACATGAGGGCAAAGTACGCATGCCCCCTACGATAGTCCAGTTCTCTTATATAAGCTTCAAGAACTGTCTACCCAAAACGTGGCCCAGAATGAAAGCAGATCATTTCAAAAACAGAGCCAGATGAAATAAGATGCCACTCAGAATTCCAGGCGAGCGTGTAGTGAGAATGGGAACCGTGAACCTGACAAAGCTCTAGAAAGAGGGGCTGGGCAGGGAGTGATCAAAGAACCGTGGCACAGCCCTGGGCCTCAGGGCCTTGACCATATATTTGCAGGAACAACGTTTATAAATGGAAAAGCCATGTAAGGCGGGCCGTGATTAAATTGCCAGGAGGGTTGGACAGATCAAAAGTCAGTCTGGTGAAGAATTTTAAGAAAGAATTGAGCCTTAAGTAAATGTCACAAATGCTGTGGGTCTTGAATGAGCTCTTGCCAAAGAAAAAGATTTGTTTTCTTAAATTCGATATTTTCACTGTACGTTCTCAACCTACTGAAACCGCATCAAAACCCATGTCCACGTGTTGTCACAAAACATCTGGACAGTGTGGTCAGGTTGGCTGGACCACGACGCTGACCCAGAAGACAGGCTGATTTCTTAAGGGTGACTTTCCTAAAAGGACAGAGGACCAGCCAGTGCCCCTGCCACCCAACTCCCTTCCTCTTTGCTCCCTGAGAATCTGCCTTTGCCTCTTGTGTGCAGCACTCTGAAGGGTACACAAAGTACCCCAAAACAGACCATTGGAGGTGGAGAGCAGAGCAATGCTGACACGATGCCACCAGCACCAAACTGAGTAGGACAAAGTAACATTAAGATACATAACAGATGCAACTAGAGACTATCATACTAAGTGAAGTGAGTCAGACAGAGAAAGACAAATACCATATGATATCACTTATATGTGGAATCTAACATATGACACAAATGACCTTATCTACGAAACAGAAACAGACTCACAGACATAGAGAACAGACTTGTGGTTGCTGAGGGAGGGATGGCTTAGGAGTTTGGGATTAGCAGATGCAAGCTATTATATATAGGATGGATAAACAACAAGGTCCTACTGTATAGCACAGGGAACTCTATTCAATATCCTGTGATAAGCCATCATGGAAAAGAATATAAAAAGAATGTATATATATGTATAACTGAATCACTGTGCCGTACAGCAGTAATTAACACAACATTGTAAATCAGCTATACCTCAATCAAAAAAATAAAAAAGATACATCACAGAAACCACAGACCAAGAACAACATAGAAATCTTTGGGTGTAGTGAAGATGGAGGTTCAAATACCATCTGCAAAAGATCCCGCCTTCATTTTGCAGGGGAGGAAAAAGTTTTCTCTACCCTTCCAAGTTCTCTTGGCTGGTCTAGCAGTTAAATTGACATAAGACAGATTAACAGGAAAAAAATTTAATTCTGCACTTACGGGAGCCCAACAAAGACAATGCAAGGTTCCCTGACAGGCAGGCAATCGAGGCTTACAGGCCATTCTGAGCTAAGAAGGGGCCAGGGGTCTGGGGCTCCAACGGGAAGGAAGATAATTCACAGGAGGCTGGCAGGGCAAGTGTCTGCCAGGCTGGGCCGAGACAGCAGGGCACAGAGAGCACTTGAGGCAAACAGGCCCTGCCGGGTCCCCAGCTCACCACACCGGTCCACACTCTCCGCAGTCACCTCTGACAATGGTTCTCTTCCTGGACCAGGCTCTCTTCCTAAAGTCTTTTAGGCAGTTACAGGGCAGGTAAAACAAACAAACAAACAACAAATAAAAACTCTTCCTGAATCTTTTGAGCCTTAACTGACCTCAGCTCAAAGTAATCCATACACCAAAGTGGCTCATTTAGGGGAGGCTCGTTCCAAACCCCTCCATTTAAATGAGCTGGGCCGGGAGTGAGGTAGGAGATGGATGGGCCCCCCTGGGCTGGGCAGCTGGTGTTTGTCAAGTGGAGCAACACAGAAGCTCTGTTCTCACCCAGACACTCCAAGGACCAAGCTGGTGGCAGAAGCTGAGCTCTGCTGAAGTAAAGAGATAAGATGCCCACCCCTGAGGTCAAGGAAAACTTCCCCGTCTGCACATGCTCAGGAAGGCTCCTCGGGGGTCACAAAGGGAGGGGGCGCCACCCCATAATGAGTGTGGACATGCACCCACAGGCCTCTGCGGTGGGATCCATCTGAGCAAAAATTGCGCAGGCATCTTGGGGAGGGTCTTGGGACCAGTCAGGTGTGAAAAAAGAAAGGAGATAATTGGCCAAAGGTAAACAGACCTGGAAGGACCGTCCTATATAAAGGATTTAAATCGCCTCTGTACTGCATTCCTTCTCATTCAGATTGCCCGCCCTCCCCTCTGGGTGGGTGTTTCTGCCTTGCTTCTGTCTTAAATTAACA
Source organism: Lipotes vexillifer (assembly GCF_000442215.2). Taxonomy (NCBI): domain Eukaryota; kingdom Metazoa; phylum Chordata; class Mammalia; order Artiodactyla; family Lipotidae; genus Lipotes; species Lipotes vexillifer. The sequence goes on from NW_006771376.1 coordinate 2,194,617, forward strand.
AACTGCTTCTCTGCGTGCTCTCCCATATGTTGGTCTGTGTCTCTAATTGCCTCCTTGAAACATTCTTGCTTTCAAAAGAGGGAAAGTGCTAGGGGCACTTTGCTTCTAGCCTCTAGCCCCTGGTGGACTGGTGGCTAGGATTCCTGGTTTTCATCCAGGCTGCCCAGGTCCAATTCCTGGGCAGGGAGCTAAGATGTCTCTTTAGGACCGCTCACTGCTGTCTCTCCGAGATCAGTAGGACAGCTAGGATCTCAACCAGGCTACTAAGAAAGGACCCAAACAGCCAGAGCCAGAAGCGCCCTGGGGGCCCAGGCCTCAACGGGGTGAATGAGTGTGGGTAGACCCCGCGTGGCTGGCTGGTGGCAGTGGCCAGGATCACAGTGCACCTGGGTCCTAGGTCCAGGTGGGCTATGACCTGGAGCAGAGCTCAGCTACCTGCAGCAGAAACAGGACCCAGGACGCAGCCTCCAGGTGAGATTTTAAATCAGGGCTCAGTCCCAAGAATGGCATGTGAGGGTCCACTTTACCTCCGGGAAATCTTCCCTCCATCACTCTCCCTTCCACAGTCTAGGTTAGGGGTCCTTGGTAAAGGCTCCAGCAGTGCTCTGTTCCCACCTTTTATTCCCTGCATTAGAATCATCCGTTTCCCATCTACCTTCCCAACTAGAAAGGATACACCTTGAGGACAGTGTCCATGCCTGACTCATCATTATAACTGGCAAACAATGTGTGACGGTCGACAAGTGCTCAGAAAATGTTGGTTACTGCTGTTGTGTGTGGACTGCAAATCAGGGAATCGAGACAGAAACCTGGAATGGAGCCCGTAGACCCATCTGCACTTAGGGAGCCAGTCCTGAGACCACGAGCGAGGCTCGAATCTCCACAAGCAGATGAGGCTTGAGGCTGCTGTGGAGACTTAGGACAGAGCCATCTGCTACTCAGAGCAGCTCTGAAGCTCAGAGGGGCTGAGCCTGAGGTTAGATGGTCGGTGGTCCCAGAGACATCAGAGCCACAGCTGGATGGGGCTGTGGAATGTTACAAGCTGACAATTTCATGACAACACTCTGTTAGATTTTCACTGTCCACTTAATATGAAGACCTACTCTGAGTAGTAAAGATTACACCAACCACGCTGAAGCCATAAAATCCAAATTTTAAGACTGTCAACCCAACTATGGCTCTGCCCTTCCCGACCCTGAGAAGGAAAGAGAGTCGTCATGCTCAAAGCACAGCCCCGGCTCTGTGCTTGGACACGTAGGCGGTGTCATTGCACCACACTCTCCTACCCTCTGAATGTCCAGGGAGCCTCGTCCCAACCATGCAGGGCACATGCCCAGTGCACCACGCAGACGTGCGCCCTTACCACCAATAAGTACACCTTGCCAGAGCCTAAATAACACTAAAAGTAGACCGAAACACGATGGGAAGGGGAAAGTGCACAGTCAGTGCACAGAACGACCCCGTGGACAGAAGGCTGTCTCCATTCCACAGGTGAGGAAACCAACAGGAGGGGAAATCGGGCCTAAGCCCCAGCAGGGGGCCTCCAGGGTGCACATCCACCTTTCCCGGAAGCCCCCAAGCTGAGGGCTCAGAGGAGGCAGGGTGGAGCTCTCAGGGGCCTGCCTTCATCCCCTGCTCCAGTGGGAGAGCCTCATGCCCCAGGAGGGGCTCAACACGTCCTCCCGTATCACACCTCAGACAGCAGCTCAGTCAATCAGAAGGGCTGAACTTACCTGGGTTTGGTTGGACTGGGTTTTCCCCACGCTGCAAAACTTGTCCTGCCCCGGGGTAGCGTTGGCATCTGTCTTTGCTGGGTTTCTCTAAATCAGGCACTGTATTCACTATGCTGAGGAACTCGGGGGGTGGAAGCAGACAGTTGCTAACATCTCATCTGTCCCTAAGATCACATGTCCCTTGGGCCCTAAATCCACGTGAAGCCACAATCTCAAAGGAAACCAAGACTGGGAGACTTCGCAGGGCAGGGAGTTGGTGCAGAGAGATTGCAAGAATCAGAGAACATGAGTGGGAAACACGGAAAATGGAAATAAGAGAGAAGAGAGGAAATGGAATAAGAAAATAGAAAGACGTGGATGTTTTCACAGTGAGACATGTCAGTGTCTATATTAGTCTGCTTGGGCTGCAGTAACAAAGTACCATGGACTGGGTGGCAGCTTAAACAGCAGGGATATCCTGTCTCGCTTGGGCCCTAAATCCACGTGAAGCCACAATCTCAAAGGAAACCAAGACTGGGAGACTTCGCAGGGCAGGGAGTTGGTGCAGAGAGATTGCAAGAATCAGAGAACATGAGTGGGAAACACGGAAAATGGAAATAAGAGAGAAGAGAGGAAATGGAATAAGAAAATAGAAAGACGTGGATGTTTTCACAGTGAGACATGTCAGTGTCTATATTAGTCTGCTTGGGCTGCAGTAACAAAGTACAAGGGACTGGGTGGCAGCTTAAACAGCAGGAATATGCTGTCTCGCAGATCTGGTGGCCAGACCAAGGTGTCAGCAGGGTGGGTTCCTTCTGAGGGCTGTGGGGAGAATCTGTTCCAGGCCTTTCCCTTCATTCCTGGTGGTTTGCTGGCCATCTTTGGTGTCCCTTAGCTGGTAGATGCATCACCCCAATCTCCCCCTTTATCTTCCACGGTCTGCTCCCTGTGTGTGTCTGCTTCCAAATTTCCCCTTTTTATATGGACACCAGTCACATTGGATTAGGCCACCCTAACAACCCCATTTTAACTTGAAGACCTTTGTAAAGACTCTATCTCCAAGTACGGTCTCATTCTAAAGTACTGAGGGTTGGGATCCAACATCTTCTGTAGGGGGGCACCATTCAACCCATAATAGCACGCATCTTTCTCACTTCTAAGAAGGGCTCTAAGTCTGTGACTTTTAAAGGGCTTTTAAAGCAGTACTTTGAAATAAATCCATCAGATGATTGCCACCTGCTGGCAATGGGACCTTGTGTTGGAGTGGAGAGCAGCGTGGTACTGATCCTGTCATGTTAAACCTGAATTTCCCATGTGCTCCCTTTCATGACGCATGCTCAGCAGAGCCAGACTCCTTGGAGCACTACCTCTGTCATGTGGCCAGGACCCATGTTAGGAAATCCTCTCTTCTCTGTCTGTCTGTCTCTCTCTCTCTCACCTCTTCCCCTAGAAGATGATGACGGTCTTCATTCACTGAAGAGTCAAGGTCAGCAACGACTGAAAGAAAAGAAAACTATTTTACTTGGCCATATAAAAGTTGGCTTCTTTATAGTCGGAATGGCCATCATCAAAAAGTCTACAAATAACAAATGCTGGAGAGGATGTGGAGAAAAGGGAACCCTCCTACACTGTTGGTGGGAATGCAAATTGGTGCAGCCACATGGATAACAGTATGGAGGTTCCTCAGAAACCTAAAAATAGAGTTACCATATGATCCTGCAATCCCACCCCTGGGAATATATCCAGACCAAACTATAATTCCAAAAGATACATGCATCCCATAGCAGCACTATTTACAATAGCCAAGACATGGAAACAACCTAAATGTCCTAAACCGATGAATAGATAAAGATGGTGTGGTACATATATACAATGGAATACTACTTAGCCATAAAAAAGAATAAAATAATGCCATTTACAGCAACATGGATGGACATAGAGATTATCATACTAAGTGAAGTAAATCAGAAAGAGAAAGATAAATACCATGATATCACTTATATGTGGAATCTAAAATATGATACAGATGAAGTTATTTACAAAACCAGAATAGACTTAACAGACGTAGAAAACAAATATATGGTTACCAAAGAGGAAAGCGGGAGAAGGATAAATTAGGAGTTTGGGATTAACATGTGTACACTACTATTTATAAAATAGATAAACAGCAAGGACCTACTGTACAGCACAGGGAACTATATGCAATATCCTGTGATAAACCATAATGCAAAAGAATATGAAAAGGAATGTATGTATACATATGTATAATTGAATCACTTTGCTATACAGCAGAAATAACACAACATTGTAAATCAACTATAGTTCAATAAAATAAAATTTTTTTAAAGTTGGCTTCTTTCGAAGGGCAGCACAGAGTGGTGTTTGAGAGCATGGACTCTGGCACCGGCCTTCCTGGGTTCAACTCCCAGCTCCATCATTCAGCAGCTGTGTGATTGAAGGAAATGCTCAAACTCTGTAGCTCAGTTTCTCCCTCCGTGATAAGGGGTGAAACAGCACCTTCTTCATGGACTGGTGAGAATGATACATTCACTTAACCAGAGCCTGAGTCCTAGTAAGCCCTATGTAAGTACTTGCCATTAATGAAATTTGTTTTAGGCCAAACACAAAATTTACCTGGGATGAATTTTTAACCACCTGAAGCACATTTAAGATTGGCCAGAAAGTTCACAAGAAGACAGCATTCAAAGGCCGCAGAGCTAGAACTTTAGGTTCAACAGAGGCTAGAAAAGACAACAGTTACAGCCATGGCAGATGTGGGGCTAGGAGGAGCTGCAGCCCCCGTGTAAGATCAGAGGCAGGACTGTGGGCCGATGGGCCGGCAAAGAACAAAGTGCCGCCCGTGAGAGGACTGAGAGGTAAACACGGAGGCAAAAAGGTCAAGGCCACCAGGGAGGAGGAGGACCGGGTGCTGGGAGCACAGTCAGGAGATGCAGCCCAAGGGTCATGTGGTCAGTTTGTTGGACAGGACACGAGCTCCCACCCGGGCCTCCTGCTGGGCTGCCTGTTCTTCCTTTGTCACCTCCTGCCCTGGCCCACTTTCCACACAAAGCAAGAATGATCTTGTTAAAACATGTCATATCATTCACTCAGAGTAAAAGGCAAAGTCCCTACAGCAGCCTGCAAGGACTCCACAACCTCCCCCCTCCTTACCTCTCAAACACAACAGGTGCCATCACACCTTGGGTGAGTCTCCTACAGCTACTGTAACAAAATATGGCAAACTCAGTGGCTCGATACAATTCAAGTTCATCTTACAGTTCCAAAATCAGCCTCGCTGGGCTAAAATCAACACGTTAGCAGGACTGAGCTCTTTCTGGAGGTTCTAGGGGATAATCCATTTCCTCACCTATGTCTACACTGCATTCCTTGGCTCATGGCCCCTTCCACCCCCTTCCAAGCGAGGATCATAGTGTCATCAGACCTCCTTCACAGACTGACGCTCTTGCCTTCCTCTTACAAACACCCCTGTGATGGCACAGGGCCCACCTGGATAATCCAGGATAACTTCAAGATCCTAAACTTAATTACAGCCACTAAGGCCCCTTTGCCATTAAGATAACACATTCACAGTTTTCAGGGACTAGAACATGGACATCTCTGAGGGGACATTACTCAGCCTACTGCATACCTCAAGGCCTCAGCACCCACTATTCTCTCCACTTGGAGTATTCTTCACCCAGATATCCACCTGGCTTGCTCCCTCACTTCCTTTAGGCTTTTACCCAAAAGCGACTTTCTTAATGAGGACTTCACTGACCACCCTACTGGAAATTTCTATACACATCCTCCTATTCCTTATCTCCCTTTCATGGTTTATTTGTTTCTTTAGCTCATATTTTATGGATATATTTTGTTTATTTTGTGACTCCACCAGCTAGAATATAAACACTGTAAGATAGTTATTTTTTTCTCTTTTGATACAAGATGGACATATAGATCTATACAAAAAAAAATTACAGCACACTAAAAATGGCCACCACATGAATAAATATATAAGATAATTCCTCCTTATTTAAGTCTCTTTAAAAGCTAAGTAACCACTTGAACTCAAAATATGACCATGGATTTTGACACTTATATGTACTAGTTAAATGTAAAATATATGACAACAATAGCATAAAGTCTGTGAGTCAGGGTGGAAGAATACCATTGCAATGTTTTTATACTAAACATGAAGTGGTATAATATCACATAACTATAGACTAAGATAAGTTAAAGGTAGATCGTATAAATGATAAGTCAACAACTAAAACAACTAAAAGAGTAATAAGCCAACAAAGGAGTTAAAATGAAATTTAAAAATACTCAAATAATCTAAAAGAAGAAATCAAGTTTTAAAAAAAAAGAAATAAAGAATAGATGGGACAAATAGAAAGCAAATAGCAAAATGATAGGCTTAAAGTTAACTATATAAAAATCATATTAAATGTAAATGGTCTAAATATCCCAATTCAAAGGCAGAGATTATCAGATTGTATTTTAAAAAGCAAGATCCAACTATATATTCTGTCTACAAGGAACAATTTTTCAACATAAAGACATAAGTAGGTTAAAAGTAAAAAGATATAAAAAGATATATCATTCTAGCGCTAATCAAAAGAAAGTTGAAGTGATTACATTGTCAGACAAAATTGGTTTCAGAGAAATTACCAGGAACAAAGAAAGTCATTTCATAAGGATAAAGGGATCAATTCATCAAGATGACATAACAATCTTAAACATTTATGTACCTAATAACAGAGCTTCAAAGCACATAATATAACTGCAAAAACTTATAGAACTACAAGAAGAAACAGGCAAATCTACAGTTATAGCCAAAGTTTTCAGTACCCCTCACCCCCAAATAGATAGAACACACAGACAAAGTCACTAAGCAGTATAAAAGACTTGAAAACTACTATCACCCAACTTGAGCTGATTGATTGACATTTATAGAACACTCCGCCCAAGCAGAATAAAAATTCTTTCATGTGCACACAGAATACTTGCCAACAGGGATCTGGGTCATAAAACAAGCCTCAAAAAATTTAAAAATACTTAAGTCACTCATAGTATATTCTATCAGTATTACCAGAATGGAATTAAATTAGAACTCAGTAACAGCAAGATCTCTGGAAAATTCCCAAATATTTGGAAGCAAAAAAATTATACTTCTAAAAAATGCACATGTCAATGAATAAATCAAACAGATACTTATAGAAGTCCTTAAAATTGAAAATGAAAACACAACATTTCACAATTTGTGGGATGCCACTAAGACAATGCTTAGAGGGATATCTAAGTGCCTTAAGTAGAAAAGAAGAAATGTCTCAAATCCATGACTTCGGCTTTAAACTTAAGAAACTACAAAAAAAGGGTAAATAAAACCCAAACTGAAGAGAAGAAAGAAAATAATAAAAAAATTAGAGTAGAAAGCAATAAAATAAAAAACAGAAAAATAATAGAGAAAGCAAAGAAAATAAAAGCTGGGCCTTTGAGAGGACAATAAAATTGATAAGCCTCTAGCTCAACTGAGCAAGCAAATAGGAAAGAAGAAACCATTTACTAATATCAGGAGTGAGAGAGATGGTACCACTGTAAATTCTGCAGATATTAAAGTGAGGACCTTTTGTTAACAACTTTATGCCAATGAATTTGAAAACTAATATAAAATGGATACATTCTCTGAAATACGCAAACTACCAGATCTCACCCAGGAATCTGAATAGTCTTCCCTCTGTTAAGAAGTTACATTTGTAGCTAAAAATCTTCCCACAAAAAAACTCCAGGCCCAGATGGCTTCATTAGTGAATTCTACCATTTAAGGAAGAAATAATAAATTCTCCCAGAAAACTGAAGAGGAGAGACTACACCCCCAATACATTCTATAAGGCCAGCATTACCCTGAAAATAAAACCAGGCAAAGACATTATAAGAAAGGTTATCTACAGATGATTATCTTTCACAAACATAGATTTAAAAAGTTCTTAACAAAATTTTAACAAATAAAATCCACCAATATATAAAAGGACCAATTTTAAAAGCCATATGATGATCTCAGTTGACCTGGAAAAAGTATTTGACAAAATTCAACATCCATTCCTGATAATAACCCTCAGCAAACTAGACCCGAAGGGTGTTTCCAACCTGGTAGAGGTTGTCTATGAAAAAACTACAATGAATATCACACTTAATGGTGAACTGAAGGTTTTTATAGAGAGGGTAATTGGCATGAAGTGCAGGTGGAAGACAAGCTATTGGCTTGGGGTGCCTTCAGTACCAGAAAGGTGTGGTGACAGTAATAATCATAAGAGTTATAAAGGAAGTTGACTGCTTTGTATTGCGTTGGAAGCCTTTGAAAAAATGAAAATAATACAGTTAGGGCAGCCAACTGCCAGCTCAAACCCTGTGAAAGTCAGAAGGCCTCCATGGAAGGTTTTAAGGAGACTCTCCCTTCCTGCGGCGACAGGGCAGCCCAGGCCCAGGCCCAGCTCAAATTGTAAACATGGCAGAGCCATGACATGCAGAGCCTGAATTCAGAGTCTTAATAGGTCCCTTAGAGGGTATGGAGAAAAGGGAGCCCCCTACACTGTTGGTGGGACCGTAAGTTGGTGCAGTCACTGTAGATAACAGTATGGAGGTCCCTCAGAAAACTAAATATAGAGCTACCATATGATCCAGCAATCCCACTCCTGGGCTTATATCCAGACAAAACTATAATTCAAAAAGATACATGCACCCCTATGTTCATAGCAGCACTATTTACAATAGCCAAGACATGCAAACAACCTAAATGTCCATTGACAGATGAATGGATAAAGAAGATGTGGTACGTATATACAATGGAATACTACTCAGCCATAAAAAAGAATGAAACAATGCCATTTGCAGCAACGTGGATGGGCCTAGAGATGATCATACTAAGTGAAGTAAGTCCAAAAGAGAACGACAAATACCATGTGATATCACTTATATGTGGACTCTAAAATATGACACAAATGAACCTACCTCCAAAAGAGAAACAGACTCGCAGACATAGAGAACAGACTGTGGTTGTCAAGGTGGTGGGGGGTGTGGGGATGGATTGGGAGTTTGGGATTAGCAAATGCAAACTAGTATCTATAGGATGGATAAACAACAAGGTCCTACTGTAGAGCACAGGGAACTACATTCAACATCCTATGATAAACTATAATGGAAAAGAACATTAAAAAAGAATGTGTAGAGATACACACACATATATGTATAATGTATATATATGTATAACTGAATCACTTTGCTGTGCAGCAGAAATTAACACAACATTGTAAATCAACTACACTTCAATAACATAAAATTTTTTCATTAAAAAAATAGGTCTCCTACATCGAAGTCGGGGGCCCTGGTAAAACGCTGAGAGTGGTAACAGGAATATTTGAGTGGATGAGCCTGAGAATTTTGAGCCCCTAGACTGTCCTAAACCCAGTGGACCACCAGAAGCAACCCAATCTCCTTTCTAGAAAAGGGTGTCCCTCTGCCTGGAAATCGAGCAGTGAAAGACCTTCCTGAAGCAAGTGATTTGCATGGTGATGCCTGTTCTCAAGATTTGCTCATACCTCCCCTCACTGATTCCAGGACAAAAGTCACCTGACGAGGAAAATGTAGCCCCTGCTCCAGAATATAGTTTGCATGTTAAAGGAACTGCAGCCCTGGCTAATCAATACTATCAAGAAGAGGGAAAACAAGGAAATAATTTTGAGGGTACCGGCATTGGAGCAAGGAGACAGGCTGAAGAGGGGAGAAAGTATTTGACATGGCAGCCCTCCCATGGAACTTAGGGTCCACGTTCTGACAAGGACACCTGGAGCCAGTCCTAAGAGTCTCTTGAGATTCCTCCTTGAAGATTTGACAAAAAGACAACCCTCATTTAATGAAGGGGAGATACCAACTTCTTTCTCATAGTATTGAGAAAAGGGTCAGTCAGCTCAGAGAGGCAGGGAGGTGAGAGTGGATTTACCAACAAAGACTGAGGAGCCATCCCTGTGTTCATCCCCAGGAGGGCCTAGGGGCACACCCTCCACTAAGATGACAAGGAATGCACAGGGGATGGCTATGTGGACAGCTTTGAAAAGCCTGCAGAGGGCCGCACTTTTTAGGGGTGAGTTGACAGTGAGAGATGACGTCATAGAATTGGGCTCCCTCCAAGCAGTGAGGATAATGGAATGAGAGAATCACAGAGGCCAGGGGGCACCCAAATTAAAAAAAAAAAAAAAAAAAAGGATGTTATGACCCAAGATAAGAATAGCAATCAAGATGCTACTGGTGCTGGACTTACAGGGATGCATGGTGATGGCTACTGGATCACGTGTTACCAGCACAAGATAGGGAGTCAACCAGGGGACCACTCAACTTGTGGGACTGGGGACAAGCCTTTCATTCAGTTCGAAGATCTAGATCATTCTTGGATGAAGGAAAGCCTGGATCTCCTTGGGGATAGACCCAGTGATGCCATCGCAAGTATATGTAGTAAACTTCCCCCATCCTTTCCCAAAGTGATCGGAGGTCATCTGCTGAAGTCTCTAAACCCTGGGGGTGGGATCCAGGCAGACAATTCCTGGGCCATCAGCTGTGGGTCTGAGCTGATACAGCTTGCAGGAGATGTGAAAAGCCATCGTGAACCTCCAGTTGGAGTTAGGAGATAATGATGAACAGGTGACAGAACACTTCCCCAATTCATCTCTGTCTCCAGGGAATACTGCCCATGGTAAAGGCCACTTAATGCCAACTTGCACTTCCCATCACTAAGAAACACGTGCCTGTCAAGGCTCTTCAGTTCCCAGAGGCAGCAAATGTGGCACCGGGAACACTCCTCTGACCCACTGTCAGGTGACCCAGAGGCTACCAGTCTGGAGTGGATCACTGAGCAAGTGCCATATAACCCACCAGGTGCTAGAGGTATCTCCACATGGACAAAAACACCAGGTGGAGCCTCAGGAAATTCCCAGTAGGAAAGTCACAGCACAGACCTCTAAGCTCTAAGGTTCTGGAACAAGGCCTCTGCCCGTCTTTTGTTAAAGATGAGGCTCTGCAGTCACCTCAGGAAGCGGTCCAGACCATGTCTCAGAATTTCCCAGGGGCCGTCAAAGGTTAGGAACTGGATGAGCCTTCAGATGTGGACCTGGTATCTCCATCAGATTCTCCACGCTTCCTGCTACCTTCCCATGGCCTTGAACCCTGGCTCTGCCTCCTAGGGTTGGTTATGTAACTTCCCTGGGCCTGTTTCCTCACCCAGGAAGTGAGGATGAGGTCATCTGTCACAAAGAGCCCCAAAGATAACCAGTGCAAAGAACCCAGCTCATCCCCTGCCATCTCTTTGTCCCCAGGGCTGACTTCTAAGCTGCTCACAATGTTTGTACAATTGATTTTGTAAACCTGCCAATTTTCATTTAATCTTCATTAGGATTTTCAACTCCCAGGGGCAGGGCTCCCTGCTGTTGGCCTTTGTGTTCCATCCAGCGCAGGACGGCAGGCACGGAGGCCCAGACTGGCTTGTTGGAGGAGCCTGCAGACTCTGTGGTCCCTGCACTTCTGTGCCTTTGTCACCGGCCATTACCTCAGCAGCCACAGACCCATCAGGGAAATCTGCCCTTCACCCCGTGCCAGGCCGTCCTGCCTCAGACTTTCAAATCAGGCCATTACCAGCCTGGAGCTCAATTGTTAGTCACTGGGCCTCAGCTTCTCAGCCCTTATCTAATCAATGCACAGACCCAGTTATTCAGTCAGTATTTACATAACCCCTCCCCTCTCTGGGGCCCTCCATCCTCCAGCTGCTCCCCTGGGCACAAAGCTCTGGTTTCACTTAATTGAGTGTCCCAGGTAACAAGCCATCCCCTCGTTTGTATTGGCAGGACTGGGAAGTGGGGAAAGATAGCGCTGAGACCTCCCTGCTGGAGCTGGTCCCCTGGAGAGAGGCTGTCCGTGCAAAGTCACCCCTTCTGTGTCTGGAACACACAGGTTTGGATTTCCCGTTGGGCTCAGTCTCCCTGAAGACTGAGGACGGAACGCAGGATGGGTGAGCAGGTCGCCTGTCCCCGCGGGATCCTCCAGCACACGCTTGCCGCGGGGTGTGCAGCAAACGGCCAGGGTTGGCTGTGCAGCAACCTCCAACTCCCCGCCCAGCTCTTCACACATGGCGTCTTCCTTAACCTTGACCCCAGCCCTGCCAAGTGTTGCTATTCTTAATTTTCAGATGGGGAAACGGAGGCTGGTAACGTGTCCTTGGACAGGCAGCCGGTGAGTGGCTAATCCAGGCTGACTGTAAAACCGTCTGGCCAGCTGCACAGCATCACCCCAGCCCAGCACAGCTGGGTCCACCCCGGATGTCCTGCTCCATTAGCTTTGGGGTGGGCCTTGGAAATCTGCCTTTTGAAGACTCTCCAGGTAATTCTGGTGCATTCTGAAGGTTAGGAAGAGCCCCAAGTTTCCTTGCATCTTTAGAAGTTCTCTAGTTCTGAGAGAGTTTAATCATAAGGGACAAGTTAGAGGCCCCTGGCCTCCCCTTCTCCCCGGTGACAGACCCTGTGTGCTCTCCCATTCCCTCTCGGTGAGCCCCCCACCTCTACCCCATCCCCACCCCCAGTCAAGTCAGGCGCCTGGCTTCACGGGAGGACAACGGGCTCCTCTGGGTGAGGCCGGCTCCGGACATAGTGCCAGCTTCCTTCTTTTTTTTTTTTTTAACATCTTTATTGGGGGATAATTGCTTTACAATGGTGTGTTAGTTTCTGTTTTATAACGAAGTGAGTCAGTTATACATATACATATGTTCCCATATCCCTTCCCTCTTGCATCTCCCTCCCTCCCACCCTCCCTATCCCACCCCTCCACGCGGTCACAAAGCAATGAGCTGATCTCCCTGTGCTATGCGGCTGCTTCCCACTAGCTATCTATTTTACGTTTGGTAGTGTATATATGTGCATGCCACTCTCTCACTTTTTCACAGCTCACCCTTCCCCCTCCCCATATCCTCAAGTCCATTCTCTAGTAGGTGTGCGTCTTTATTCCCATCTTACCCCAGGTTCTTCATGACTTTTTTTTTCTTAGATTCCATATATATATGTGTTAGCATACAGTGTTTGTTTTTCTCTTTCTAACTTACTTCACTCTGTATGACAGTCTCTAAGTCCATCCATCTCACTACAAATAACTCAATTTCGTTTCTTTTTATGGCTGAGTAATATTCCATTGTATATATGTGCCACATCTTCTTTAGTGCCAGCTTCCTTCTGAAGCCTGCACGTGGCCCAAGGGGAGGGGCCTCGGCTGGTATCTCCTTCCAGCCCCAGAAGACTGAGGACCGAGGTGAAAGGGCTGCGTGGTGGCGTCAGATCTGGGGCAGGGCAGAATTTACAAATTTGCCCCATAAATTTGCCACTCACCAACCTACCTTCTGAGCCTAAAAAGCAGGGAGGACCCAGTTCTGCTCTGGGTCAACACCCACACCCTCACCCCAGCAGACCACGCTCACCTCAACACAGTCAAAGGGAGGGCTGAGGGTGAAAAGGGGGGCCTTGGGAGAGTCCTTTAATCCGGGGTCCTGTCCCACAGTACACCCCCTAAACTGCCTGAATACAGCACAAGGGCACAAGGGCAGAAGTGCCAGGTGCCTGCGTGGAGGCCTTGCGGTATTGGCATGGGGAGAACACCGTGAGAGCAGCTGGGAGGTCCCTGGAGCTCCCACTCCAAAGCCACCTGTGGCCACGAGTGGGTGTGGCTCGCAGGACAGTGAGGCTCCCAATCTGGGCAGTCCACAGGGCCAAGGCCGGCCCGACCACACCACTGAGATGAAGATGGGAAATCTCAGGGGGCTTCCCCAGACAGGCTCTACTCCTTAACGCCATGGTGACGAGACTCTCGTGGTGCCCGGAGATGAAGCCCACAGCCAGGGAAGGGCAGCGCTGTGGGCAATGATCGGCTTCAAAAGCCTGAGCGCAGAAGCTGGAGAGCTGGCGCAGCAGGAGAAGATGCTCTTGCCGGACGCTCTGTCTTCCCACATGCGTGAGGACGCTGACGAGGCGGGACTCTCACGTGCATGCGCACGTGCCGTCCCTCCGCTCTCGCTCGCCCGCATCCTCCCCTCCTCACGTGCATGCGCACTGCCTGCTGGCTCCTTCCTTCTGCTACTTCGCTCTGTGAGCTGGGTAACCCAGACGACCCTCCCTCCGCGGATAGCCCAGAGGAAGGAGGCTGTGTAGACTGATCGTCTGCATAGAACACTCTCGTTGTCTCTGTGACGCAGCAAGTACCAGAGGGCGCACTGGAGGCCAGAGCCAAGGCCTGGACTTGGAAGGAAGTGCCCTTTGGCTTGGAACTGGTCTCAGGGTGCGCCTCCCCCGGGAAGTTAAGCACATGGTACCGGACCCTGTACTCCCAGATGTCAGCTGCTCTAATTTCTCAGCGCACATAAAGGAATTTCTTTTAACTCATGACTTTGCAAGTAGCAGTATAATAAGGTGAACAGAACTGAATTCATTCTATGGTATAAAAATATCAGCAGGTTATTAAACAGTTCAGTTAAACATAAATATAGAGACATATAAGTATACATCAACTACAAACCCTGCACACACATCACTGCATTGTGACCTTCCCTCCCCCTGGTTCTGGGCCAGTGGCCTGGTTTGTCCCGGCGCATCACTTTTTTCACCTGGCTGTGTACTCCACCTTTGCGTCCTGAGCTAGTCCAGACTAGCCCGGGTTGGGCTTCTCTCCTCGCTGAGTCAGCAGGGCCACAGGCTGACTGCAAAGACCGCTCAGTTCTCCGTTGTCCTAAGAGTTCAGCTGTGAAAGTACAGAGCCTTCCTACATAAGCTCTCTGCATCCTCAAAGCCATGCTCGCTGCTGGAGGAAAGCCTGGGAGTGACACCGGGCCTCGGTAGGAAGAGGTTAACAGGCTGTGTGGGCACCGAGCCGGGGAGAGGGCTCCCTTGTGTCCGTCACAGCTTTCTTCCCTGTGATGGTTTCCTGTCTCTCCTTCAGTATCAAGTCTCTCCACCCACCACCCCCAGGGATAAAATCTGGAGCTAAAAGGCAACCTCTCAGGATGAAATGCTGCCTCACCCAGGTTGTGGGTTTACCCTTTTCATGCTGAGTGTAAAGTGACCGAATGTATGAGAGGATAGAACCGTTACCGGACCAGTTTCATTTGCCCAACAGCCAACAAGCCAGACGCTGAGATGCCAAGGTTTGGGTCAAGAGAAAGGGCTTATTCACGAGGCAGCCACTGAGAAGATGGGAGAACACACCTCAAATCCACCTCCCCAAAGGCGAGAGGCTTGAGATATTTATGGGATGAAGAAAACAAGTGACCTTAGGCATGGGGAAAGGCGATTGGAGGTGGGGAAAAGGTGAGGTAATCAGTGTTCTGCACAGGTGTAGCTGAGTTACATGCTTCTTTATGGGAGGCATGTTCAAAGATGGAGGTGCTTAGCGTGATCTGAGGGTGGGGTTTTCAGCCCTCTGACATCATACGTTTACTCATCAGGCTCCTGTGCAGGCCTAGTTTTATGGGTGGTAGGCTTTAGCAACCAGTCTTCAGAGTCAGGGTGGAGGACCCCAGTTGGCACCGACTGTCCGCAGAGGCAGGTCACGTAGGACCCTTGACTCTCCTGTGAGTTTTCCTTGCTGCAATAAAAGTGCTGGTCGGCTGTCCTGACAGTGGTTACCCAACAGGCAGGCCAGCGGATGCTTAGGGCAATGACAAAAAGAGAGACTCCATTTTCATTGATTTCTAAAAGCAATTGCATAGCCTTGATGGAGAAAACCACAACTTCGTTGGACTTCCTACACTTATTTCTATGGTTTAGACCTGTTTTGAATCCATGGGGACAGGAAGAGACCAGATGTTCTCAGTGCTTTGGGCTCCCCAAAGATCTCACTCAGTCTGTCCCAAGTGTAAGGAGCCTGTGTGCTAATGAAGCCTGGCCCGCTTGCCTACCCGCCCCCAGGTACAAGGAAGGGAGCACTGAGTTGCCCTCAGATCACTGCACAGCCACCCCATGGGTGACTGAAGGGATGCCCCCCCCACACCTCCACATTCCCCTCTCTCTCTGCATCCTTCTTATCACCTCAATTAAAAGTAGGCACAGTAGTTTGCAACCTCTGAGAAATAAGGGAACTTCCCTGACGTCCTTAAAAGGCCTCCTTATCCGAGACCAAGAGCATCTCATTTGGTGTCTCTGAATCCATCTGGACATTCTTGTTTCTCTGGCTCTCCAGTGGGGTTCCCCCACTCCACTGCACTGTCAGACCACTTTCCTCCATCCCCCTGAATCCTGCCCAGAGTTCAAGGCCCACCTTAAAGTGTCAATGCATCTAGGCCTTTGCTGGCTATTCCTGCCTTCACTGAGTACCTGCCTCTAGATTTCTAAAGCATTTACAGTTATTGCTACACAACTTACACTCATGAATGTACCTGGTGGACTCTAGGGCCCCTATGATCCAGTCTCAGCAGCCTTCCATGCAAAGATTTCCTGTAGTGTCTTTTCTTTTAAAGAGAATTAGAGTGGGCTTCCCTGGTGGCGCAGTGGTTGAGAGTCCGCCTGCCGATGCAGGGGACACGGGTTCGTGCCCTGGTCCGGGAAGATCCCACATGCCGTGGAGCAGCTGGGCCCGTGAGCCATGGCCGCTGAGCCTGCGCGTCTGGAGCCTGTGCTCCGCAGCGGGAGAGGCCACAACAGTGAGAGGCCCGCGTACCGCAAAAAAATAATAATAATAAATAGATAAAGAGAATTAGAGTGATTTGCTGTAAAACCTAGAGCGGCATTTATAAAACGTCCCTGTCCTGTCCTCTCCTTTCCAACTCTCTAGCACCACTCGCTGAATGCCACACCCCCTCACCCCTCTGCCTCAATTTCACCCCCAAACCTTAAATATACACAGCTTTTCCAGATCACTTGTTCCCATCCCGTTTATCAACTTTTTTTATTTTTTTTAAGCTTGCACCGAGTCTTAGTTGCGACATGCTAGGTCTTAGTTGCAGCATGCGAACTCTTAGTTGCAGCATGTGGGATCTAATTCTCTGACCAGGGATCAAACCCAAGCCCCCTGCATTGGGAGCTCGGAGTCTTTGCCACTGGACCACGAGGGAAGTCCCTATCAACTCTTGATGATACATAGAGTTAACCTCTTTACCAGCCACCTGGGGCTGATTTACACTCCCTTGCAGCCTTCCCTGTTCAAAAGGGTTGGCTCCAGCCAACCTGTTCTAGGTTGTCGGGACTCCAGAATTAAAGCTGCAGGAGCATCCCTTCCCTGGGACATGCTGGTCTCACAGCAGAGGGATCAGAGAGATGGTGTAGCCATGCAATTGTTCTGAAGTCTCCTACTCAGAAAGGGTGAAACGGAGCAGGACCCTGTGGGGCTCCTAGGCACAAAAGCCTTTCTGTGTCCCCCGTTTTTTCAAGTGCTTCATTCAGCCTCCATGACCCTCCCTGAGTTCCAACAGACAGGTTCAAACACATGCTAATCAGGGAAGGGAGGGGATGCAGAGACAAGGGAGGGGCAGTCAAGAAACAATAGTGCAGCCTTGGGGCAGGGTCCTGGTTCCCCCTCAAGGGATACACATTACAGTATCTTTGAGCTGTTTTGCAGATACTGAAACCCTCACCAGGTAGGAAAAGTTAACTGTATGCTGCCCACAAGCAAGTAGACTCCAGACCTGTTGGAACCAGAAGGTTGATGATGTTGACTCCCAATTACCTCCCCACCAACCCATCAGAAGAATGTCCACGAGCTGATCACGCCCTCCTCTTTGAACCATTGCTATAAAAGTCCTCACTACGCGCTCCAGGTTGGGTCGCACAGTTTTGAGGGCATTAGCCCGCAGAGGCCCCTTTGCCTGGCAAAGCAATAAAGCTATTCTTTTCTATTTCACTCAAACTCAGTCTCAGATTCAATTTTGTACCAGGGTACAGAGGCTGGATTTCAGCTACAGTGGCTCCATATTGAGCATCCTGTTCCAGGGCATTTCACATCCAGGAGCAACGATGACCTCCAGATTCCCTTCATGATACAGTGGAAGGCTCATGGTGAAGGATCTAGAGATCAGTGACTGAGGACATCACCTGGCCCAGGTGTGTCCACCACCCCATCCAGCCATCCGCCCGGGGCCTGGCTGCTGCCTGGTAGCAAATCTGGAAGCAACCCAGTCCCAGCACCCCTTCATGGTGCCAAGAAAACATGTGCCTACACCCAGTAACTGGAGTCTCTCTGCCCCAGGTTAGTGGTGGAGACCTTCTCTTACAGGCTAAGTTCTAGAAACAAAGCTGCCTGCTAAGTGGTCTCCTAATCTGTAGTACAAGTTTCACTGGATTTTATGGGAAGCTCCTTCCTCAGAGGTGGGCTAGAACAGTGGGGCTATCGTCAGCCAGGGGGAATTTCCTTTGAAGCAATTTATTTAAGTTTTCTTGTCTCCCATGCCTCAGTTTTGCCATTCTTCACTCAGGAAAAACATATGAAGTTGTTCCACAAGACAATTAAGGGGGAAATGATTGCACAACACTTTAGGAAAACATATCAACAAATGAAAATAGCAGATTTGCTGGAGGAGCGGGTAAGGCAGTTAAGAAGATGGGTCTTTGACAAGAGTTCAGAACTCCCTGATAAGCATTTTGTTGGGGAGATTAGTCTTTACTTTCCCTGCCAAAATTAGGAACCACCCTTTTTTCTCTGTAATAACAACCCTGGGGCTTAATCAGCAACTGTGTTGGAGAAAGAGTTGTGTACTTTAAGTGTGGAGGTTCACAATGCAGAGGAAAAGCTGAAAGTTTCCAGACCCGCCCTGTCCAGGGACTCTTCTCTTTTGCCTCTGACTAGATATTCTCCCAAAGAACATCTGCTTTTCAGGGCAGGGAGGAAATGACACAAGGAAAAAGACTCCTACAAATAAGTAAAGTTTGCCCAGGAGGTCACTTCAAGTGAGGTGGATGGAAAAGAAAATCACTTGAGATGTTGGGGGGTGGAGTGGGGGGAGAGAGAGAGAGGTTCATTAACCCTGCTGGCCAGCTGCAGAGATGTGCCAAGTGTCCACACAGGATGGGCGCACACGTCACCTCCTCAGCCCCTCAGTGACGGCGCATCAAATGTATTTGACTCTTTCCTTTCTGGTGATGCTAACCAGGGTTCTTGGCCTCCTTAATCAATAGAAATGGATCGGGGGCCAGACAAGAAAGTCAGGCAAGGCTTTATTGGGGCCCCTGCTACAGCAGGGGGAGGTGAAAATAAGTAACAGTTTCCCTTGCTAGCTCCCCAAGGTGGGGGGCGGAGGGACAGTGAGCTGTTTCCTCACATGGGGTGACGGTAGGGGTGTGTCTAGGAGTCAGGCCGGAGGTGTGGCTTAGGTGTTTTGCCCACCCCTTTGGTGGTGTTGAGTGCAGGGGGCATGCGCAGTACCCTGCCTTTACTCCCAACACCCTGTTTTTGTTCCCAGCTCCTCAGAAGTGGCAACTGGGTTTTTTTGGTGTTTCGTATCTTGTTGTCCATACTTTGCCCCAACTGCGCATGCACACAGTTAGTTTTAATCCCTTATAGTTTCTTTGTATTTTGTTGCTTGATGAGATGTCTTTCCAGGTGCAAGCATTGCAGCAAAGGGTCCCAGGTCCCAGGTCCCAACCTGTCTCACTAGGACTGGGTAACATGAGACAGTGGGCCTTCCTACCCTTACCATGCAAGGGGACAGTTAAAGAAGGAGTGACACACACGTTTGCAGCCCTTCTGCCTGGCTGCCTGGGATGCTAAGTATCATAGCCTCACCTTCTAGCATCCCTGTGATCAGGGCTGCAGCTGTCAGATGCTAATTCCATGACCTCACACTTTCTAGGAAAGGGGCAGCAAGGGAAGTGACCAAGCCCAGTTTATAGCAGGAAAATATGAGGCAATCACAACAGAAAGAGGGGTTTAGAGAGGTGGATGGGAGCGTCAATGCAAAAGCAAAGCAGAAAAGACATCATGTCTTGGGCAAAGGCACTTTGAAGATGCTTTATTATTAGGAAGGTTGCATTTACATCCAATGATGGATGCAGGGAGAGACAGGCCTGTGATAGAAGCAATGTTCCACTATATAAGTCAGTCTAATAACAAATAAAAATTCAAGGTGTTTTGCCTCTTGTCCCACCTTTGACCTGGGTGGGCAGGGACAGGGAACAACCTTCCCAGGAAGTGTTCAGACAGTGGCTGTGTTAGCAAGTGGAGCCTTCCCCACAGCAAGGATGGGAAAACTGCTCTAATGACTCGAGTCCTCTTTTAAAGCATCATTCCAATTTAGCCATCATGGCTTTTTGTGAAAGAAAAGCCTGGAAGATGGCTTGAGTGTGTAGGAGAAACAATGGATCCAGGCAGGGAATGGCAGGAGGTGAGAAAAGGAGCAAGAAATGCAGAGAAACTCCTCACGCATGGACCCCTGACCATGGGGAGGGAGCAGTCAGAGCGGGGGACCAATTTGGCACCTGAGTGAGGGATGTCCACCTGGGCTGGTGCAGCTTAAATGTCCAGGAGCTCCTTCAACTCCGATGTCTTCACCTGGCCATCACAGTGCACCCCATCCAGGCTCGCATCATGGTCTTTGCTCCACACACCC
This sequence comes from Lipotes vexillifer, assembly GCF_000442215.2. NCBI lineage: Eukaryota > Metazoa > Chordata > Mammalia > Artiodactyla > Lipotidae > Lipotes > Lipotes vexillifer. The sequence goes on from NW_006771376.1 coordinate 2,214,939, forward strand.
TGCACACAGACACAAAGACACAGACACACACAGACACACACACACAGACACACACCATAATACAAAGAAGTCTCCTGGCACCATGCAAGGTGGAAGACAGCAGATTAATCTATGCCAGGGGTTGAACTGAACAACTTGGGCTAGAACACTGGGGTGTCAGCACACACCAGGAATAAATATTTCTTAAGAAAAAAAGGGATTCTGTGTATCTGTGGTAAAGCAAGTTTGGGGGAAACTACATACCATAACCTCTACCTAAGATTGTGTAACATCACAGTAGCCATCCTCCAGGTGGCCCTGAAGGTCTTGACTCTTGGTCTTCACACCCTTGTATAGTCCCCACCCCCGTTGATTCAGGGCTGGTATAAGGGTGACCAGTAGAGAACGGCAGGGGTGATAGTGTGCGATTTCCAAGTCTAGGTCATATAGCGCACTGCAACTTTTGTCTCTGGGGAATATGGCCACCATGCCATGAGGACACTCAAGCATCCCCGTGGGGAGGTGCACATGGAGAAGAACTGAGGGCTCCCAGCAAGAACCAACACCAACTCACTGGCCAGGGGAGTGAGGCACCTTGAAAGTGGCTTCTCCAGCCCAGTCAAGCCTTCAGATGATGCAGCCCCAGCCAACACTGCAACTGCAACCTCATGAGAGACTCTGAGCCCGAACCACCCAACCAAGCTGCTCACAAATTCCTGATACACAGAGATTGTGAGCAGCGTTCAAAGTTTATTGTTGTTTGCAGCCACTAAGTTTTAAGGCAATGTGTAACCTAGCAATAGATAACCGATACACATATATTAACATATTTGAGTCTCAGAGGGAGTCTTACATTTTTAAATGTATTTTACTTTGTTTAACTTGGTGTTTCCCCAATGCTTTGGTTAAGGAACTGTTTTTTCAAAGAATGCTTCATTAACATCTTGGGATGCTAGTGTTCCACAGAGCATATTTTGAGAATATCTGGGCTAGCTGTGGTTGTATTTATTGTTTAGAGACTATCTCACATATTTGTATGCAATAGTTAGATGCCAGATAAATTATCTCTAATAAAGCATATTTGAATAAAAACAATTCTATTGAATAAAAACAATTCTAATTTTAGAAACATAATGTTATATGCATTTAGGTAGCTCTCCATATAAAGGAAGGCTAAAGGAGTTCTTTGTCCAGGTAGTATTTTGAAAATAGAAATGTTTTTCCTACCCTATCTTTTAATGTATTTGTGTGTTGACCTGAAATGAGTACACTGCCAGGTATTTCTTCAGCAAATAAATAACATTATTTATTTATTCAGGATCAGCAGAGAATTGCAGTTTGGGGTCGTCAACCACAGCAAACCCCATGCAAGTCCACACACAGCAAGGAAAGGCGAATTCTCTAATACAGGGAAAAGGAAGTGGAAAGGGCTACAGTAAACAAAGGGTCCATGGATTTTCATTGGCTGAGTCCTTGCCAGGAAAGAAGAAGACTCTTTCTTCTTTCTGTTGGGCTCAGCTATCATTGCAGGGCATGAAAACTCCTCCTCTGGTCTCCCAATTCTATTTAATCAAGGTTTCTGCTTATTAATTTTTTTTACATTTCCCCCTTTTGATCAGCATCACTGATCAAGAGTCAGGTTTTCCAGTTTCAGTGGCTTTTGCTCCTCAATGCCAGGAAGAACCTTTCCTGAGTGTAGTGTCCCATGTTGGAGGGAAAATGCACAGATTGGAAACCTATGGAGGTTACATTCAAGTAACAAGGTAGGATGGAGGAAGAACTCTCAGACATTTTCTACCTAAAATCCATATGTTATCAAAATTATAGATGTTAAGAGCACCTGAAGTGATATGCCATCATCAAAGGTCTGGTGACAAACTTCCAACAGGCCTGGTCTGGATATCTTGGAAAAGCTGTCTCATCAGATGTTATTGACTCCAATTCCATAAAATCTTTACTTTCAGGTCACAGGATGATGTGCAGTTCCAGTCAGGATTCAGAGCTTTCTTTAGGTGTGTCACGTGAATCCAAGAATCTTTTCCTTGGAGTTTGGCCGCACGAGGTTTGGTTAGCAGTACTTGATAGAGGGCTTTTCATCTAAGTTGAAGAGAGTTCTTCTGGAGCTGAAAATCTCCAGGTTGAAATAGATGAAATCTCCAGGTTGCAAGGTGTGATGTTCAGGGTCTTTGTCTCCTGAGGACACACTATGAAAAAGTTGCTCTACCAAAACATGGTTGTTTTTAATAGAAGCAATTACATCTTTGCAATATTGGAGTATCTCCCCTTTTATAAGTTGTGGGTCAAAACAAGCAGAAGCCAAGTGTGTTGGGCATCCTCTGACTACCTCAAAGGGTGAGTTCATGAGTTCCAAACGGGGTGGATTTGAGATTTAGAGGGATCAGCAGCAATGCTTTTGGCCAAGGTATTGGAGGGCCTCTAGAAATTTTGCCAATGAGTCTTAATAATGTCTTTAGTGCATTGGACTAAACCAGAAGATTGAGGTGCAGTGAAAGTTGTAAAACCAGCCAAACAGCACAGACTTGTCAAAGCACCTGGCCTGTAAAATGTGTTCTTGATCACTATGAAGTTCAAGAGGAGTTTTCCAAGTAGGGATAATCTTTTCCAAAAGGACTTTGGCCACAAGAAGAGGCAGTAGCCTGTCTGCAAGGGAAGACTTCAGTCCAGTGTGAAAACATACAGACCATGACTAAAATGAATTTATATCCATGAGATAAAGGGAGTTGTATGAAATCCATTTGCCAGACCTCGAATGGTCCATTAGGCAGTTTAAAATGTCCCAGGGCAGCACCAGCAGTCTTCTCTGGGTTGTACTTTGGACAGTGGGACAAGTGAGGGAGGCATTTTTTGCAGCCTTGTTAATGTTTCCCCACCATATTGACTCATGAAGGCTGTCATTGTGTCAGTAGGCTAATGGCTTAATGCTTGTACAGTGGTGAGGAGTGAGAATTTTAGAGTCTGCGGCAGGCCTGGGTTGTTATTTGGCCCAAACCAGAGCTTTCTCTTTTTATCAAACCAACAATTATTGGATTTTAAATCTTGTTTTTTCTTTTCTGAAGCCAATTGTTGGGCTTTCTTAGTGAGTTTTTCTAAGTTATCATTCGGGGAAATACCCCTTAGGCCATGACAGAAGTTTGGCTACTCTTGGTCTCTTTAAGGGCAGCATTCCTTGCAGAAATGTCAGCAAGATGATTTCCCCTAGCTTCCAGAGAGTCAAGATTAGAATGCCCCAGAATCTTAATAATAGCTAAAGTGGCAGGTAAAATTATTGCATCTAACAATTCCTGAACACAGGGGAAATTTTTAATTTAAATTTCTTCTGAAAGGAAGTGAGCTACGCTGCTTCCACAACATTCCAAAGCCACGAGCTACTCCAGAAGAATATCTATTATCAGTATAAATATTGGCAGTTTTGCCCTTGGCCAAAGTACAAGCCCATTTAAGAGCAAATAATTCAGCCTGTTGGGATAAAGGAACCATAGGTAAAGACGCTGCCTCGAGAAGATCCTGGAGGAGGTAAAGGAAAGGGTGACCTGGCAGAGCCCCCAGGTGTCGGGTGGGTTGGGAAAGAAAAACTGAGTCACCGTTTGTTTTCCACCACCCTTCACGGCCTCAGTGGATCTGCTGGGGAAACCTCATCCAGAGAGAACCCATTTCCTTTCTTTAAGGTTAAGGGGCTCCACCACGAGAATGGCTCAAAGAGCTAGAAGTGAGGAGGGGGCTTCAAGTACAGAACCTAAATTGCCCTCCTAGGTTGCTTCCAATTAAAAGGCTTGGGTGCGAGCAGAGACCTGTGGGTCCTGGGCGTCCCTCCAGGCCACATGCTGTGCCACCTCGGTGCGGACTTAACCCCTTCCAAGCCTCACTTCCTTCATCTGCTAAGTGGGTTAACAGTACCAGCCTCACAGGACTGTGGGTGGATGATGTGAGCACAGGAAGCACCAGCCCCTCAGTCCACCCTCCTTCCCCACCACACTGCTCTCCCTTCAGGAACCAGGTAGACGAGGGTGAATTCTAGCACATTAATGATTATATATAAGAGAAACCCCATTTCTTAGAGGGATGAGTTGGGGGAGAATAAAACAGGATTTCTTGCTTTACAAAAGGATTCACTTAAAATAGCTCATTGTTTTAAATAGAAAGCCCCCTCCTTCACACATTTACAGACAATTAACTACTTAGGAAACTAAAAGAGGAAGCATTCAAGGGTGCTTGATGAGCAATCAGACATGGAGCATCTCTGTTGCTATAATGTCAGCCACAGGTGAAATATTTATAGAAATCAATTTACACACAATTTTTCAGGAATATTCTTCATAGTAGCAAGCACTCCAACATAGATGTGCATCCCTGCTGCCCCAACGTCAAAGACAGCCTCAGTTCACTGCTGAAAGGCAGAGACAGGCCACTGTTCCCTTCTGATAACCAAAATAGGGCCAGTGCCTGGATAAATGATCATAATTTAGTGGTGAAACATGGCCTGTGATTACATTGTCGAGGAGTCATTTCACGTAATCTCCCCACCTTGCATCTCAAATTCCCCTCATTAAAGAGAACTCCTGCCTGTTTCATGTAAAAATCCCTCCTTCTGTTCCAATGTTGCCCATGAAGATCCCACAGGGTGTGCAGAGCAGGGGACTGGCTGGCCACAGCTGTGGAACCCTCTGTCCCCAGCAAGAGGGGAAGTGTGGGCACCCAGGCCGTAGTTCATCCGTCCACGAGCCACAGGCTTGCTCTGTGCAATTTCAGCTCTGGGTGTCTGTCCAGCTTGCAGCAACAATGGGGGGGGGGGGGGGGGGGGGGGTCACGAGTGGGACTGGGCCTAGCAAGGTCCCTGGTCACCAGAGGCAGTACAGGGAGAGTTCCAGGTGACCAGCTGGGCCAAATACAAGGAGGGGGGGGGGGGGATGGGGGTGCAGCCCTAAAGAGCTGTAGGGCTCATAGAAGCCTGAATCAAGAGGACCTGGGCCTACTGTGGCTGAAGAACCACTCCCACCCAGGTGCCCCTTAACTCCAACTAGATTTTACAATTGCCGTGGGCATACAAAAGGAGTGTGAAGAAAACCTACAATATCTGTCCTCAAAAGAGAACACTGTAACATGGAAGATAACATCTAATATCATCACCACGTGGGGAAAAATTCAGGCCAAATAGGGTGCCCTCACCGCATGAGGACTTGATTGCTGTTGTTGACTGAAAAAAACACAACCTTAAAGTTGAGAATTATGTTTTATTCAGCGGACATTCTGAGGACTTAAGCCTGGGACACAGCATCTCAGATAACTCTGGGAGTCTGCTCCAAAGAAGCAGGGGGGAAGCCAGGATATATAGGAGTTTTTGCAACAAAGACCAAGTAGTCATGAAGTTGATCGGGACCCTGTGGGTCTCCTGGGCACAAAAGCCTTCTGTGTCCCCTTCCTGGAGTCCCAAAGGGCAGATTCGAGCAGTTGCTAATCAGGGAAGGGAGAAGATGCAGAGACAAGGGAGAAGCAGGCAAGAAACAATAGTGCAGTCTTGGGACAGGGTCCTGGTTCCCCCTCAAGGGATACACGTAACAATAGCTTTGAGCCCTTCTGCAGCCCTGAAACCCCACCAAATGGAAGACTTGATGAAGCACTCTTCATTACGGAGAAGGTCACAGTTCACCCATCATCACTTGACGTCACATGATCTCTGGACTGAAGGAATGCAGGTCCTGCATGCACCCTGATCCTTATCAGTAACACTGCCCCTGGACTGTAAGACTCCTCACAGCCCCACCCCCTGTCCCAGGCTGGGACACACAGTTTCAAGGGCACTAGCCCGCTGTGGCCCCCTCTGCCTGGCAAAGCAATAAAGTTACTCTTTTCCGCTTCACCCAAAACCATCTCTGAGATTTAATTCAGTGTCTGTGTACAGAGTCTGGATTCGGCTTCAAATTTTTGGCACCCAATGTGGGGCCGACGTGGGGATGGCCCCAGGAGGGTCCCCTGGTTTGACCAAATGCTCCGAGGTTTTCTTCGCACCAGCCCCTTTCAAGAGAGTGGATGGTTGGAGAATTCCTTTAGAGACCAGGTAGTCTGGGACCCTTGCCTGGAAAGGCCAAGCCCTGGTCATACCTGGTCCCGATAGTCGGAACTCCGAGGTGGGGGTGGACAGTGAAAGAGGGAGCATTCTCGCAGCCACCGAGGCCACCGAGGCCACCGAGGCCACCGAGGCCTTGAGGACACACCCTTCGTCCTCCTGCCTCAGCCATCCTGGATTTCTTTCTGTCCAGAATTAGTCAACAGAAAACACATAATCTTCCATCAGGATAACGCAAGACCACATGTGTCTCTTTGATGACCAGGTAAAAACTGTTACAGCTTGGCTGGGAAGTTTTCATTCATCCACCGTATTCACCAGACACTGCACCTTCAGATTTCCATTTATTTTGGTCTTTACAAAATTATGTTAATGGAAAAAGTTTCAACTCCCTGGAAGACTGTAAAAGGCACCTGGAACAGTTCCTTGCTCAAAAAGATTAACAGTTTTGGGAAGATGGAATTATGAAGTTGCCTAAAAAATGGCCGAAGGTAGTGGAACAAAAGGGTGAATATGCTGTTCAATAAGGTTCTTGGTGGAAATGAAAAATGTGTCTTTTATTTTTACTTAAAAACTGAAGGCACTTTTTGGCCAACCCAATACATATGGTTTTTGTGTGTGTGTGTGTGTATATATATTCTTTTTCATATTCTTTTCCCATATAGGTTATTACAAAATGCTGAGTAGAGTTCCCTGTCCTATACAGTAGGTCCTTGTTGTTTGCCTATTTTATACATAGTAGTGTGTATCTGTTAATCCCATACTCCTTTTGGTAACCATGCGTTTGTTTTCTATGGAATTTCACCATTTCTGAAATGGAATCATTTTACCACTGAAAGTACACTTCATTTTGTCTCTAAAAGGCTATTAATTGGTCAAGAGTGTGTCTTAGAAATGATGGTATCTCAGAATCAAGAAAACCCATATGAACACACACGTATTTAGAAGAACACATGCCCAAAAGTTACCTGTAGTTAAGGTTACAGATGAGTTCTTTTCCTTGTTTTTATTAATCTTTATTTTCTAATTTCTCTACAATAAGCATATATTGTCATCGCATCTAGAAAATGACAGTTTGTTAATGTTTGTCTTAAAATAAAAAGACCTTTGTCTTTCTCTCTTTGTTGAAAATGTTTTGAAGAAATGTGACAGCAGAGCAGTTTTCCCTCTCAGTCAATACAAAGTGCCATTTTAAGGTGATGTGGGGTTCAGAGCCTTGCTGTGTCCCCCGGTGGTCGTCACAAGGCCTGGGAACGATGCTCCCGTATCTCTGTCAGGATCCGTCAGGCCATTGTCAGGAGGGCGTGGGGATGCTGCGCCTGCATCCCCGTTGCATCAGCACTCGTCCTGAGTGCCTCTGATCCAAAAGCCTTTGGTAGGGCCTGCAGGGAAACAGGCCTTAAACCAGGGCTCCAGCCCACCAGGAGCTGCTCTTTTTCAGTGAGCAACAAAACATAAGCACACGAAAAGTAAAATTAAAACATATGACAGGAAAAATCTTCGGGCGACGGATGGGTAATTGTAGAAGGGATGGTACAAACAGGAAACAGTAAGAATCAAGGTGGGGTCACAGAGGGAGGGACAGGCTTTCAGAGACTTCACCAAGCACATGGGGACAGATGTGAAGCCAGCCTGTAGGCCTGCTGTCCACCCAACCTTGTCAGGAGCAAAGGGTCTGGGTGAGAGCATCCTGGGGGGATAGATGGGGGGAAGGTAGGTAAGGCACCGCTGGGGAAAACTCTCCATGCTAGAAGGAGGGGTTTGGGCCTTACCTGGGAAGGAGTAATGAATTTTGAATAGAGTTGCAACAAAATGAACAAAATGCAGTGTCATTTTAGGATGGAACAGGAGAACTCAGAGAAGCTGGTTTCCTGGTAGCTGTGCTGGGACACACACACACACACACACACACACACACACACACACACACACACACACACACACCAGCCCCACGATGCTGGGCCTGGACATGAGACTTGCCCATGGAGTGTGAACATGCATGAGCTATGCCAAGTCCAGGCAAAGCTTCGAATGTACCCAAAGGTTTGCACAGACCCCAGGTAGCTGGGCTCCTTCCCCTGGGAGGCTCCAGACCTGACCCAACCAGGAGCAAAGCCAGGCAGCTGCCCCACCAACCCCAAGAAGACAAGGAATCATGGCAAGATGTGGGTTGTTTGTTGTCCCAGCAAAAAGCTGGCTGATATCTTCTCCTGAAAGTCAAGTGTAGGGAAGAATGCATCATTCACCTGCAAGATGTGGGTTGTTTGTTGTCCCAGCAAAAAGCTGGCTGATATCTTCTCCTGAAAGTCAAGTGGAGGGAAGAATGCATCATTCACCTCAAGGGTCTAGTCAGGTAAGTTCTGGTTGTGCAAGAATTTTCAATGTGCTGCATTAGTGTTAAAGCGGATGGGTAGCACACTTCCCTGGACTGCCCTGTCCACTGCACGAGTCCCCGCTCACCCATCACGCCAGGCGATGGACCGTTTTCACAGGGTTGGTACCTCACTGTAGCTTGTTCAATGTCCCCTCTGCGGTCTCTGTGCCCTTGGACTGCAGGCAATGCTTTGTGTCACCGTGGCCTCACGGGGTAGACATGGAGAGGACATGCCCATCAGGACAGCCTGAGGCCCCGGCACTCAGCACACTCTCTCCTGTGGGTCTGTTAGGCACTGTGGTCACCGCTGGGAACACAAACGTGGGAATGACAATCCCGCCCTAAAGGGGCTGATGGCCCAGCAGGTCTATATACACCATTCTGTTGGGTTACAAAAGGGGAGGGGGACCCACTATTATCTCCAAGGTGTTTCTCCAACAGTGAAATGAACAGGAATAATAAATCTCATGCTCCAACCTGCGGTTTGATCCAAGGAGCCTCCACATTTCAAGGCCACTTTGGGGAGGGGTAGAACATCAGATGAAACACAGAAAGGCCCCCAGAGAAAGGTGACTGTGAGTTTGGACACGTGGGTGAGGTGGGGAGAGAGGGTGCGTTCAACCCTCCAATACCAACCGTGGGACAAGGCGAGTGCCACCCCACCTCACACTGCCAGCTCAGGGCCCCTTGCTCTGGGCAGGCTGACCTGGAACCAGTAGGAAGAGCATCAGACGGGAGCCGAGCCACCAAGTTCTCACTCTTGGGCCGGCCTCCGACTCTCAACCGAGGCTCCTGCTGCCCAAGAGAGAATTAGAGAGCGTTTACGGAATTGTGTGGGGACATCTTTGACACCATGAATGGGGAGGGGGCTGCAGCCTTTAGGGCTGAGGGTCCTAGGATGCTGAGGACCCTGCGATGCAGGTGTCAGTCTCACGCACAAGGGGCTGTGCAGATCAGCCGGGCCCCATGGTGAGACACTTGGATGGATGGCCCCTTGTCTGGCATTTGATGATTCTAGGATCATTTTAAATGGAGCATCTTAATAAAATTACCAGAAGACACCCCTGATGGCCCCCCGCATTTTTACCATCTCTGCCTCTGGACATACAGATTAGTCTTTCCAGACAGTGTCAGCATCATGTACTTATTAACTGCTATCTATAAAAGCAGTTCTTCCCTCTGCCCTGAACTGGGTCCTTCATGCTTCTAGGGTGGCCACTGACCCCTCGTGGAGACCTAACCCACAGGGCACACTGGCCGGCACCAGCCTCAGCCAGGGCCTGATGTCATGGGGCCAAGACAGCCACAGAACATGAAGGGGCTTTGTGCCCACAGATGGTTGAAACAGGCCTTTTGTTGCAGACTCAGCCTTGATACGCCTGCCCAGAGGAAGAACAGAACACTTAAGGGCCATTTTCAGCAAAGGTCCAAGGACGTGCCCCATGGATGAAATGACAGCTCATTTACTGACTGAGGAGGAAGCAAGCAAATCCAATCAGGAAGTAATTGGATTTGAAGGCTTAAACCCTTGTGTTGGATGTGGGTGGAGGAAATCCTTTAAACATCAAGAAAAATACAGCCTGCAAGTCCAAGAAAGAAAGCCACCTTAAAACAATGTCATCACAAACAAGCAGAAAAATCAAAGACCATTTTACCTTTGCTTTGCACTTTGGGGGCTTTTGACTAGCCGGCTGTATTTAACTCACCAGTGGGCTCTGAGCAAAGTCAGTGATCGAAACATCTGTTCGCATGTGAATCCGCCTGGTAAGCCAAGGAATTAAGTAATGGGGAGTGAAGAGAGATGGGAGGGAGGGAGGATAGAGGGGAGGAGAAAGAGGGGGAAACGGGGGCGGTGGACGGTGAGGGTGAGGGGTGTCGGTGGGGAACGGAGGGGTCAGTAGGGGAGGAATGAGATCAGAGCTCGCACCCGCAGGTGCAGGGTTCTCCTACATTATCAGGCTCCCACTTTGATGGAGAATCAAAAAAGAGCATCAGCTTTATGGGGGGTAAAGACATAGGACCACCAGCGACCCCAGCAACCTCTCCTCCTCGGAAGACAAGTGCCTTCCAAGGAGGAAAGTACCTCCCGCCCCCCATGTGCTCAGCCCACTGCAATATGCCGCCCGGACTTGCCCCTGGCCTGGCTGCTCCTCATTTCCTCCACTTGCCAGGACACCGTGCTGTACCCGGCAACGGGCATGTGACCTGGGATTCTTACTGTGCACAATATAAAGTCTTTCTATTGCTCTGGGACTGTTAACACTGACATGGTCTATACATCTTTCTGACCTACAAGGAAGAGGCCTGTTTTCACCAGTCCACGCACTGGCACCCCTGGGCTGGGAGGGCGAGAGGGAAGAGGACGGCCCTGACCTTGAGTCCCCAGACCCAGTCGTGCCCAAGGCCGCTCCACTTCTGTTCCTCGCCAGCAAGTGAGGCAAACGAGCCCTCCTCTCCTCAAGCTAGTTTGAAGGGGTAGGTCTGTCCTGACTAACAGGGGAGGGGCTGTCACGGTGCCCCCCTTAGACCCGCGCCACCCCGGCCCCTGCGTCCCCCACTTGGGGGGCTCCTGCTCCCGAGCTCCTGTCTGGCCACTCCCCTCCCCCTGGGGTGAGGAGTCCGCAGGTCAGGGACCTGGTACGCCTCCCCTCCTGGCCAGACCCCAGAAGCTCCTGCCACCAAGCCTGGGGTGGCTCCAAAGGCCCCATAGCCCTCATCCCCGGGTCCGTCTTCTCCAGAACAGAGGATGCTGCAGGTGTGAGACCTCCTGGGCTTGGATGGCCGTGTGCAGGGACATGAAACTGGGGGGTCTGCCCCACGCACGTAAGGCCCTGGCTTCAGAAAGGAGTGGGGTTGGGCGAGAAGGGGGAAGGGCCTTCCACCTGCACCCTTTCCTGGGGGTACAAGTACAGAGGGGGTGCATGAGATGCATCTAAACTTCTCAACGACCCGCAGGCCTGCTCGGTAGCTCGGCCATTGGAGAAGCCAGGCACGGCGGAGAGGAGGTAGTGTGGCCAGAAGCGGGGCTCAGGAACTGCTGACACGCTCTGAGCAGCAGAGCAATGCCCCTCTGCCAGCAGGAACATCACAGCCCCGCCAAGCAGCAGCCGCACACACGGCCCATGAGGGCGGGGTGGGGGCGGCTCTGGGTCTCAGTCACCCTCTGCCACCTGTCCTGACTCTCCCCACACCCTCCCTGCGTCTGCCAGACCCCCAGGACTTTCGTGCTTCCTTGTTCCTCTGCAACGGGCGAAATAAGCAATGAACCACGTCCCATGCAGGTTCGGTGCCAAGTCCCCTCTGTGTGTGACAGAGCTCGGCCACACAGCACGGCATCGACAGCAGCGAGCCAGGCAGTGGGGTTTCTCAACACAGTAAATGGTTTGCAGCTGAACTAACAGACACTAGGCTGGGTTTCGAAGAATGACAAGGAGCTGCCCCTGCAATAGTCCCCCTGCTCCAGGGCTCCTGCCTGAGCCGCACTGGCCAGCGGGGCACAAACTGCGCCTCGCTCCCCGACTGACTCGGCTCAGAATGTGGGTCCCTCCCAAGCCACCTGATCAGGGTCCTACACGATCTCTGGTTTGTCAGCTGTGAGGGGTCTGGGAGGTGTCTGCCTGCATTCCCTAAGGGGTCAGAAGGGCTGCAGAATGACACCCCCCCCCTCCGCCACCGCAGCGCCAGCCCCTCCTGGCAGCTTCTCTGCAGATGCCTCCTCGGGACACTGGGCCTAAAGTGTCACCACAAGAGAACGCACCCTCGGCACAGGCATCCAGCCTTCATCAGGACACAGCAGGCATCCGAGGGCTCTTGCACCAGGCAAGGGCTCACAGACTCTGCCACCCAAGATGCAGAGGCGCGTGGGGGCATATGATGGAGGAGAGAGCGCCCGGAAGGTGGCGGCCCATCCGGAGGCGCCCTGTGCTCTGGAGGAGCTCGAGGGAGCAGAGCAAAATGGAGCTGCTGGAGGACAGGGTGAGGTCTGCTATCCGCCTGGCCCGTCCTGGTCTCCTGCCGCCTGAGACGCACACAGTCCCGGTGCCGCCGCCTCTGAGGGTCGTGGGGACGCTGGCCCTGCAGCCCTCCTCTCAGGGCATTCCATGACCCCAGACCCTCCCTCCTCCTCACCAAATCTGGACAGCATGAGATCTTCCTCCCCTGTCACTTAGGGTCACCGTCACTGAAGTTCTGGCTTTAATAAGCAGCTCAGGGAGGTGTGGGACTGTCCACTCTCCAGGGACAGTGAGGCAAAGGACACCAGATGCTCTTCATTGACTTGCTTCAAGGACTTCAGTCTTGGGAGGTCCAGATAACCAGCTGGGCACACGAGCCCTGGGCCCCCAACAGAGCAGAGCCCCGCGCTGCAGTCAGCCCCACTGTGGGCTCTCAGATCAAACCCCAGGAACAAAAGTGCAATTCACCAGCCTTTCCAGAGAGAGTCCAAGCGCTTGTGTCAGCCAATTTTGGATGTCAGCACAGTCTAAGCGGGTACAGATAATGGCAGGGGTCCCCAACCCCCGGGCCGTGGACCAGTACTGGTCCGTGGCCTGTTAGGAACCGGGCCACACAGCAGGAGGTGAGCGGTGGGCAAGCGAGCGAAGCTTCATCTGTATTCACAGCCGCTCCCCATCGTTCGCATTACCGCCTGAACCATCTCCCCTCCGGCCCCCCATCTGCCATGGAGAGATTGTCTTCTATGAAACTGGTCCCTGGGGCCGAAAAGGTTGGGGACCACTGGGTTATGGGAAACAAAGAAGAACTCAAGAGCTGAAACAAATTCCAGGAACCACTAAGAAACCATACTCTTCTCTAGGTGATTAATATGAATAAAGTACCTAGAACTCCAATGGGACCTGTCTTCAGAATCTCAAAGCACCCACTTCCCTGTGTTAGTCACGGGCTGGTGTGGAGACACCCACGCTTTCACCTGTGCGAGGCTCACGCTCCAGAACCTTCCGCTCAGAGCGCAGGTGGCATCTCTCCAAGGCTGCCCTGCTCATCCCACCCTCACGAGGCCTTGCCTCAGCCCCTGCCTCAGAAAATACTTCAGGAAATGGTCAGAAGAGCTCTAAGCAGACCTTTTATGTCAAATCAAACTCATGAGAGATTCTCTGAGGGCAAACTGGTAGAAAAAGAAGGAGCAGAACACACAAAGCATGTTGTGCGTGATTTAGAATAAAACCAGAATCACTGGTTTGAGACAAAAGGATTTTTAATAATCGTTTCAAATCAGAGTCAATAGGAAGGGTAGAGATCAAGGCTGATTTCTCGCTTCTTAAACACAGGGAAAAAAATCAAAGATCCAGAAGGTAAATATTCACCCCAGGTCACACCAGGGCAGGTGAGAGCCTGGGCGAGTCCCAAGCTTTGAGGTGCAGCTAGTTTAAATTTAAGTCCCTGCCAGGTGGGGCATGTTCCAATAGTGATGGTGCAGCAAACAGAAAAGTCAGGTTATCTGAGCATGGGGTGTGTGTGTGTACTGGCTTCTCCAGGTCGTTTGCTTGGGGATCTTGACTGTCAAAATCCCTGGGACCTCAAACTCTGCTCGGAAATCTAATGATCAGTCAGTGAGAGGAAACTGTGTTCTGAAGGTGGGTGGGAAGACAGTGTGAGGGGTGAGGGACGATTCGTGAAGGGCACAGCAGGGAGGGATGGAAAGGACCCTGGGGAGGGGCAGGATCCCGAGGGAAAGGGCAACACCCCCTGCCACAACCCGCACACAGGGCCAGATCCCTCTGGCCCAAATTATAAGACCTCAGAACATCAAGAACAGAAGACGAAGATGTCTTTAAAATGAGCAAGGCTCATCTGTGACCACAGAGCCAGATTTAACTCTGTTGCACATTTAGGTTTGCACAAAATAGGTCAGTAACCATTTAGATCATTCGCTTCAAGGCCACCTCTTCCTAGGTCTGTATCAGTTCTGCAGGAGACGGGAAGCTGTGCCCAAAGGCACGTGTGCTGGGAGCGGGGTCATACAACAGTTTCCATCAGTGTTCCCAGGACAGACTCCCTAGGCTTCCACATGACAAGTACTAGGATGAGAGTGAGAGATGAGATCGAAATTCGTCTTCAATACATTGGAGAAGCAGGAAGCATCAAAAGCAATTTGGTAGAGACAAAGGCAAGACATCATGCTTGAAGAAAGAAAACCAGCTGTAAGAAGGAAATGTCTGCTGTGCTCTCCGATACCGCAGGGAGCTGTCCGGGTCCAGCCGGTACCACAGCTCTCATCAGTGTAGGGCAGATAAAATCCCCACACTTCAGGGCAGGTTCACCTGGCACATTTCCCACATCTGACTTCCTGCAGGCGGCCCAGTGCAGAGAACAAGGGGTCAGAGTTATACATGGCCAGCATGGGCCACGTGGCTGCCCGTACCTCGTGGAACTGGCAAAGGGGTGACAGCATGGTGGGGGTGGGCCACATCCAGGCAGCTGACGTTTGCACACACCCAGAGTTTAAATGAAAAGAAAGCCTAAGTGACCTTGACGTGAACTCCACCCTAAAGTCAAAAAAATATAACCTCGAAATATATGAAGCACCAACTAACAAACCGGTGAAGAGAAATCAGTAAGTCAGCAATGGGGGGACGGAGATTGAGTGCACATTTCCCAAACACTAGAGGCTCAGTAGACAAAAATCATGAGCAAAGATGCACCGTACGCTTCAACCATCAGCTCTAAAAAGGATTCAACACCTGACAAACAGAAGACACACTCTT
>NW_006771376.1:2230167-2251648 GCF_000442215.2 Lipotes vexillifer
GTCTAAAAAATATATACTATATATATATATATATATATATATATATATATATATATATATATGTAATTTTATATATAATATGTTATCTCATCATATAACAAAATTAGAAATCAGTATCAAATGAGTATCTCTTAAAAATCCCATATATCTGGAAACCAATTAACATACTAATAAATAATGTTTCGATTAAAAATAAAATCAAAAGAGAAATTACAAAATACTTAGCAACGAACTAACAATCACAATACTGCATGTCAACTCCTCGTGGCTTTGGGCCCAGACTGTGCATATGTCAGTTCTGCCAAATTTTCTTTTTTTTTCAGTGTCTTTAAATTTGTAAAAATATATGCATCACTCACAACATTAGGTTTTTAGTAGCTATTCAAATAGATATTCAGGTTATTTCATCTTATATGTGTATCACATTTTATTTAGTTAAGAATATTTATATTGTTTTAAATTTTTTATTATTTCAAGTAGTGCTGCAATAAGCCACCTTTTATATATATCCTAGTATTTACGTGAGGGCAGTTCTATGTGGTAGATAACTACCAGTGTAATCCCTCAGTTAAAGGTTGTGCCCATTCCGTATTAATTACAAAATATAATTACATACAATTAATTACAAAAATTCATTGATGCAGCAAAAATTTTCTACAGTGTAGTTACTGATTTACGCTCCAACCAAGATTGTATGCAAAAACTCATTGCCTATTCCCCATTCAACAAGTGATGTAGCTGGAATTTAACATTTAGAAATTTTGCCAATCTAAGATGCTGAAAATACTCACTGTCTCCTCTTGCCACACTGAGATGATTAAATTGTTTTCCTCCTATAACCTATTATGTAGTTACTGTGTTAAAAGATTTTCTAACCTGAAATAATGCTTGTGTTCCTGAAAGGTTCTACCAGATTTTCAAGGAATAGATAATATATTTCATAATCTGACCCTAAGAAGGTATTAAGAATAATTATAACTAACTAGGATTCATCTCAGAAAAGGTCTAGGTTTAACATTACTAGAATGAAGTAGAATAGGCCTATCATCTCGATTTTCCCAGAAAACACACTCAATAATATTCAACACCTATTTTTAACTGGAAATTAAAAAAATCCTCTTAACTAACAGAAAAAAAACTGCAAACGGAAAGGAAATGCCTTTACTTAGAAAAAGTGATACACAGAACACACACAGCGAGTGTTACAGGGAATGGTTGCCTATGAAGGGAGAAAAATGGGAGTGGGAAATGCCTTTAAAAGGATGAGTAATGGAAATTAGAAACTAGAGTGGGATCTTCCACATGGTGATATTGTGGCCTGAGTCAAGAAGTGTGATTAGCCCAGCCCTCTGTATCTTTGGTTAAAAAAAGTCCAAAACTATGAAACACAATTAGGGACTGATAATTTGTTTTACACAACGGAATCATCTATTATAAGGTCCAAGCTTCTCTTATCTATTTAGACTATTTTGCCTAAAAAATTAGGTTTCCAGTAAAACAATTAAATAATG
Source organism: Lipotes vexillifer (assembly GCF_000442215.2). NCBI lineage: Eukaryota > Metazoa > Chordata > Mammalia > Artiodactyla > Lipotidae > Lipotes > Lipotes vexillifer. The sequence goes on from NW_006771376.1 coordinate 2,231,679, forward strand.
CATCTGTCGAATACTGCTATGCCCACAAGGCTTTGGGGAGATTTGGATTTTTCTTTTTGAAAAACCAGTGTATATCAGACATGTTTGCTACCTTTGTCTTGAAAAGGGACTTTAATGTTTAGAGCAGATGGTCTCCAAAGTAGGTACACATACCTTAGAACTAGTCACAGCCATCTGCTGGGGGATGGAAAGAAATCTTAGAAATTTAATTAATATTTATCTTACAAAATGAGGAGATTAAGCTTTATGCTATTTACTCTATGGTGGAAGCAGCTGCGTTTCCTTTTTCTACACTTCAGATCATCGCGGGTTGGAGGCAACACGCGGGCCTCCTGAAGGACCCTAGGGGTTGGGCTTGGGGCTCCTACCCACTCCCACCTTCCGATGGTGCTACTGGGGGTGCCAGGATGTGGGCCCAGGTAGATTGTCTGGTTTTTAACTAGATTCACTCTTACAAAATGGCCTTAGAAGATTCCTGCCACAAGACTACAGTGAGGACAGAGTCAACCATGCAGCCCAGCGAATGACCCTCTTCCTATCCCTGACACAAACCTTTCATCAGCCACATTAACAAGTAAAAACAGAGGCAATCTAATCAGACCTGATGGAAAATCAGCCACAAATATTGCAATAATCAAGAAGATGAGGGACTTCCCTGGCGGTCCAGTGGTTAAGACTTCTCCTTCCAATGTGGGGGGATGCATCTTCCATCCCTGGTTGAGGAGCTAAGATCCCACATGTCTCATGGCCTAAAACACTAAACGTAAACAGAAGCAATGTTGTAACAAATTCAGTAAAGACTTTTAAAATAGTCCACATCAAAAAAAAAAATCTTTAAAAAAAAATCAAGAAGATGATCTGAAGAATGGATTTCCCTGAAGGGTGTATTGTGCTGAGATATTGGCTAATGATCATGTGAAACCATCATGATTAGCAAGACATTTAAAAACTGAATGAGAGGGCTTCCCTGGTGGCGCAGTGGTTGGGAGTCCGCCTGCCAACGCAGGACACCTGGGTTCGTGCCCCAGTCCAGGAAGATCCCACATGCCGCGGAGCGGCTGGGCCCGTGAGCCATGGCCGCTGAGCCTGCGCGTCAGGAGCCTGTGCTCCGCAACGGGAGAGGCCACAGCAGTGAGAGGCCCGCGTACCGCAAAAAAAAAAAAAAAAAAAAAAACAACTGAACGAGAATACAGATGCAAGGACAGACCTCTGCCAGTTCTTCAGCAATGTTTACAGTGAGGAAATATTTAATCCACTGCCTTTGAAAACCTCACTGAACTTAATGATAAATTTTAGCAGTAGACAAAAAAAAAAGAATCACAACATTTGAAAAACACCTATTTTTCCCCTGCTGGGGAAAGAATGACTGAAATAAGATATGAAAAACAACATGGCAATAAACCAAAATGTAATCCTGTGTTAGCAGATACTATTGAAAGACACAAGTTCAAATCCTGGTGAGCACTTGAAGTAGCAAAGCATTAGAACAAGTGAATTAGTCAAGGAGAATTATTATACAATTAGATGAAAGTACAGATGCCCCTCACGTGTCTCAGCTTATAGTATGTGTTAGATTCTGTAACAATAATAAATCATAAATAAATAAATCTTTTAAAAATAACATATCAAAATAACTTTTCTGTGTGTGAGCTACTAAAAATCATCCTGGAGAAGATGTACTCAAAATTAAATGACATCTTTAATAAAAGTAACATCTCGGACTTCCCTGGTGGCACAGTGGTTAAGAATCTGCCTGCCAATGCAGGGGACACAGGTTCAACCCCTGGTCCAGGAAGATCCCACATGCCACGGAGCAACTAAGCCTGTGCACCACAACAACTGAGCCTCCGCTCTAGAGCTCACAAGACACAACTACTGAGCCCACGTGTCACAGCTACTGAAGTCCATGCACCTAGAGCCTGTGCTCCGAATCAAGAGAAGACACTGCAATGAGAAGTCTGCACACCGCAATGAAGAGTAGCCCCTGCTCGCTGCAACTACAGAAAACATGCACAAAACAATGAAGACCCGATGCAGCCAAAAACAATAGCAACAAAAAAATAATGTCTTATGGGAAGGATGTGTAAGGTGTCACCAGGGAGAGAGCTGCCTCTTTAGCCAGAATTCTCTTTTTTTTTTTTTTTTTTTTTTTAATAAAAGAAATTCTGGGGTTAGGGGGAAGGAGCAGTGACCCCATAGGAAGCTGAACCAGACCTACCTGCTAGTGTTGGAGGGTCTCCTGCAGAGGCAGGGGGTGGTTGTGGCTCACCATGGGGACAAGGACACTGGCAGCAGAAGTTCTGCGAAGTACTCCTTGGTGTGAGCCCTCCTGGAGCCCACCATTAGCCCCACCAAAGGGTCTGTAGGCTCCAGTGCTGGGTTGCCTCAGGCCAAACAACCAGCAGGGAGGGAACTCAACCCCACCCTTCAGCAGACAAGTGGATTAAAGTTTTACTGAGCTCTGCCCACCAGAGCAACAGCCAGCTCTACCCACCACCAGTCCCTCCCATCAGGAAGCTGGCACAAGCCTCTTAGATAGCCTCATGCAGCAGAGGGCAGACAGCAGAAACAAGAAGAACTACAATTCTGCAGCCTGTGGAACGAAAACCACATTCACAGAAAGACAGACAAAATGAAAAGGCAGAGGACTATGTCCCAGATGAAGCAACAAGATAAAACCCCAGAAAAACAACCAAATGGAGATAGGCAACCTTCCAGAAAAAGAATTCAGAATAATGGTAGTGAAGATGATCCAGGACCTTGGAAAAACAATGGAGGCAAAGATACAGAAGATGCAAGAAATATTTAACAAAGACCTAGAAGAATTGAGAAACAAACAAGCACAGATGAACAATACAATAGCTGAAATGAAAACTACACTAGAAGGGATCAGTAGCAGAATAACTGAGGCAGAAGAATGGATAAGTGACCTGGAAGATGGAATGGTGGAATTCACTGCTGTGGAACAGAATAAAGAAAAAAAGAATGAAAAGAAATGAAGACAGCATAAGAGACCTCTGGGACAACATTAAATACAACAACATTCACATTATAGGGGTCCCAGAAGGAGAAGAGAGAGAGAAAGGACCCGAGAAAATATTTGAAGAGATAATAGTTGAAATCTTCCCTAACATGGGAAAGGAAATAGCCACCCAAGTCCAGGAAGTGCACAGAATCCTAGGCAGGATAAAACCAAGGAGAAACATGCCGAGACACATAGTAATCAAACTGAGAAAAATTAAAGACAAAGAAAAGTTATTAAAAGCAACAAGAGAAAAATGACAAATAACATACAAGGGAACTCCCATAAGGTTAACAGCTGATTTCTCAGTAGAAACTCTACAAGCCAGAAGAGAGTGGCATGATATACTTAAAGTGATGAAAGGAAAGAACCTACAACCAAGACTACTATACCTGGCAAGGATCTCATTCAGATTTGACGGAGAAATCAAAAGCTTTACAGACAAGCAAAAGGTAAGAGAATTCAGTACCACCAAACCAACTCTACAACAAATGCTAAAGTTACTTCTCTAAGTGGGAAACACAAGAGAAGAAAAGGACCTACAAAAACAAACCCAAAACAATTAAGAAAATGGTGATAGGAACATACATTTCAATAATTACCTTAAATATGAATTGATTAAATGCTCCAACCAAAAGACACAGGCTTGCTGAGCAGATACAAAAACAAGACCCACATATATGCTGTCTAGGAGACATCCACTTCAGACCTAGGGACACATACAGACTGAAGGTGAGGGGATGGAAAAAGGTATTCCATGCAAAGGGAAATCAGAAGAAAGCTGGAGTAACGATACCCATATCAGACAAAATAGACTTTAAAATAAAGAACATTACAAGACACAAGAAAGGACACTACATAATGATCAAGGGATCAATCCAAGAAGATATAACAATTATAAATATATATGCACCCAACATAGGAGCACCTCAATACATAAGGCAACTTCTAACAGCTATAAAAGAGGAAATCAACAGTAACACAATAATAGTGGGGAACTTTAACACCTCACTTACAGCAATGGACAGATCATCCAAAAAGAAAATTAATAAGGAAACACAAGCTTTAAATGACACAATAGGCCAGATAGATATTGACAGATATTTAATTGGTATTTATAGGACATTCCATCCCCAAACAGCAGATTACACTTTCTTCTCAAGTGCACATGGAATATTCTCCAGGATAGATCACATCTTCACAAATCAAGCCTCTGCATCTATGGAGATGATCATATGGTTTTTATTCTTCAATTTAGGAAAATTGAACTCATGTCAAGCATCATTTCCAACCACAATGTTATGAGATTAGAAATAAATTACAAGAAAAACAATGTGAAAAACAAACACATGGAGGATAAATAATATGTTACTAAATAACCAAGAGATCACTGAAGAAGTCAAAGAGGAAATCAAAAATACCTACAGACAAATGATAACGAACACACAACAATCCAAAATCTATGGGCTGCAGCAAAAGCAGTTCTAAGTTTATAGCAATACAATCCTACCTCAAGAAACAAGAAAAATCTCAAATGAACAATCTAACCTTACACCTAAAGGAACTAGAGAAAGAAGAACAGCAACAAAAAGAAAGTTAGTAGAAGGAAAGAAATCATAAAGATCAGAGCAGAAATAAATGAAATAGAAACAAAGAAAACAATAGCAAAGATGAATAAAACTAAAAGCTGGTTCTTTGAGAAGATAAACAACATTGATAAACCTCTAGCCAGACTCATCAAGAAAAAGAGGGACTCAAATCAATGAAATTAGAAATGAAAAAGGAGAAGTTACAACAGACACTGCAGAAATACAAAGCATCCTAAGAGACTACTACAAGCAACTCTATGCCAATAAAATGGACAACCTGGAAGAAATGGACAAATTCTGAGAAAGGTATAAGCTTCTAAGACTGAACCAGGAAGACATAGAAACTATGAACAGACCAATCACAAATAATGAAATTGAAACTGTGATTAAAAATCTTCCAACAAACAAAAGTCCAGGACAAGATGGCTTCACAGGTGAATTGTATTAAACATTTAAAGACGAGCTAACACCCATCCTTCTCAAATCTTCCCAAAAGTTGCAGAGGAAGGAACACCCCCAAACTCATTCTATGACACCACCATCACCCTGATACCAAAACCAGACAAAGACACTACAAAAAAAAGAAAATTACAGACCAATATCACTGATGAACATAGATGCAAAAATCCTCAACAAAATACTTGCAAACAGAATCCAACAACACATTAGAAGGATCATACACCACGATCAAGTGGCATTTATCCCAGGGATGCAAGGATTCTTCAATATATGCAAATCAATCAATGTGATACACCATATTAACAACTTGAAGAATAAAAACCATATGATCATCTCAGTAGATGCAGAAAAAGCTTTTGACAAAATTCAACACAATTTATGATAAAAACTCTCCAGAAAGTGGGCATAGAGGGAACCTACCTCAACATATATGACAAACCCACAGCAAACATCATTCTCAATGGTGAAAAACTGAAAGCATTTCCTCTAAGATGAGGAGCAAGACAAGGATGTCCACTCTCACCACTATTATTCAACATAGTTTTGGAAGTTTTAGCCACAGCAATCAGAGAAGAAATGGAAATAAAAGAAATACAAATTGGAAAAGAAGAAGTAAAACTGTCACTGTTTTCAGGTGACATGATACTATACATAGAGAACCCTAAAGATGCTACCAGAAAACTATTAAAGCTAATCAATGAATTTGGTAAAGTTGCAGGATACAAAATTAATGCACAGAAATCTCTTGCATTCCTATACACTAGCAACAAAAGATCAAGAAACAATCTATTTATCATTGCATCAGAAAGAAAAAATTACCTAGGAATAAACCTACCTAAGGAGGCAAAGGACCTGTATGCAGAAAACTATAAGACACTGATGAAAGAAATCAAAGATGACCCAAATAGATGGAGAGATATACCATGTTCTTGGATTGGAAGAAGCAATATTGTGAAAACAACTATAATACCCAAAGCAATCTACAGATTCAATGCAATGCCTATCAAATTACTGATGGCATTTTCTACAGAACTAGAACCAAAAAATCTTAAAATTTGTATGGAGACAAAAAAGACTCCAAATAGCCAAAGCAATTTTGAGGGAAAAGAACGGAGCTGGAGGAATCAGACTCCCTGACTTCAGACTATACTACAAAGCTACAGTAATCAAGATAGTATGGTACTGGCACAAAAACAGTAATATCGATCAATGGAACAGGATAGAAAGCCCAGAGATCAACCCATGCACCCATGGTCAACTAATCTATGACAAAGGAGGCAAGGATATACAAGAGAAAAGGCAGTCTCTTCAATAAGTGGTGCTGGGAAAACTGGGCAGCTACATGTAAAGGAATGAAATTAGAACACTCCCTAACACCATACACAAAAATAAACTCAAAATGGATTAAAGACCTAAATGTAAGACTGGGCACTATAAAACTCTTAGAGGAAAATAATAGGAAGAACACTCTGACATAAATCACAGCAAGATCTTTTTTGACCCACCTCCTAGAGTAATGGAAATAAAAACAAAAATCAACAAATGGGACCCAATGAAACTTAAAAGCTTTTGCACAGCAAAGGAAACTATAAACAAAACGAAAGGACAACCCTCAGACTGGGAGAAAATATTTGCAAATGAATCAATGGACAAAGGATTAATCTCTGAAATATATAAACAGCTCATGCAGCTCAATATTAAAAAAACAAACAACCCAATCAAAAAATGGGCAGAAGACCTAAATAGACATTTCTCCAAGAAGACATACAGATGGCCAAGAGGCACGTGAAAAGCTGCTCGACATTACTAATTATTAGAGAAATGCAAATCAAAAACTACAATGAGGTATCACCTCACACCGGTTAGAATGGGCATCATCAGAAAATCTACAAACAACAAATGCTGGAGAGGGTGTGAAGAAAAGGGAGCCCTCTTGCACGGTTGATGGGAATGTAAATTGATAGAGCCACTATAGAGAACAGTATGGAGGTTCCTTAAAAAACTAAAAATAAAATTACCATATGACCCAGCAATCCCACTACTGGGCATATACACAGAGAAAACCATAATTCAAAAGGACACATGCACCCCAGTGTTCATTGCAGCTCTATTTACAATAGCCAGGTCATGGAAGCAACCTAAGTGTCCATCGACAGATGAATGGATAAAGAAGATGTGGTACATGTATACAATGGAATATACTCAGCCATAAAAAAAGAATGAAATTGCGTCATTTGTAGAGATGTGGATGGACCTAGAGACTATCATACAGAATGAAGTAAGTCAGAAAGAGAAAAATACCGTATATTAACGCATATATGTGGAATCTAGAAAAATGGTACAGATGAACTAGTTTGCAAGGGAGAAATAGAGACACAGATGTAGAGAACAAACATATGGACACCAAGGGGAGGAAGTGCCATGGGGGAATGAATTGGAAGATTGGGATTGACATATATACACTAATATGTATAAAATAGATAACTAATAAGAAACTGCTGTAAAATAAATAAATAAATAAAATTAAATTAAAAAAAAGAAATTCTGGGGTTAGGTTTACAAATAGCACCTCACTTGAAATTCATTGGCAGACAAGTAACTGTGGCATAGAGGTTGACATCAATTCATTAAGTTCTGCTCATGTCACCGATGTGGGTAGTTTTATAAAAACAAGACTTTAAACTTTCAATTTGAGTAACCATGAAATTTTTGTACCACAATGGCTGCCTCATGGCAAGATGCTTAAAAGACTTGTCAAACCAAACATTGTCTTGTACAAGGTGTCCCAAATCGGCTGGCATTTCCTATGATGACAAGTGGCACTCAACAGTACGCCTGCCGGCAGATACTACGAAAATGTGTAAATAAAATTTTTAAATCCTCTTACTACACAAGGTGAAGGTAACGCTATTACTAGGAGTGAGAAAAGTGTTTTAGAAAGAAAATTGTGTGCTGGAGAAGGCATTTTTAAAACTGATGTTTGGAACTGTTTCCCTCATTACGTGACATCATTCCTGAAAACCATCTGAGTGTGATAACCACAGAAACCCTCGTATCTACATGCTTTAAAGACTCAGAAACATCAAGAAAATGAAAAGACAACCCAAAGGATGGGGAAAAACATTTGCAAATCATATATTTGATATCATATGACATACTAAGAACACTTACAACTCAACAGTAAAAAGACAAACAGCCCAATTTTAAAATGGGCAAAGGACATGAGTAGACATTTCTCTAAAGAATATATACAAATGCCCAATAAGCCCAGGAAAACATGTTCATCATTAGTCACTAGGGAATTGCAAATATGTATTATGGTATCACATGATCCACAGTTGGACTATATGCAGTGTTTTCACTGCACAGGGAGTCGGCATCCCCAGCTACTGTGCTGTTCAAGGGTCAACTGTATTTTGTTGAGGATTTTTTCGTCTATGTTCATCAGTGATATTGGCCTGTAATTTTCTTTTCTTGTGGTATCTTATTCTGGTGTTGGCCTCAGGGTGATGGTGGCTTCACAGAATGAGTTTGGGAGTGTTTCTTCCTCTGCGATTTTTTTGAAAAGTTTCAGAAGGATAGGTGTTAACTCTTCTCTAAATGTTTGGTAGAATTCGCCTGTGATGCCGTCTGGTCCTGGACTTTGTTGAAAGTTTTCTGTGTGTGTTTTTTTAATTACTGATTCAATTTCATTACTGGTAATTGGTCTGTTGATATTTTTTATTTTTCCTGATTCAGTCTTGGGAGATTGTACATTTCTAGGAATTTGTCCATTTCCTCTAGGTTGTCCTTTTTTTGACATATAATTGTTCATAATAATCTCTCATGATCTTTCATATTTCTGTGGTGTCAGTTGTAACTTATTTTTCATTTCTTAAAATGGACCCTCTCTCTTCTTTTCTTGACAAGTCTGGCTAAAGGTTTATCAATGTTCTTTATCTTTTCAAAGAACCAGCTTTTAGTTTCATTGAAATTTTCTATTGTTTTCTTAGTCTCTACTTCATTTATTCAACGCTGACATTTATTTATTTATTTATTTATTTATTATTTATTTATTTATTTATTTATTATTATTATTATTTTATTTCTTTCTTTCCTTCTACTAACTTTGGGTTTTGTTTGTTCTTCTTTTTCTGGCCCTTTAGGTGTAAGGTTAGGTTGTTTATTTGAGGTTTTTCTTGTTTCCTGAAGTCGGCTCGTATGGCTGTAAACTTCCCTCTTAAAACTGCTTTTGCAGCATCCCATAGGTTTTGGATCATTCTGTTTTCATTTTCATGAGTCTCCAGGTGTTTTTTAATCTCCTCAGTGACCCATTGGTTGTTTGCCTGAGCATCTTCACAGGTACCACATGTGAGCTGATAGAGAACGAACTGGCAGGCCACAGGCTCCCACAAAACCAGAGAGGCCACGTTTTGGCCACACTTTGCTGCCTTAGCCGAAGACACAGCTGCAGTGCCAGCCTGGGATGGGCCTGACCAGCCCCATCCAGCTGCCCCCTCGGCCCAGCCTCACCGGGATCCCGAAGACCTTAGGGGCCTCAGTGCCTGTGCCTCTCAACAGAAGGGCATGTGCTTCCGGGGCATTCCTCACACCTGCTACCCTTCCAGGGGTGCCACCTTCCACATGGGTGGAGGGGATGCGAGCCCGGGGATGGGTTCAGTTCCTGAGACAGAGAGGAGGAGGTGACCCTGTACCTCCTCCTTGCTATGGCCTTCCTGGTGCAGCAGACCGTGGGCAAAAGGGAGCTCAGCATCGCCATGGCTCACACCCCACCACACAAACTGCGAGGGAGCGTCTGTAAAGGGATTTGCTACAAATATTTCTTCAAGCAAATGCGCCACTGGCAAGGGCTTGAAAGTTCATTGGGAATTTAAGAACTGACCTTACAATGCCAGAGTACAGACCTGCTCAGTCTTGTAGTCCAGGGGCCACAGACTATGTCTGTAAAGGGGCAGAGAGGCAACGGGCCGGCTTTGCAGGCCAGAGGCCCCACCACAACTCACCTCTGCCGTGAGACAGCAGATGGGAGATAGGCTGTGTGCCCGTGAAACCACAGCCACAGGCATGGCCAGGGCCCAGGGGACCCTCTGCCGCAGGAGTCCAGCCCCGTACCAGTTCAGTCCCCTCTCATTATGGATCTGGAAACTGACCCACAGGAGGGAAGCATGGTCCCCCAGGAAGCGACCTCCAGGTAAGGACAGCCTTCTGAAACAGATGGATGCTCGAAGCTGGACCGAGCATCACTCTGGGAGACCCTGTCTCGCCCACCCCCAGGACAAGCCGTTTTACACTGGCCAGAGGCTTAGGGGTGGGTCTCAGGGGCCAGACAACCAATGAGCCTTTGCCCCCATGATGTAATGCTTCCAATACGGAATCTGACTGGCGGAAGGACTTGTCACTGACTCACTGAGCTTTACGGGGATGAAATCTGTGGCATCCAGGGTTTTCTCCTGTAATGGGAGGCTGGGTTAAGCCCCGGTTGAACTCGATTGCTGTTCTGTCCTTCAGTTCACGTCTGAAATTATACACAGTTTGTGGGGTTCTTCCGCTTTCATGCATTTTACTTTCATTAGCATAAAAAGTCCTTCGATTGATAGATTTTCCAAAGCAGTAAATGTTTTCTGGACATTAATGCTCCATACTTTTCAGAGTCCTGCTGTTATTTTTATTACTTCCATTTTATCCATGGAAACAGACAGCCCGGAGCAGAAAAACTTCCCAATTGCACTGAGTCTAGGGTCGAGGACTCTTGGCCCCAGATTTTAAAAACAGAAAGAAAGGTAAGAAGCCACGAGTCTGAGAGTGGCTCTGGCAATACTTTCTGGGCTATCGGTCCTTCCACTACGGCTCCACATGTCCCATTTCCTGTGTGTGCGTCCACTCTGCGGCCGGCTGCCAGCCAGGGGCCTGTGTGCAGGGCAGTGCGCTGGGAGACTTGGCTCCGGGGGCCAGCGGGGCCCGGCTCCACCCCAGCGGCCCCGTGGCCTTGAGCAAGGCCTATGCTTGGGTGAATATCAGCTTCCACGTTGTAAAGTGAGCCTAACAGAGTCTCCCTGGCAGAGCAATTGTCAAGATTCAAGGAGGGCACGTGTGCGAGTCCCTGGCACAAAGCTGGTGCTCGAAAAACAGTAGGCTGGCTTCACATGCCATCCGCCCCAGAGAGTGGGCTTGGGGAGGGTTGGGGGTTTGGCCAGCATCCACAGGAGGCTGGGATGAGGTGACTTCCTGGGCTGGCGGGGCCAAGAGCCCGAGCAGCCTCATGCGGTGTGGAGAACCCCTTTCCAGGAACATGGGCTCAGCCTTGCCCGTGGGAACCTCTAGTGTCCCCAGGACAGAGCAGCCCCACCCGCACAGCAGTCACACTTCCCACGAAGCTGTCAGGGGTGGGGCGAGGGGACAATGTATTGTACACCCAGGAGGGTGCCCACGGGACTCCGCTGAGCCAGGTGCCGGGCCCCTGAGACATCTCCCTGGCACACGTGGGGCTCCCTCTGCTTTGACCAAATACACTTCTGCAGTTTGGTATGACTTTAGATCTGGGATGCCCAAAAACACACAGGCAGATGTAGGTTGTATGTGTATCTTGCCTACAGTATGAGGACAAGACAGGCCACAGCTTTTTTTATTTAAACCAGTGTTTAAACTTCCATTTAGCAATTTCTTATCACTTGAAATGTCAACATCTGCTAACTTTTGGATATCCTTTTGGTTACACCAAAGAAAAAGTTAATGCTATTTTTCCTTGAACCGCCTGTAGTATCATGCCCTCATTTAGAAAGATTTACCAAAATCTATTATATATTATCTTACTTTGAAGAAAACGCTGAATAGCTCTTTTTGGTCAAGAAAACTGATAAAAATTGGCAGGTCTTGGCTCTTAATTAGCCCTGGGAAATGAGTTTTTAGATTAAAAAATTTTTTGCTTCAAAAAATAAAAGAACGCGGAGAAGCCGTGTTTGAGTCGGGAGAGCCCCACTCGGGGCCTCCTGGGAGACGGAGGGGCACCGGCAGGAGGGCACACGTCTGGGCTGGGGAGGGGTCTGGGTTCAAAGCTGGGCTCTCAGCCCTCTGACCACCCTCCCTCCACGCCCCCTACCCAGCCACCAAGACGATCGCCCTACACCAGCTCATGCAGCCCCAGGGAACTAAAGTGCTGCGATCACAGAATCATCTCAGCAACTGGAGCGCTGCCAGCTTTCACCCAGGCTGGAGGAGAAACGAGGCAGAGCAGGCAGCCCGGAGCCCTCCCCGCACCATCCGCCGCTCAGGGCCCGGGATGTGTGAACCCCTCGCCCCGGGAGCGCAGACCACAGGATGAAGCCGCAGCAGCGCGCACCACTCGGCGCCTGAAAATTCTAAGATGCTCTTTTAACACAGTCATCTGGATACGAGGAGCCTCCATAACTTCCCCGAGTGACACCATTAGCCGCGCTTCACTGTAAGGCTGTTTCCAATTTCCAGCGCGGCTCACAGCCCAGCCTCCCCACATTTGGACACGCACATCTGAGCGCCTTCTGCCTCTGACAGTGTGTCTCAGAGGCTTACGACTTGGGAGGCTTCATTTCTCACTCGGGGGAGACACAATGACAGGACCAGGATCTCTCCTGCATCCTAAAAGGCGCCCCGTCACGCCCTGCCATTCTGAGCATGCGCGTTCATATGGGCCCCTGACAGTTGGAGACTTTCCCCAGGCTGCCAGATGGCAAGTGATGGAACCTAGATCTCAGCAGTCTCCCTCCAAAGCAGAGTCTTTTTCTCCTCTGTAGCCACGAATCCAGAGGCGGAGCCCGGTTCCACGCTGGGTCGGTCCCACAGATCCTGAGCCCCTCCGCCCTCTGCCGCTGCAGGGATGCTGGGCAAACCCGCACCCTCCACACTTCAGCACTGTCAGTGGGTGGGTGGTGGCCGTGCACTAAAAGAGAGGTAGCCGGGTGTCAAGTGGCGGCTGGCGTGTCCGCTCCCCTCTGCATCAGCAGCAGGGGAGGGGCCCAGAAGCTGGTCTGAAACGACTGCCCACTTCCTGCCCCCTCCCCCGCTTCACCTCCCCCATGTCGTCTGTTGGCTGAACACCCCTGAGGTCCGCAGTTCATCCACCCTAAGCCTGAGCCCCTCCCCTCCTGGCCGTCTGCCACAGTGTTCAACGTGCTCAGAGTCTTAAACCTACATCTGAAGTCCAGAACCCCAAACGTGGGAAGAGCCGTCCTCGGCAGCTGGCGGTAGAGGTGAGCGCCCACCGTCTTCCCCTTCACCTTGATAAGCTGAGGGGGAGCGGGGAGACAGGTCACCACACCCAGGGCCGGGGATGCGAGGGCCCCCACAGGTCAGGCCCCAGCAGCAGGCAGATTTCTTCTGGGGGCCTTTGCCCCTACCCTCTCCAGGTCCTGAGCAGCTCTTCCCCTGGACCGTGTCCTGAAACGTCCCTGTGGATTCCAGCCAGGGGTCTTAGACTCTCAAACAGCAAACCCTCACCCCTTTACAGAGCATCACTCCAGTGCCCCACACTGCATAGAATGTGCCTGGGGCCGGGATGTCACACGTTGCAGCGGGAACATGCAGGTCGCTAAGCACGCCGGGCTGCCCTGTACACCTGCAGGCCTGGAGAGCAAGGTGTCTCCTCTGACATTTGGCTGTGACCCTGCTGCTCTCCCCAGGCCAGGCAGAAGGTGCTCTTGAAATGGACATTAGTCTCTGCTGCAGAGAAGCCATCCACGGTATGAGGTCACCTCACGTTACAGCTTTCCCTGGGGTGAGGGCTACACCCAGCACAGAAAAGACCAGCCTCCCCTTCCCGTCATCCCAGCATTAATATTGTCCTCTCTTCTGCCCTGTTAATTAAGTTCTGCTCTCAAAGCCTCAGGAAGGAGCTTTATTAAAGAAGGTCAGGTCCGGCCAGCAGGCACTCGTGGTGACAAAGGATCTGGGGCAGGATTTTTTCCCAATGAAAAGGCTGCAGCAATTTATTCCTGGTCAGACTCCTACTAAACCACAGGAAATGCTGCTGCCTTCGGGGTATCAGATTGTAAACGGTACCCTGATGAAGACATTTTGCTGGGTCTTGCGCAGTTCTACAACAGGGATTCTAATTTACTCACCCTCTAAGCTTTCCAGCAACAGGGATGGCATGTCCTGCCCCCCGTGCTGACTGCCCAGTGACTGCAAATTAAGGCTAGAGCCCGAAGAATGTCTAAAGATCGGTGAGTTCTTTCTAAAGACTTTTCCTTAAGTAAGTAGGACTTTTCAGTTACTTTCCAAATCTCTTGACTGTGGCTCAGAAATGGACTCTGTCCCTTGCTATCAAGGGAAGAGAAGGGGGCGGGGGATGAAGGAGGGCTGGTCGACACTCTCCCCCGCTCAGTAGCAGGAGGGCCAGCCACTCCTGGACACTGTCAGCTCCCCACTGTGGCTTAGGGACTTGGCGGCTTCTCAAATGCCCATTTTAGAGGCAAGTGAGAAAATCCCAGGGAGGCTGAAGGACTCCAAGATCAGGAAGTCACCGGGTGAATCCAGAAATAAGCCTAGGAGTCCGAGTTCAGGCCAAGGCACCTCTTTCCTCCCAGGATGGATTTGCTTAGAAGACCTGAGTTTGCTAAGCATCCTCACGAACAGGCGGAGACTGTGGGTGGCGCTCAGGGCTGAGGTTCTCAGCATGAGAGGTCCAGAGATGGCCTCTTTCCTCAGACAGTGCAGAGACACACCGAGCTCCTGAGAGCTGAGCCCCACTGCCGACACCACTGCTGCTGGGAGGGGTCTGAGAACAGTCTGGGGGCCGCCCCTCTGAGGCTCAGCGCCCCTTCCTCCTCCTGGGGCCCCAGAGCTCCCGTGGCCTTGGGCAGCTTCGGGGTTATCCTTCCCAAGGAAGGGGCAGTTCAAGGGTGCTTCAAGTTCACATCTTGAAGGTAACCACAATAAGTGAAGAAAGGGGCTGTGGCTTCCATCCTCAGCTGGAATTAAACTGGAAACAATGGAGACTTTTTAATATTGAGCCCGTGTCACTTCTCGGCCTCGTGACGCAGGTATGGCAAGAAACCTGTTGATCAGGAAAAGCAACTCTGGCAGTGATAGCTTACTGGATCTAACGCCCTTGACCCCAAGCCCCAGCTCTCTCACCTGACCCGAGCACCCACCTGAAACGCAGGGTGAAGTCACTTAACCCATCTGGGGTCAGCCAGGCAGAGGGATCCCTGAGGAATTTACGTTTCCGCAGTGCTTACTAAGTTCCACATCTCATCTCAGCACTTTACAGGCACTGATTTCCAAAACCTTGAAAGAACTCTACTGGGCAGATCCCATTATTATCTCCATTTAAAAAGAAATGGGGGACCACTCTGGCGGTCGAGTGGTTAGGACTCAGCGCTTCCACTGCAGGGGCACAGGTTCGACACCTGGTCAGGGAACTATGATCCTGCATGCTGCGCAGTGTGGCCAAAAAATAAATAAAATAAATTTTAAAGATAAAGTAATGGATCCCTTCTCACCACTTGTTTTCAGTGTCGTACTAGAAGTCTTAGCCAATGCAATAAGAAAAGGAAATAAATGATCTAAGGTTGAGAAGGAAGAAACAAAGCTGTCTTTGTTCACAGAGGGCATGACTGTCCATGTAGAAATTTAAAAGAATCAAAAACAAACAAACTCCTGGACCTAAGAAGCAATTATAGCAAGACTGCAAGATATAAGGTTAATACACAAAAGTCAAATGCCTTTCTATGTACCATTTATGAACGTGGAATTTGAAACTAAAAACTCAGTGCACCCCCAAAATGAAATACTTAGGTATAAGTCTAAAAAAATATGTACAAGACCTCTAGAAGAAAAGCTATGAAAAATGATGGAAAATTGAGTCAGAGAGAGGTTGATAAACCTACCTAAGTTCACACAGCTTATACTGGGGAAGGAAGGATATGAAACTAGGGAGCCCGGCTCTGACGTCCATGTTATAACCGCCATGCTAGGCTGTCTTGCTGGTGAGGTTTGCTGGCATCTGGGTCCAAGGTACTGAAGATTTATACATATCCACTGCTCTCTACTGAATCTAAGATGTTAAGTGTGAGATCTGGGAAGGAAGCCTGGGTTCACTGAGCCCTGCACTCCCACTTACCAGATGAGGGTTCCGAGGCTCCAGGAAGGTGCTTCCCAAGGTCACTAAGGAAGCCTCAGATCAATCTTAAACCTGGAAAGAGCACATATGCTTTTAGAGTGCCTGCAGCGCTAACTACACCCTCATATTGGTGAGAATGGGCTTGACCATACTGTCCAAACCACAGACCCTGAAATCTCAGTGGCTCACCGCAACAATCCACTTCTTGATCTAGTATGGTCTGACGTGGGCTGGACGTAGTGAAGCTCCTCTGTGCAGGGAGGAGGCTGCTTTGGGGGTTCGCATCCCCAGAACATCTCAACACATGACCCCGGTATTCCATCCCAGTCCCAGTCTGAAGGTCCAGCAGGTGATGCAAGGGTTGGCGCAACTTTGAATCAAGTTGGAAGCTCTCATTATTACGCAGGCCTGGACATTATAATCACCTCGTTGAGATGGAGTCTTGTGATCAGAAGTCACCAAAGGACCTTTGATTATCTGAGAGAAACTAGAGAAGCTCAGGGCCTATGTAGGTGCAGAGGTGCTTTGCACGAGGCTCGGGAGGCCGGGCCTGCACCAACCTTCCGTGGCCCAGGAAGACCTTTAGCCTTCATGTGGTTGTATGCTGCTGAATATTGGCAGAGATGAGATATCATTACTGCAATGAGTTAGGACCACCGTCTCTGTCCACTCTGTCTTGGAGCAGGTGGCTGTAGAATGGGCTTCTATGTCCCTGAGTCAGCCATAGGACTGGCTGTAAGATGTTCCTGGGAGCCGGTCATCACCAGACACCAGCAGGAACTGATCACACACTGAAGTGACTGCAAACCACTAAACCCAAATTGGATGAGTCCCAGCTCTCAGCAGGGTCCCAAAACGCACTGTCTAAACCCTGCCACATGAGTGAGCAATGTGGTAAGGGACCTACAGTGTATTTTCAAACACAGGGAAGAGACACCAGAACATAAAAAATGCAAAATGCTTATTAAAAGCTTATTAAAACTTAAATTTGCCATTATAACTGCCACTGAAAGCTGTTTTGGAACATAATTACAGATTTCTGATGTGCATGTATATGAAAGAGGTTTTCTTTTTTCATCTTGAAATTTATCTACTCAAAATCTGAGGGAAAATCCAGATACAAATTAATGAAATATGAAATAAAAGTGACAAATAGAAGCGAAGAAGTGGTACTGACATCAAACAAATTATAGCCAAAAGAAATTTCAGAACATACCAAAAACAGTCATTAAATAAGAAGAAATCAATTTCTGGTAGACGTAATGGATTATAATGAATAGGCTCTTCTACTGTTTGATAAATCAACTAGGGAAGAGAAGTGAATCAGAGAATTCACTGGAACAAGATTTAAATTTTTTGCTGAGTTGACAAAAATACTGGCATCAATATAAATGACGTAAAACACCTGATACACCAGCATAACTGGAGCTGACAAATTAGCAGCATAACTGACAAATCAGTTAATGAGAAAAGCACTCAACATTAGTCAGTAGCATGGGAAAACTTGAATTGACCAGTGATAGAGAAATAATTTATCCCATGAATAAAGATTAATGGGAAGAGGTAAAAAACTAGTTTCTAATGATTAAAACTCCCGCCCAATGTTTCTTACTCACTGGCGATAGGAAAATTCAGTGAGGAGACTGAATTTTAAATTAATATACAGAAATAATTAACTTGATATCCTTCAACATATACTAATCACAGTGAGTTACAAGACGTATTAAAGAGTAATTTACAATAGAAAAAAGAAAAGTTACTTGGGAAAAAAACTCAAGAAATAAGTAAAAATCTCTATAAAAAATTAATATGTTACTGTAGGACACACAAAAAAATAACCTGAGCAAATAGAAAAGCCTATCATATTCTTAGACTGGGAGACATCATAAATGTCATTTCTCCCTAGCCTACTATATAAATAAATAGCCCATAAGTTAACAATCCTAATAAAATACTAAGATTGTTTAGATAAACTGATCCTAAGGATCAAACGCAGAAATGAGCAAGCAAAGCTGTCTGGACCTTTTCTGGAAAAGAAGGGTGATGATGGGTGAGCCCAGGTAGATATTGACATGGTGGAATTAATCATTGGAATAGCGTGGTACCGATGAAAAGTAGGCAGATAAATGGGACAGAATTAAAAGTCCATAAGTAAACCCAAGCATAAATGAAAATGTAGTGTGTGAAAAGGACAGCACTTCCAACCAGTATAGTTAAGTACGACGTTGGGACAACCAGATAACCGTCTATGGAAAAATGACGTGGAATTCACACTTCACGTCTTACACCAGGATAAATGTAGTATGGATTTAAATTTTTAACATAAAAATTAAATCATGAGGGCTTCCCTGGTGGCGCAGTGGTTGAGAGTCCGCCTGCCGATGCAGGGGACACGGGTTCGTGCCCCGGTCCGGGAAGATCCCACATGCCGCGGAGCGGCTGGGCCCGTGAGCCACGGCCGCTGAGCCTGCGCGTCCGGAGCCTGTGCTCCGCAACGGGAGAGGCCACAACAGTGAGAGGCCCGCGGACCCCAAAAAAAAAAAAAAAAAAAAAAAAAAAAAAAAAAAAAAAAAAAAAAAAAAAAAAAAAAAAAAAAAAAAAAAAAAAAAAAAAATTAAATCATGAAAGCATGAAAAGACTCCATGGGATATTTTTTTTTAAATAATTTTGGTATAAAGAATATCTTCCTAACCATGAAACAAAATACAGAAGCCATAAAAGAAAAAAATTGATCAACCACATACATACAAATGTTTTAGAACCTGCATGGCAAAAACCAACATAAATACAGCTAAATGACAAAGTGGAAAATACATTTTGCAACTCACATCACTAATAAAGAGCTAATCTAGCCTGATACATTATAAAGAGCCCCTTTACAATAAAAAACATAAACTAATTGAAAAAGACAATGGGCAAGGGGAAGTTCTTCTAAAATAAAATGAAAATAAACATGAAAAGATGTTCAGATCTACTTATAGTAAGAGGAATGCAGTTTAAAATATCATTGGGGCTCCATTTTTTTCACCCACAAAATTGCAAGTGTCAAAAAATGATAACTATTATGGTGACAAGTGTGGGGTAAAAATAGGCACTCATAAATGGTCGGTGGCCATGTCAATCAGGACTTCAATGGAAGGACACCCAGCAGGACCCATCGATATCCTTTCACTCAACGCTTCTACTTTTAGGAATTTCACCTGCATTATATTCTTATGTGAATTATAATGGGAAGAGTTTGAAAACAACCTAAACAACTATTAATGGGGAATCAATTAACTAAAACACAGGGCGTGTATATAATGGAATACAATGCAGTCACAGAAAGAATGCGGGCGCTCTTCATGTAATGATGGGGCATTATCTCCAAGATATATTTTATTTTTCTGTTGGCGTGTAGTTGATTTATATGTGTGTAAGTTTCAGGTGTACATCAAAGCGACTCAATTATAAATATATTTTTTCAGACTTCTTTCCCATATTCCAAGATATATTTTAAATAGGTGAAAGATGCAAAGTACAAAACAGTATCTAAAAGATACTAGAATTTGTTCTTAAAAATAAAGAAAAATCCATTCCTTAATATAGAGAGACTATCTCTGGAGATATACACAAGAAACATGTCCTCTGGGAAGAGTGGAAGGGCAGAGCCTTTATGTTCATGTACCCTTTACACCTTTTATCTTTCAACTCTGTGAGGGCATTATCTACTCAACAAATAAATGCTAAATAAAAGTAAGTAAATAAGAACCAAACAAGTGCATTTCCTTCTGGAGAGGAGAGGGAGGGGGTTGAGACCTTCCCT
>NW_006771376.1:2251658-2253010 GCF_000442215.2 Lipotes vexillifer
GGGGCAGCCAGACGCAGCCCGGAGTCATGAGGGCAAAAGGGAGTCGGTGGGTGGGGGAGGATGGGCGCCACCCACCTAGTGGAAGAGAGGGACCCCTGGGGCCCAAAGCGGGGAAGGGTCCCACGGTTCTGGATCCCCTGATGATTCCCAAGGCCACTGGTGAGAGCTGGAGATGAAAAGCTTTGAGTTTTTAAATAGTTACTATTATTGGGACACACAGTCTTTCCGGCTGATGGGACCTGCAGAAAAGTGGGCTTCCTGATATTCAGGAATTCCGTCCTCATCCCCCCTCCTCTGGTGCCAAACTTCCTGAACACTACTACAGCCATTCCCTTCATGAGTCACCCTTCCCACTGTCCTAGTCCCCCGCGAGTGCCAGGAGAGAGCAGGCTATATCTGCTACTACACTCTACGCCCCGCATGGTGCCTGGCACACACGTGGTATGCAGCCATAGAATATCTGGGGAACAAACACACTCGTAACCTCAAAGACGTTTTGCGCTCCACCCTCCCGCCCTGCACCTGTCTTTCCCTTTATCTGGTGTCCTTTATACCCTCACTCCCTGCTGCTTCCCTGCCCAAGCTCATCATTTACTGATGGTTCCATCAGCTCCACATCAGCAGCAACACCTCCACCACCTTTTAAGGAGCCCTCCCTGGTGTCAGTACTCTCACCTCTGGGTTCTGGGAGGCCTGAAGGACTCTGAGACCATCTCTAGGGACACCATGTCCACTGTGTCGGTGAAGAGACACAGGGAAGAGCAGGGCATCCAGTCAACGTGGGGCAGCCCTGGGTTTGGGTGGACGACTTGGTCCTCATGCCTCAACAGGGTGAGCTCGGAACCGAGTCTGCACGCTGCAGACACAACTCAGAGGAGCCAGGGACATGAGAGGGGGGAGGAAGAGGCTCTGCAGGGCACACCTGTCCTCTACCCACCTGGATTGTAAGCCCAGCTTCCTGGAGAAGGAATGTTTCTTAAAGTGGCAGCTGCTGGCCTCAGGCTCACCCTGAACCTGCTGGAGCAGATTTCCAGGGGTGGAGCCCGTGCATCTGTAGCTTAAACACCCAGGGATTCTAACACAGACAGAGGAGAAACACCCCCCACGACGTGGTCCTGAAGAACTCCATACCTTCTGCTTTTTTATTTTGTAAGTTCTTATTTTGAAATAATTTCAAACTTTAGGGAAGTCATTCAGGAATAGTACAAAGGACCCGCCATACCCCTTATTCACTTGTTACTCAGATTTTGCTACATTCTCACTCTCTCTCTCTCTCTCTCTCTCTCTCTCTCTCTCTCTATATATATATATATATATATATATATATACACATATATATATATATATACATA
>NW_006771376.1:2253725-2265620 GCF_000442215.2 Lipotes vexillifer
CTCTCTCTCTCTCTCTCTCTCTCTCTCTCTCTCTCTCTACATATATATATATATATATATATATATACACGTATATGTATATATTTACATATTTAATAATTATTATTTTCTGAACCATTTGAAAGTAAGTTGCAAAGACATCATTCCCTTTTATCCCTAAATATTTCAGCATTTTCCCCTAAGAACAAGGATAGTCTTTTACATAATAACACTATAAAAAATTCAGAAAATTGAAAACTGATACAACTATCTATTCTTCATCCAAATACCAGTTTCTTCAAAATCGTCAAATAACGTCCTTTACAGCCATTTTCCCTGCCCCAGGATTCCATCCCCGTGACTTGTGGATTCAGCTGTACACCCCCATCTCTCTCCACTCTCCCGCATGGACCCCTGAGTACAGGCCTGTCTGCTGTCTCCCCTCTCCCTGGGCCCGGACCCTGCGCCCCTGTGGACAGATGGACACCCAGGCGGGGAGGGGAGTGAGACAAGCCCGGGACCCTGAAGACGTGCCGCCGTCCGGTCCTGCCTGATCTCTGCGCCTGAGCGGGCAGTGTGTCTTCTGGAGGCTGGGGGCCTGGTTCCCAGGGCTCCAGGACAGACAGACGCGACTGTGCCCCGGAGAGCTGGGCTCCGAGCACCCAGCTGAGCTCACTTGAAACCACGCGCTCTCATGAGTGGGATCCCAGGAGTGAGCCGCCAGTTTTCCCCCGGTGAATGATGCAGCCTCCAGCCTCTCCTGCTCAGAGTCCCAGGGAGAGTCTGAAACCACTGATTTCTCCGTTTCTTCCCACACCTGAAACAAAGGCAGATGCTCTGCTGCCCCCTTCCCACCCCCCCAGCCACCACTCCCAGCCCCGTAAGCCCTCTCCCTCTGTCTTTCTTTCCCCTCCTGCTGCTGCCACTGTCGCTGGTTTTCTCATCTTTCTACTTCAAGACCAGAGCATTTGGATTTGCGACGAAAATATGCTTTTCCTGGCGGTTGCTTAGACCGGTAAAGATGGGGAGGGGCCAGGACCTGGGGCGAGTATCCAGTTCTGGCTGCCGGTTACCATGACCAGTGCTTCGTCCCCATCAGGGAGCCTCTGATCAGGAGCCCTCACAGGGACCACACAGGCCTGGCCCGGGTTTCCAGGGAGAGACATATCCGACCTCAGGCTTCGGGCCAGAAGGGGGGGCATGGTGGGAGGGTTGAGAGATGTGCTAACACAGTCACGGTTCTGGAAAATTTTGCAATGTAAGATTCTTTATGTTTTTTCTTTTAAAAAAGCCACTCAGATTTTATAAGTTACCACCCTATGAAACTGGTATTCATTCCTGTATAGACAGATAATATGTGTGTGTGTGCCTGCAGTAGGAGATGCAGATAAACGTTGCATAGGTACATAGACAGATACAGTATATAATAATAGTGTCCTCCAACGAGTTCTTTTAGGGAGAATCCAAATTTAAATAAAAACCATTACTTTGGAAAAGAATATAAAAAAGAATGTATACATATATGTGTGTATATGCATAACTGAATAACCTCGTTGTACAGCAGAAAATAACACAACATTGTAAATAAACTATACTTCAGTTTTTACATTTTTTAAAAGTTAAAAAAAACATTACTTTGACATTTCTGTTTGTTTTCAAGTAGGTGGGTGAGGTTCTATCGAGCTGACCAAACCATGTCTACTAAAGACCTGTGCTGAACCTTTTAAGCAAAATTCCAGATTGAAGGAAGTTTTTTATTCTCTCTCTCTGTCTCTCTGTCTCTCTGTCTCTCTGTCTCTCTGTCTCTCTCTCTCTCTCTCTCTCTCTCTCTCTCTCTCTTTTTAAGATTACTGGATTCTTTCTGGTTTTCTAATCCAAAGATCACTTCTCTGGCTTTCTCTTTACCAGACACAGTCCATGCGGTAGAGAAATCTGCAGCTAAAATGCATGGCCTTTGGCTGAAGGAGCAGAGGGCACAGTAGAACGACCCCAAGGACCCAGAGCACACTGTGGGTCCCCTCCTACCCCTCCTCCAGATGTTACAGTCATGGAAGAAATACCCCTCAAGCCAGCCAGTCCCATCTAAGCTCATATTCATTCTGTCCTTTTCTTCGATATGCAGCCTCATTCAAGAATATAAAGACCATCTTTCATCTTACTAGTTATTCCATTTAAAATACTCTCAATAAACTGACCAAGTGTTAGATATAGTCATTTTCCAACTTTTCCATAATAAATCAAAGAAAAACCTTGTGCTTACTCACCATACCTCTTCTGAGAAGTTCATGGGACATAAGCAGGATATTCTCATTGCTCCTCTGTTTATAGAAACAGCCTGTGTTTTCTAGGCCAGGTAATAAAACCAGCAAGGTTGTGGGAACCCAGGCAAGAAAAAGCCTCTAAGAAGTGACACAGAGAGGATTCCCCATTCTGGAGCACCCTAAAAGCCACACAGCTCCCCTCGAAAATGTCAAAGCTTAACATGGCCCCGAGCCCCTCAGGGCCTTTCCAGAGCAGAGGTGAATCCACCATTCCTGCCCAAAGCACACCCTTGGAGTTGGGGCCAGTGATCTGTGAGGTGGCAACTAGGCATCTGGGGGGCTTCTGAGAAAGTGATCACTTACTCTGCTCCCACAGAATGAGAAGCAAAACCTGAGACACCAAAAGCAGCTCTGTTTTACTGAGCCAAGACTACATATGTGCTTTTCATACATTCTCTCATCTAACCCTCAAAAATAAAATTCTGGAGGGCTATTATCAAACAAAAAAGACACAGAAAATAGAAAGTGTTGTCAAGGATGTACAGAAACTGGGACCCTTGTGCATTGCTGGTTAGAATGTAAAATGGTGCAGCCACTATGGAAAACAACATGGTGCTTTCTCAAATAATTAAAGACAGAATTACCATATGACCTAGGGAGTCCACTCCTGGGTATATACTCAAAAGAACTGGAAGCAGGGACTTGAACAGATATTTGTACCCTTGTATTCATAGTAGCATTATTCACAATAGTCAAAAGAGGGGAATAACCAGATTAATGGATAAACAAAATATGGTATGTACAACACAATGGACCATTATTCACCTTTATAATGAAGGGAGATTCTGACGCCTACTACAGCATGGATGAACCTTGAGGACATTAAAGCTAAAGGACGTACGCCAGTCACCAAAGGACAAATAGTGGATGATTCCACTCATACAAGGTACCCAGAGGAGTCAAATTCAGAGACCGACAGTGGAATGGTGGTTCCCGGATGCTGGGGGAGGAGAATGGGAGTTAGTGTTTAATGCGGACAGAGTCTCAGTTTTCCAAGATGAAAAGAGTTCTGGGGGTGGAGTGTGGTGATGGCTACACAACATTATGAAAGTATTCAGTCCTGCTGAGCAGTGTACTTTACGTGGTTAAGACGGTACATTTTTTGTTGTGTATATTTTACAGCAATAAGAACAAAATCCTAAGAGTGAAGTGCTATTATTTTGCAGATGTAGCGACTGAAGCACAGAGGTGGTGCGGTAAGTAGGGGGTACAGCCAGGATCCCCAGCAGGCAGGCAGACTCCGAGGTCTGGGACCCAGCACTACCATCAGCCACTGGCCACAGACAATGACCACTGATCATGTACTTGGTAAGAAAAGAAAAGTAAAAATAATAAATAAAAATATCCACCCTTGCTCTGGGCGATCAGGGGTCCCAGTGGCCTGAGGCTGTTGATGTGGTCTTCCCAGGGTGGCTGGTTCCAATCAGAGACGAGCCCTCCACCCTATCAGTTATAATGTTGTCTTACGCTACACCATGAATGGCATTTGAACCCAGAACTTACAAAGCAGGAGTCAATTCAAGTAATTCTTCAGTCAGTTCCCTGATTTCCCAGACTTCAGTCAAGTCATTCCCAACATGGTCCCTCCTCACACACAGCTGTGCCAGCCCCTCAGGCAGTCACGGAAGGTGCCGTGTGGGTTGTTTGCCGGGGGCATCTCGAGGCTGTTGAGACTTGATCATCTCCAGAAGGTCACCCAGCACTTGGTGGCTTGATCAGTTTCCCTGATTGAGGGACAGGTGGCCGGGACCCCCACACTTCACAGCCACGCACCTGTCTTTCCAGGTCTCGGTCCTGGCTCCCCTCACCCTCATTCCTGACGGAGGGAGGGGCCAAGGGCTACACGTCTGCAAGCCAGCCCCTCACCCCCACCCCAGGGCCACAGCACAGGCAGCTGATGTCAGCTGTGGAGCTTAAAACCCAATGAAAGAGGGAAGGAGTCAAGCAGAGAACCTGAAAAGTAAACATTACAAAACCTCCAAAACCAGAAGGTCAGAGGCACACTGTCTGTGGGAACAGGCCAGCTATTTACTCTTCCACTGGACAGCGTGATGTGTATTTAACTGAAGGAGACAGCATGACTGGATCATGTGTGTGTGCATGTGTGAGCGTGTGTATGCATGTGTGTGCGTGTGTATGAGAGTGTGTGCGTGCACGCACGTGTGTGAGAGCATGTGGGGGGGGCGTGCACACGCGCACAGGGACATGGAAGCCAGGAGGGCTGGGGGCCTCTGTAGCCACGCAGAACACCCACTCTTTGTGTCACAGGCGGGCCAGCGCTCTAAGGCCTGTGACTGAACACAGGTCCAGTCATGCTTCCAGAAAGAGAAGAAGGAGGGGTATAAATCTACTGTTAAATGCCTGCTCTAACTGGGCAGATGGAGGCCGTTGGCTTTAAACATTTTAAGCAACAACTCACAGTAAGAAACACGTTTTGCTGTAGCCCCACATGCGCACACACACACTTCATAAAAACAATGCTTGCCCTTACTACAAGTGAGGTACTCTGATATTTTCTATTCTTATTTTTATATTGAATTTTTAATTGAGGTGTAACACACCATAATAAAGTGCACAAATGGACAGCTTGAGGATTTTGTAGGGCTGCCAATCTTTTTTTTATACATAGCTTTATTGAGATATGGTTTACATATCACAAAATTCACCTGAAGTGTACAACTCGATAGTATTTAGTATATTTTCAGAGTTGTGCAACAGTCACCATAATCTAACTTTAGAACTTTTAGAATTTTAGAACTTTCATCAGCTCAAAGAGAAAACTCACACTTAATATCTATTCTATTTTATTTATTTATGTTTGTAACGCTAGTCACAACTCACCAAATTTATTTCATTAGTGGGTCACAACTGCAGGTGATAAAACCAGTGTCAGATGTCTGAGGGATGGGGGGTGGGGAGCATGTACGTGTGAGTGTGTGTTTGCATGTGCATGTGTGTGTTTGCATGTGTGTGCGTTTGCATGTGTGTGCGTTTGCACGTGTGTGTTTGCATGCGTGTGTTGTTTGCGTGTGTGTGTGTTTGCGTGTGTGTGTGTTTGCATGTGTGTGTGTTTGCGCGTGTGTGTGTGTGTTTGCATGTGTGTGTGTGTTGAAGAAAAAGGGAGCGCTCAATCCTCACCTCCACCCCAAATGGTCCAGAAACTGGAGATGTGAAGCAACAGACAGAAACATTGCAGCCCAAGATGGTGCCACGAGTTATGTGGACACAGATGCCACATACTTGCCCACTGGCCTCAGGAGAGGCTCAGCCAAACACCACGGGAAAGGAAAACCCAGAGGGCCTGGGTTCTGGATCTCTGACAAACTGAGCCAACCTGAGGCAGTCAAGGCAGAGGGCTGAGGGGCAGAAGACAGGCTGGGGGCAGGGGGGAAAAGGTGTCGCCAGCCTTCCACTGCTCATATCAGAGCATTAATGAGCATATCTTATCCTCTACCCTTGGGGCAGTAGAGGAGACTGGAGGTCATTAGGGGAAGGAAGGTGTGTTAAAATGAGCTTTCCCAGGGCCTCCCTGGTGGCGCAGTAGTTAAGAATCCTCCTGCAGATGCAGGGGACGTGGGTTCTGTCCCTGGTCTGGGAAGATCCCACATGCTGCAGAGCAGCTTACGCCCGTGAGCCACAGCTACTGAGCCCGCGCGCCTAGAGCCCGTGCTCCGCAACAAGAGAAACCACCGAAATGAGAAGCCCACGCACTGCAACGAAGAGCAGCCCCTGCTCGCCACAACTAAAGAAAGCCCACGCGCAACAATGAAGACCCAACGCAGCCAAAGATTAATTAATTAGTTAATTTTCTTTTAAATATCAAGAAAGTACATAAGTGCCTGGAAGAAAGAGGGAAAATAGTATTTAAAACCCACACTGTAGCCACTTCAGCCTTCCTGTGTGAGGAAAGTAAATTAAAAAAAGAAGAAGAGGGCTTCCCTGGTGGCACAGTGGTTGAGAGTCCGCCTGCCGATGCAGGGGACGTGGGTTCATGCCCCGGTCCGGGAGGATCCCACGTGCCGCGGAGCGGCTGGACCTGTGAGCCATGGCCACTGAGCCTGCACGTCCGGAGCCTGTGCTCCGCAACGGGAGAGGCCACAACAGTGAGAGGCCCACGTACCACAAAAAAAAAAAAAGAAAGAAAAAGAAAAAGAGCTTTCCCCTTCCACACTAGCCCTATCCTGATTCTAGATACCCATAAGTAACTAAACCGGGTTCCCTTTGGAGATCTCAGCTTCTTGTTCCATAAGTGGAGTTTATTCATCCATTCAACAAGCATTTCTTGAGCACTTTGTTCTGGGACAGAGGGCACGGAGCTGTTTCACTGTCCCCTAGAAACTCTCTACTGGTCTTTAGGGTAGCATTAAAGATGTTGGTGCACAAACAGCACGAGAGCCTGCAAGCCCTGCTCCCACCCGGCACACAGCTGTGCCTGGGACTCCCCATCACACCCAGGGTCCGGGGTTCCGCAGAAGAGCAGGAGTGAGATGGGTGCAGGGCTGTGGAGGGAGCGTCTGGTCAGAGCGGGGCCCAACTGACTCACCGCGGCCCATGTGTTCGGCTCATCACACACCGATGGGATGTGATGCTTGACATCCCGTTCCTCTGGGATGGGATTGACATCTGTTTCACGGCCCCCGTGGCCAGGAGGGTTCCTGCTGTAAGACGCATTGCGGGGTCAAAGGGCACAGCCTGATTCCATAAAACAGGACAGAGCTGGTCTTGGCAGGTTTGGGCTTCCCTTCCCCCAGAGCAGGGGACACTGACACTGATGGGCAGTACAGGCAGACGGGGGCACCCAGAGTCCTTAAGACCCTCAGATCCAGGTGTCTCTACAGCCGGATATCCAAAGGATATGGGTTCTTTGAACTTTTCAAGGGCCTGGAAGAAAGCCTGGCTTTTTACAAGCTCTGCCGCAGTCTGTGTGTGGAGGGGCAGCTGATTAGAGGCAGAGGTCAGCGAGCTGCCATTCGGCTGGCCCTGCTCCTGAGGCCGGGCCATTGGGCAGAGCAGGGGCTCCCAGACAGAGGCAGGAAGCCATTGCCAGGTGCCCTCTTTGGGGACTCTCCGCCTCTGACCCCCTCCCTATCATTCTCTGGTGGATGGAGGCCCAGCCCGGCTGCCCTTCACTGGGCTCTGTGAGATGCCCAGGCGAGGCAGCACTGGCTCGGGGGCTGGGGGGGAGATGGCACGGCCTTCCTTCCTGGTGCCCTGTCACCCGAGAGCCACACAGCTCTCTTGCAGGGACCTCACCTGAGATGGATGCCTTATGTGCTATGTTCCACGAGGTGGCCAGGGTGCCCTCGGATGCAGGACTTTCAGGGCTACGACCAGCACAAGTTGGTCGCTGTAGGATCCAGGGTTTCAAATGGTTTAGTTTGTTTGGAAACAAACTAAACCTACCCTTGGTCAGAAAGCATCAAGACCAGCCCCCCAGCTGCAGGGCAGGCCTGGCCTCACTTGGGTTTAGAGGACAGGATGCTTGGAGACTTCCAGACCTGTCCCAAAGCAAACCACCAGCATCGGCCCAGACCTGAACGGTCCCCCGAGCCACGCCGAGCCTGGACGCTATGCCTGACCCTCCTCTGACCCAACTGCCACCACCAGGCTCCTGGTGCCCTCCAGCAGCCCTGCTCCTAGCTGCCTGGCTGCCCAGGCCTGGGAAGGATGGACGCCACTCAGGGTGATGACCTACTCACTGCCAGTTCTGTGCACCGGGCCGTACGGATCGCTCTCCTGGGGTTGGACTCTCGTGACATCCCCTATTCCTGGCAGGGTGGGGTGGGGATGGGAAGAAACTTGTGGCTAATTTTTCCTTCCAAGTGACAAGAGCCCAGAAGAGGTCTGCAGAATGCCCCTGAGAGGTGAAGCGAGAGCTGGAAGGGGTTACCTGGCCTTCCTTTCAGCCCTCTGGCGGCTCGCCCCCTCCTCTAGTCCATCTGGCCCTGTGGGATGGGCGGGGAGCTTCAGCATTACTGCAGGCGGCAACCCTAAGCCTCACACACAGGCAGGGGGAGCAGAGCCCTGGGAGAGGAAAAGGAGGTGAGGGGCCAGGAGAGAAAAGATCAGCGCCAACGGTCCGGCCCAGAAATCACCCTGGTGACTGAGATCTCTGCCAGCCACCCAGCGACTCCAACAGCTTGTCCCGCCACCGCCGGCCCCGCCCCTCCAGGGCAACCTCCCCAGTACCTAGGGGGCTGCAGCCTGAGGAAGCAGAGCCGAGAAGCCTCATCACGGGGCCGTCTGCCTGCAAAACTCTCAACAGCTACAACACACAGCCTTCCGCCTCCACAGCTCTGCGTGCACAGGTGCGCAGCGGGGCCCCGAGCCAAGGTAGGGTCCAGTTCCCCCGCAGCAGGTCGGCTGGTGCCTCGGGACCCCGCCCCGGCCTGGAGCTGGGATCGGCCTCTCAGCGCCCCCTGCCGGCCCCTCCGAGCGCCGCGCACGCGGGCAGGAACCGGGACGCAGCGAGGATGCTCACACGGAAGCAAGGACAGCCCCGCTCCAGGGGCTGTGTCCTGTGCTTGGAAAACATCATTCTGCAGACACAAGAGGAAAGAGGGGAACAGTTCAAAGGAGAGTTGATCCTAAGACGCGAATGACCTTTCAGAGTGAAAAGTCTCGAAAGCAGGTGTGTGTTCCCGCAGTCTGAATTCAGGACACAAAAGACCAGGAATGAGATCTAATCCTTGACTAAACATAAAACAACAGTAGAAACCATACATCGATGGACAGGAAATGTCAAGAGAAAGAGAAGTTGGTTACTTTCTTGTGCCAGGCACTGTTCTAGGGCTCTGCCTTTGCTGTCCCAACCTTCACAGAGCTCTTGTGCAACGATGCTGCTCGTAATTAATTCAGCAGCTGCAGGAGGAGGGGGGCACAAGGGTGGGAAGTAACCTGTGCGAGGCCACACGGCCAGAGTGGCAGGGCAGGGCAGACACAGCGACAAGGGCCGTGTGGGCAGAGCGCCTGCTGCCGGAGGGCAGAGACCACGACCCCACGTGCGGGGACAATGGCCCCGCCCTGGATGCGACCCCAGGGCGGCAGGTCTTATCTGTCTACTGCTCCTTCCTGTTCTTAGTTCCCTGGTGACCAAAACCCAACCAGCCAACGAAGCACATGTGAGTCCACAGTCAGGTGGCTGGAGTCCGCCACAGCAGACAAGAAGCCCCAGGTCCCCTCCCAGAAGGAGGCTTCCTGCCCCTGCGCCCTGAAGCCCAGGGAGGGGGTGAGTGGAGGACCCCGGGGCAGGCAGGGCAACATTACTGCCGTCAGTGCCTTTAGGGGTTCGGGATTTGTCCTCGAGGTGCAGGGTCACCCGAATCTCCCTCTTCGGCTCCTAAAGAGTCGCTGCTGCAAGGTCTTCTTTCCCACTTGATTTTCTACTAAGAGATGAGTTGTGCCTACCTGCCTAGCAGGAGAGGTCAATGAGTTCAGGGGGCAAAGTTCACCGCAGCTGCCCTGAGCCCAGCTCTCCGTGCTGCGAGGAGAGAGAACAGGGGACCTGGGTGGAGACTAGGACACGGGACACATTTAAACCTTCAAAGTGGCAGCACCTGGGGACCCTGGCCGGGTTTCAGCCTGTCCTCTGCCCTCAGGGAAGGGAGAGGGCTGACCTTCAACGTGTCCCCATCTTACTCAAGGGCAGAGCGGAGCTTTGGCAGCTCGCTGGGGCACAGCCATGCCAGGCCGTGCCAGGGACACGCCGGGAACAAAGCACAAAGGAGAAGGAACAAACTGGACTTGTCCCCGGTTCAGAGTGTGTCACTGTGTTTATCCAACAGGACAGAACTGTTGCATTAAAGACACATCACCATGACCGCCAAAGTCAAATCCTCCCCGACCAGACCCTGAGCGCCAGCCTGGGCCCAGGACACTGGGCTGGTTCCTCTAGGGGCTGCAGGAGGGCAGGCGGCCTGGGCAGTGCCCACCGACCCGAGGACTCGCCTCCCGTCCCCTGTGAGAGCAGAGTGGGCAGGGGGCCTCCAGAGACCAGCTGGAAGGGAGTCTGCGGGGGTTGTACTGATTCATGCGGGCCTTTCAGGGCCAGAACGACACCATCCACCCCCAACCTACCTCCTCCTAGTTCATATTCTCAGGGCTTTAAATCATGGTAACAGCCCTGCAGGAGCTCTGAACGCTCAGGGCTTCCAGGACCAGCTGGGCTGCTCACCACCTGGAGGGAGGAGTGCGACTGCACTGCACTCCTTTCCCCCACCTGCTCAAAACCACACCGGCTCCTGCCTCTCAGGCCTCCACTCAGGCAGATAATCAGCAGAGCAAGGACCTTCTTTTCACTGACTTAGAAGCTTCCTCCACAGAAAAAAAATACAGAAGCTAGAAAAAAATGATTGACATGACGACTCACACTTACCTCGTATTACTAGTAAGCTTCAAAGCAAACACCTGCTACTGTCAACAGAGCAAATGCTAAAGCACTAGGATGGCTGAGTTCCTTCTTTAAACAGATTCTAGCAAACCACTTCAGTCTTGCTGGACTGGAGAAATTTCTGACTGCCCAGGGAATCTGAGTGCCCACCCCAGCTTTCAATGCCAGACCAAACCTTTGAAGCCTACGGCCTCTTGAAAGGAAAAGAAATAAAACCCACAGCACACTAGAAAACCTGCTTGTTTTTGAGGACTCCACAATAGCTCGCTCTCCATATGGTAGCTATAGAGTCAAGAGCACGAAAAACAAAGCAGGTAGAAGCAGAAATCAGGCAGGAAATGAAAACCAGGCTAGCTAGAAACTGGAGGAAAACTTGAGGAAGCAATGTGACAAGGAAAAGGGAAATGGGTGGATGATTTCTTCTCTGAGATCAGAACTGCATTCCCCGGCTAATGTTTAAGGCGAGCCATGCAATTACCAGACAGCCAGCAGGCGTTAATTATGCTCCCACTATGTGCTTGCCATTGTGTTTGGAATTAGAGGTTGTCTCCAAGATGATCTAGGCTCTTCTAGAAAAAGAAACCCAGCATTATAAATCTAAATCATCCAGAGATGCCCATGGAGCCCTTCCTGTCCCGCTTCTTACAACAGAAGAGATTCTCTTTCTGACACAGGGAGGCCGGGAATGAGCTGTGATCCATCAATTCAACTCAAGTGATACGCTCAGGAACCTGGGACTCACCCCGCTACCCCCAACTTGCTTTATGTTCGATGGACTGTCACATTGCTGTTTTCTCCAAACCTCCAAACAGGAGGTGAGGGCTGTGATTTCCTTCAAAGGGTACAGTGGGCACCAACACCTCCCGTGAAACGCGCTACTTGAGGAAAGGTTCTAAGTGCGCAGCCCCTGATAGCCGCCTGGGGAGTTTGGTTTTTGAGTTTTATTCTCTTACGATCAAAGCGGTGATTGGAAAAGAGGGACATTGTAAAATGGGGCTCTGCTTAGGACTCTCTGAATTTATATTCCAGCTGACGAAAAACACATCTGAGTCATTGACAAACTCCAAAATTCTGGGATTCTACTAGCTATTGGAATGAATAAGAGACACATCATACCAAGAATAGTGAGATAAGCGACTACAGACAGCATGGGACCCAGAGGAAGCAGAGGTCATAGTGGGCAGGGAGGAGCTTGGCCTTCCTGCT
>NW_006771376.1:2265684-2267917 GCF_000442215.2 Lipotes vexillifer
TTCATAGTGGGCAGGGAGGAGCTTGGCCTGCCTGCTGAGGGGACTGGGCTGATTTTAGACAAGAAAAGGCAAAGGCATCACTGTCACGGCACCACGGGCAAAGAAGGGAAGTGAACGTGAAACCAACAGGTTTCTGAGGATGTGTGATCCGCCCAACAGGCGGGGAACGTTCACTGGAGGAGGAGACAGAGGATGAGGTCATCAGTCACACGGGGGTCACTGGGGACCTATGAGGGGGAATCAAGATATTGAAATCAGTCTTTTACAAAGATTCATCCGGTAGCAAAGGGTAGAAAGGATAGG
Organism: Lipotes vexillifer; assembly: GCF_000442215.2. Classification (NCBI taxonomy): domain Eukaryota; kingdom Metazoa; phylum Chordata; class Mammalia; order Artiodactyla; family Lipotidae; genus Lipotes; species Lipotes vexillifer. The sequence continues at coordinate 2,265,988 of NW_006771376.1, forward strand.
AGAAAAGACAGAAGAGAGACAGAGAAAGTCTCTAGGAAGCCCGTACAGTAAGGTAAGAGCCCCTGGACAACAGAAAAGGCAAGACTTGGTGTCCAGGTGACCACGGAAGGCAGAGGGGTGGTGGAGACACGTGGAGATGGTGAGCTCTGTGTTTCCAGCTAACTCGGTAGCTCCTCTAGCTGCCACCAATGTCACATTCAACTTCTGCCTTTAAATCAGAGTCTGATCCTGCAAGTTGGGGCCTCTCCGGGGGCTGTTTTCATTAGGAAAAATTTCAAGTGTTCTCACAGAGACCCCAAGCAATCAGGATTCAAGGTAGACATGGATTTCTCTCTCCTGCTATCGTCCACATGTGATGGTCCCCATGTGATGGCCCATGGCCGGTACGGCAGCCGCCCACGTCTCAGACCAGGCCCCACCTCCCCAGTCGCTCCGCCATGCCTGTGGTGTTCCCTTGTTGGCGTTCCCCAAACTCGCTGCTCCCCCCTCCATGGTCTGGGCGGCAGGATGGAAGAAGGGACGGAAGGAGAGAACACCCCTTCCTTTTAAGGAAATGACCTAGAAGTTGCACCTAATAATCTCACTCACAGCCCTTTGGCCAGAGCCCAGTGTGTTGCCACACCCAGGGGCAGGGAACCTGGAAGGTGGAGTCGGGGTCCAGGGCAGCCCAGGTGAAAATCCCATCACTGTGAAAGAAGGAACAGATGGCTATTGGGGGGTTGCCTGCAGTGTCTGTTACAAAAGCACTTCACCTAAAGTAATAAACCACACTTTGTTTTTTGTTTGTTTGTTTTTGGTACACCGGCCTCTCACGGCTGTGGCCTCTCCCGTTGCGGAGCACAGGCTCCGGATGCGCAGGCTCAGCGGCCATGGCTCACGGGCCCAGCCGCTCCGCGGCATGTGGGATCTTCCCGGACCGGGACACGAACCCGCGTCCCTTGCATCGGCAGGCGGACTCTCAACCACTGCGCCACCAGGGAAGCCCAGCCCCTAAGCCAGACCTTTCTGAGCAGTGTGGAAAGAACGGTTCCAAGACAATGATGGAACCATTAACAGAAACAAGAGGAATGAGGAGGGGTCAGCCAGTCAAGTGAGATGATTAACTCATGTGGGGATGTTGCTTGTTTGTTTGTTTGTTTCATTGAAGTATAGTTGAGTTACAGTGTTGTGTTAGTTTCTGGTGTGCAGCAAAGTGACTCAGTTATACATATATTCTTTTTCATATTTTTTCCATTATAGTTTATTACAAGACATTGAGTATAGTTCCCTGTGCTATACAGTAGGTCCTTGTTGTTTATCTATTTTATGTATAGTAGTGTATACATGTTAATCCCAAACTCCTAATTTATCCCTCCCCCCACTGCACCTTTGGTAACCATAAGTTTGTTTTCTATGTTTGTAAGTCTATGTTTTGTAAATAAGTTCATCTGTATCATATTTTAGATCCCATATATAAGTGTTATCATATGGTATTTGTCTTTCTCTGACTTACTTCACTTAGTATGATCATCTCTAGGCTCATCCATGTTGCTGCAAATGGCATCATTTCATTCTTTTTTATGGCTGAGTAATATTACATTGTATACATGTACCACATCTTCTTTACCCATTCATCTGTCCATGGACCTTTAGGTTGTTTCCACGTCTTGGCTACTGTGAATAGTGCTGCTATGAACATTGGTGTGCATGTATCTTTTCTAATTAGTTTTCGTCTTTTCTGGATATATGCCCAGGAGTGGGATTGCTGCATCACATGGCAACTCTATTTTTAGTTTTTTAAGCAACCTCCATACTGTTCTCCACAGTGGCTGCACCATTTGCATTCCCACCACCAGTGTAGGAGGGCTCGCTTTTCTCCACATCTCTCGTGGGGATGTTCTCATGAGCCTCCCGAGGGATATGGCTCCCCCCTTTTGCGCAAAGGGCCCCG
>NW_006771376.1:2267978-2276477 GCF_000442215.2 Lipotes vexillifer
AGGAATGCCCTCTCTGGGACTGAGAGATGGGCCTTATCTGGGCCTGTCCAGTGGGCTCACAGTACTGTGGGCAAGTTCCTAGATTGTCTCCAAAATGACTCCGTAAATCCCACTCTCTGTTGGTGTTGCTTATTCCCAGTGGCACTGGGGATTAACCTTGGGGGAAAAAAGGTCTGTATTTGAACCCTTGATTGACAATGACTTCTCGTTACTAAGCAAGCTGGCACTTTCTTGATGCCAGTCCCTTGTCGCATGTGTGCACCCTGGTGGGGAGGAGAGGCAAAGGCAAGAAGGACAAAAGCACTGAGAATTTTCAAGCCACCGACCACAGCGCCAGCTGCCTTTTCTTTGGCAGTTGCCAGCATTTTTAAGCATCCGGAGTGTTTCATCCCCCACTGCTCAGTCATCCATTTTTAAAGTGTTTGCGTCAATAAGTAGAATGGGTACCAGCGCCTTCATCTGGTGGCAGAGATGGATCTCTGGCCGGTAGGAGTGAAGTTGGCTCCGGAATATAAATCGGTCCCCTGTTCCAGGCTGCTTGGCAAAGTTCTAGCTAAACTAGGCAGCCAGCAGCCCACCCCTCTGGAAGACAGATGTAAATGTCAAGTGCTGAAGAAATGTGGCAAATGTGGCCAAAGCGGGGACGGAGGCAGTGTCCCAACCCACAAATCTGCAGAAGGCTCTCAAAATCACAACTGTAAGAGCACTGTTTTGTCTGGTGACACTCCAAACATCAAAAGATGAAGTTTTATATTGAATAATTTCTGTCCTGGGGCAAGGTCAGGAACATCACACAGGTTGTTTGGATGCACATGGGGGGCAGGGTAAACCAATAACAAGTGAAGTCCAGGCGATGCTTAACAGTTTGGGTTTCCTGCCAGCCAGCGAGGTACGGTTAGCAGAGAAGCGAAGTCATGCCCACTTTTAATAGCTTTGTGAACTAATGAGGCAAATGTAAGAAAGAGGCACCTGATGCCTTTGCTTCCAACACAGACGGAAACTAATATTTACAGAGCACGTAGTGCATCTAGGACACTTTATATATCATAAGCATTGGATTTTGTTATTCCTACTCTACAGATGGGGAACCTGAAGTTCTGAGAGGTTAAGTCACTCACTCAAGGTCACACAGCTAGTAAGCTGTGTGGCCAAGATACGAGCCCAAGTCAGTCTTCACACTGTAACTTGCATCTGAAGAAAGGAGGTTTAAGAACGATCCATGCTGAATTTATTTCAGCTTAATATTGCTGCCATGTCATTTTAATAGAGCAGAATAAGACAAAACTTAAGAGTGAGGTATTGGATACCATTTTGTAGGATGAATGAGAAGTGGTAAAAAAAAAAAAAAACCACTGTCAAAAAGAAGTGTGCAGCATAGACACAAATCAGAATTCTTTATAGGTAGTAGAAAAGGGTGAAAATCATCATAAAGGGACTATACCCAGAATTTTTTATTAGAAACTGTTGTATAAAATCTTGAACATACATTGTTTCCATAAAATGTAGTAGCTATAGATTAAAAAGATTAAAATATCTATTTTAAAACTAACTAGCTGGAGAGAGCTTGGATAAAAGGGAACCCTCTTGCACTGTTGGTGGGAATGTAAATTGATACAGCCACTATGGAGGTTCCTTAAAAAACTAAAAATAGAGCTATCATATGTCCCAGCAATCCCACGACTGGGAATATACCCAGAGAAAACCATAATTCAAAAAGATACATGCACCCCAATGTTCATTGCAGCACTATTTACAATAACCAGGACATGGAAGCAACCTAAATGCCCATCGATAGATGAATGGATCAAGACGATGTGGTACATATAGACAATGGAATATTGTTCAGCCATAAAAAGGAACGAAATTGCGTCATTTGTAGAGATGTGGACGGACCTAGAGACTGCCATACAGAGCGAAGTAAGTCAGAAAGAGAAAAATAAATATTGTATATTAACGCATATATGTGGAATCTACAAAAATGGTACAGATGAACTGGTTTGGAAGGCAGAAATAGAGACACAGATGTAGAGAACAAACGTATGGACACCAAGGGGGGAAAGCAGGGGCGGCAGGGGAATGAATTGGGAGATTGGGATTGACATGTATACACTGATATGTATAAAATAGATAACTAATAAGAACCTGCTGTATAAAAAAAAAAGAAGAAAAACAAAAGAAAAAATAGTAATAAAAATAAACTAAATGAGAACAGAAAAAGTAAAAATATTATATGTGGCATCAAATTACCTTCTTAAAAGATATATGAAACCTACCGGAATGCTTAAAATTCGAGGACTGAAAATACCAAAAGTCAGTAAAGGTCTAAAGCAGCTGAGCTCTCAGACACCGCTTGGCTGGAGGTTAAACTGGGCTTTTTTGAAAACTGTTTAACATTATCTACTAAAGCTAAACATACACCTACTCTCTGGCCCAACAATTCCACTCCCAGGTAAATACCCAACACAAAGCAAGTGCGTGTGTCTGCCAAACAACTGGGCACTCATCGCAACTCTGTTTACAATGGCCAATAACTGGATACAACACAAATGCTTCAGCAGGTGGATATATCCAATCTCTTGGCTTTAAGGTCGTCCATGATTTCTTACTGTTTTACTGAACCAAATTTATCCTCCGTTCCTTTTACTTAAAAGCTCACAGTTCCAAAAAGGCAAAGTACCTCAATACCAGGCCCACCCTGGGTTCGGTAGGGAAATGGCGTGTATACGTTGGGACTTGTGCAGTCAGGGCAGCCTGGGTCAGAGGATGAAGGATAGAGAGCAAGACTTGGGAATCACACTACTATATCCAAAATAGATAACTAATAAGAACCTACGCTATAGCACAGGGAACTCCACTCAATACTCTGTAATGACCTACATGGGAAAAGAATCTGAAAAAGAGTGGATATATGTATATGTATAACTGACTCACTTTGCTGTACAGCAGAAAGTAACACAACACTGTAAATCAACTATACTCCAATAAAGTTTTTTAAAAAGGCTTGGGAGTCAGAGACAGAAAATTCATTACCCTGGGAAGGTTTGCCTGTGCTTACATTTCAAACGGTAATAAAACCTGGATACACTCACTTCCATTCCAAAGGGCTATAGCAATCCAGGGACACCAGTGTTTTGATTTGAAGAAGGAAGCAATTCACAAAAGGAAGCAATTCACAATTCTAATAAACATATTAAAATGTCCAAGCTCATCACTACTCAAAAAAAAAAAATGCAACAAAACCTGGTACCATTTTTTGCTTATCAATTTAGCAAAGAGTTTTTAAAGGTTTTAATATCAAGTGTTGGTAAAGGTGGAGGTAAGCCTTCTCACACGGGGGGAGCCAAAGTTGTGTCGGTAATAAGTCATTAAGTACCTGAACTCACACACACGCCTTGTCCCCTTTTTGAATCATCCAGGAAATGAGAGTGGTTCCATGCAAATCACAGGGTTATTTCTGATAGAAAAACCTAATAGTCCAACCACAGGAAGCTGGTTAAATAAACTATGGTATATCTGTCCATTTTGAAATATTTAATGACACGAAAATATTCACAATATATTATTTGCAAAGTTTATGAACCTATATGTAAATACATGCATAGACACATATATAGATGCACACTGGAAGTCTGTATACCAAATATGGGATATTTAATTGTCCTTCCTTCTGTTTATCTGTATCTTGTAAGTTTTCTAAAATGAATTCTCATGACAGCTGGATTAAGGAAAACAATAAACCAACGTTATTAGGTTTAATAATATCAAGGACTCAACTGAGACCTGGATGCAGCCTGGTGGTTCCTGGGCAGGACCCTGCCCCACACCAGCTCCCACCCACCCACTTCCTCCTGCCCCTGGGCTTCAGGGCCTTGAAAGCCACAGCCAGTCTCTATGGGGCACTGGCGGGGGAAGGGAGGGAACTTCTGATGCTTCTGGGCGGGCAGTGGGGGGGATGAGCCCCCAGTGTCTCCTGAGCCCCCAATGCTCACTACACACCCATCAGTCTTTGCAGTATTAATAGATGAGTTTACTGTGGGTTGAATAGGTGTAAGTGAGCTGGCAACCAACCACCTTATCACCATAACACAATAGTTTCTATGAAATACACTCGAGGTTCCAAAAATACTGACTTATTAGCAACTTTTGGCAGCTCACGTACATGTAAATTGGGAACTGCCCATTGACGACTTTTGGCAATTTGGGATTCAGGATTCCTGGCGGAGAGCTGCCCGCAAAGGTTCCACCGCCCATGACCACCTCTTGCTACTGGTCCCGTGGCTGTAAAGTAGATCCATGCTGCGTTATGTGGGGGCCTGTTAACTCTGCTCTCATCTCCACCTCGATGGAAACAACTTATCGGAACAATGATGACGTCACGTGACCCCTTCGGGGCTGCTGTCTCGGGAGGACTTGTGCCCTGGCCAGCAAAGCCTGCCCTAAGGTCACCGCCCGTCAGGGAGCAGGGGAGCCCAGTCCCCGCCCGCCTCTGCCCACCTGCAGGGCTGTGACATTCACCTCCAACTGCAGCTCTCTGAGACCCCCCCCCCCCGACCTCCCCCAAGGGGCTCCTGCAGGACCACTCACCCACATGAAAACAATGAAATTTTTCTTTTTTCTCCAAAGGAGGTGAATGTGGAAAGGAAAGGTGGATAGCGGTGTGAAGTGAAAAGGGCCGGAGACCAGTGGTCTGTGACTGGGAGGCTCTGCTCACGGCCAGTGTCTGGCCTGGCCCTGTACCTTCACCACATAGGTCGTATTCTTCCCAGTTGACTGTTAGTTAGCTGATCAAACCTCGGATCTTAATTTCTGTCGTTGTTTGAGAATGAATAAACCTATACCTACCCATCATTATCCTAAGAAAAACCCATTTTCTCCAAAGAAGGAAGGGAGTAATTATTCGGTCCCTGAAGAAGGAATTCCTGAGGCCCCCCTAGGTGTGAACATGTCTCCCACACCTGGTTGACAAGGGCTCATGAAGAGGAGAGCCCAAGTCAAATCATGGCCCAGGAACAGGCCTCTAGACCACGGAGCCGGCAAACTATGGCCCAAAGGGCCTCTCTGTAAATAAAGTTTATCAACACACAGATGCCCTCATTTGTCGGCTGTTGTCTATGTGGCTGTTTTATGTGCTACAAAGGCAGAGTTAAGTGCTACAAAGACAGAGGCCATGCAGCCTGCAAAGTCTGAAATATTTACTGCCTGGTCCTTTCCAGAAAAAGTGTGCCAACCCCTGCTCTAGGCAGTGGAGCCATCCTTTGCCGTGGGCACAGTCCCCAAAGAGCTGTCCCAGCACCCACATCAGTTTAGGGGAGAAACAAGTGTGAGAGAGCCAAGGACAATTGAAAATCTTCAGTAAAAGAGAAAGCATCTCAAAAAATTACATAAATTCATAAGCATAAATAATTAGATGTACAAAATTATGATCCTACTGTAAAGTTTTCACCAGGACCTAAATCGAGTACATCTGTTACAAGCCAGCAGGCATCATAAAGATTATAGTAAGAATAACAAGCCACCTTAGTTTCTAGAGTGACTCCTTGTAGGAAGCTCAGAACACTGCCTTCTACTCTTTCATCCTCCGTCACAGCATATACGAGAGCTGTTAGACTTCGTTCAACAGATGAGAAAGCAGATTAAGCTACAACAAAATTGGATTTGAGGTCTCTTAACTTCAGACGACCCTATAGTTTTTCATTTAATAAGCATTTTTGTGAGTGAATCGGGGTATAATTAATGATTACATTCAGGCAACAGGTGTAAAACAGAACTGGCCCCAGCACACAATTATTCTCACTTAATAAACTTTAGTCCAGAGAGAAACTGGAATGAGGCAACTTCAGTGTATATGATTTTCAGCCAGTCAAATACCACCAACCAATTTCTTGGGACTTTGGAATATAGAAAACAGAAAAAAGAGATGGTGATTCAGAAATTTCACAGGCCCAGAATCCTAGGAAATGTCTGAGCTGCCCAGTTCCAGGCCTGGGGCCACAAAGCAATTAGCCCATCAACCTGGCACTGGACCTTCCAAAGCAGGAAGACTTCTGAGGAGGAAAGCGGTGGGGGGAGGCCGGGGAAGGGAAGCAGTATCTGTTAGCCAGAGGCACTCTGAAATCCAGCAGGGGGGCGAGGAAGGGGGCAGGTCCACAGCTGCAAGCTTATATTCTGGGGGTGGGCTGGTACCAGCCTTTGTTGGCTATTTATCTTTGTATCTCTTCCTGTCACACAGGAGACATCCCATAAATGTTTGATGATTGAACAATTGGTTGAATGTATTTCCTTGAAAGGGACTTAAGCAACAGAATTACCGGGTTCAATATTGGAACAGCATTTGTAGTCATACACCAAGGCTTCAGAAGCCTCCACAACTTGTGCTATTTTCCTCTACATTAGTCCAGATAACTCTCCCAAGTCCTGTAAAATCAGGATAATAGTAATGTGTATGTAATTATATTATGGAGTTGATGTGATGACTAAAAGAGTTAATATATGTAAAGTGCTTAGAATAATACCTGCCCCATAGTAAGCATTGTTTAAGTGGAGGTGAAGGTGGAGGTGGCAGAGGTGGTGAAGTTGGTGGTGATGGAGGTGGTAGAGGTGATGGTGGTGGAGGTGGTGATGGAGCTGGTAGAGGTGATGGTGATGGAGGTGGTAGAGGTGATGGTGATGGAGGTGGTGATGGAGGTGGTAGAGGTGATGGTGGTGGAGGTGGTGATGGAGCTGGTAGAGGTGATGGTGATAGAGGTGGTAGAGGTGATGGTGATAGAGGTGGTAGAGATGATGGAGGTGGTGATGGAGGTGGTAGAGGTGATGGAGGTGGTGATGGAGGTGGTAGATGTGATGGTGATGGAGGTGGTAGAGGTGATGGTGGTAGAGGTGGTAGAGGTGATGGTGCTGGTGATGGATAATTTGAAACAGTCTAACATACGTGCCGTTTGAGTTCCAGAAGGAGTGAATAGAAAGAATAAGATGGAAGAAATATCTGAAGACATGATGCCCAAGAATTTCTAAAATGATTGAAGAACCACAGATCCAAGAAGCTCAGAGAACCCCAGGCAGGATCAACACAAAGAAAAATACACACCTGATACATCATAGTCAAACTGCTGAAAATGAAACCAAGCTTTTCTGTGTTCCCTGTTTCTTATTTGCAGGAAAAAGGCTTCAGACTCCTAGACCTCCCTGAATACCAAAAGGCAGATTCAAACAGTTGCTAATCAAGGATTTAAGGGGAAGAAGAAACAAAGGAGGAACAGTCAAGAAACAATAGTGCAGCAATTAAAGCAGGATCCTGGTTCCTCTTCAAGGAATATACATAACAATATCTTTGAGTTCTTCTGCAGGAACTAAGGCCCTCACCCAGATGAAGGATGGTAACTTCAGGCTAAGCACAAGATTCCTGGAGCCCCACCCTGTTACCTCATTAACAACCAATCAGAAGAAAGTCACATACCCTACAGCCTTCACCCCAAATTCTGCCTATAAAAACTTCTCTCCAAAACGCATCGGGGAGCTCAGGTTTTTTTGAGTGCAAGCCACACATTCACCTTCCTCAGCCCTGCAATAAAACTTTCTCTGCTCCAAACTCTGATGTTTCAGTTTTTTGGCCTCACTGTGCAACAGGCACATGAACTTGCATTTGGTAACAAAAATTCAAAGATAAAGAACAAAATAGTGAAGGCAGCTAGGGAAAAAAATTACTTATATAAGGTAAGAAATGATAAAAATTATAGCTGCCTTCCTGAGAAGCCATGGAAGCCAGAAAACAAAGTGTAACAGGGAAGGGCAAAATCTGACTCCATGTTGGATCTGTTTCTTCTACTTTAACCTTTTTTAAGCTTTTTATTGCTTTTGTTATTATAATCACTAAAAGGTTGCTGTCTATAGCTGTAAGCATACATAATGGCCTGCCACAGGGAACACAGCCCACCAGTGATGGCTTCAGAAAAGAAGAAATTAACACATCCCCTCCCTGATGCGGGCCAAGCAAGGAGATATCTTGCAAGATTAATGGCCTTTTTACTTTACTTCCTCACCTCCTCCCCCTCTCTGTTCTATAAGAGAAACTGGCATGCAGACCCCAATGAGATGGTTATTGGGGACACTAGTCCTCCATCTTCTCAGTCTGCTGGCTTTCTGAATAAAGTCATATTCCTTGCTTCACCACCTCGCCTGTCGTGCAGCGAGCAGAGTGAGCTTGGACTTGGTAACAAGATGAAATACATCTTTACAAGAATGAAAGAAAAAGCTTATCAACCTAGAATTCTATACCAAGCAAAAATGTCTTTCAATAATGAAGGCAGGGGCTTCCCTGGTGGCGCAGTGGTTGGGAGTCCACCTGCCGATGCAGGGGACACGGGTTCGTGCCCCAGTCCGGGAGGGTCCCACAGGCCGCGGCGCGGCTGGGCCCGTGAGCCATGGCTGCCGGGCCTGCACGTCCAGAGCCTGTGCTCCGCAACGGGAGAGGCCACAACAGTGAGGGGCCCGTGTACTGCAAAA
>NW_006771376.1:2276643-2283388 GCF_000442215.2 Lipotes vexillifer
GCCCGTGCACTGCGATGAAGAGTGGCCCCCGCTTGCCACAACTAGAGAAAGCCCTGGCACAGAAACGAAGACCCAACACAGCAAAAAAATAAATAAATAAATTACTAAATTCCTACCCCCAACATCTAAAAAAAAAAAAAAAAAAAAAAAAATGAAGGCAAATTAAAGATTTTTTTCAGACAAACAAAGGCTGAGATGATGTATTATTAGCATACCTGCTGTACAAGAAATGCTAAATTTCTTCAGGCAGAAGGAAAATGATACCAAAGGGAATTGGGGATCTCAAGGGCAAAAAAAAAGAAGTAAGAAGACTGACAGGGTAAATGTGTGGGTAATTTTTTTAATCTTCTTCTTTAAGACGTAAGTTTTGACTATTTAAAGCAGGCGTTACAAACTATAGCCCACAGGTCAAAACCTGTCTGCTGCCTGTTTTTGTACATAAAGTTTTATTGGAAAACAGTAATGCTCATTTATTTACTTCTTACGGTTGATTTTGTGCTACAATGGCAGGGTTAGATAGTTGCAATAGAGACTATACAGCCTTCAAAGCCTAAAATATTTACTATCTGGCTCTTTACAGAAAAAGTTTGCCAACCCTGGTCTAAAGCAAAAAAACTCCAAAGGATTATGGGATTTATAACGTACGTGGACATAAAATACATAGCAATCATAGCAGAAAGGATGGAAGACAGAAATGGACTGTTGTATGATTCTTATTGTAGACCCTAAAGAAACCACCAAAGAATAATAATAAAAGAAACCCTTGGAAACTGTGTGAGACAATATTTGTTGTTTCAAACTGCTATATCCTAGGGTAAATTGTTGCACAGCAAGATGACTAATGCAATAGAAAGAAGGGAGACAGCATGAGGGCTGCAGGTGGGGATTATTTTCTTTTGTCTTAACTTCAGATTCACTTCCTCCCATCACCCCCCAGCACCTTGCCTGTGCTCAGAGACAAGGCTGAAGGGGAGAAAGAAACTCAGTGAACCGACGTAGGGAGGCCTGGGGGACACGTCTCAACACAATCATGAGCCCCACCTGCTGGAAACAGGAGCCCAGGTCCTAACATTTGAGGCGGTCAGGGTAGGGAGGTCATTCATTCATTCAGTAGCACGTACTGAGCACAGGGCAGTCAGTGCCAAGCTGTCCCCTGGAGATACAGGAAGAGCAGCAGACCCAGGGCCTCTCGTGACATTTCCGGGCCAGCGTGTGGAAGTCCCAGGCCTCTCCCGTGTCTAGTCATGAGCACGCAACAATCCACAGACTGGGGTGCTGTTTCCAGATTTAAGGATGGGCGTCTCAGCTGCTGGCGGCCTCCTGGTTCAAACAGGGCTCCACAGCAGTAGAAGGGCGAGCATGTTTTATTTTCTAGCTCAGGACTTGATCACAGTATCTTTGGAGGCAAAGACATGTCCAAAGACTTCATGGGAGGAGCCAGCAGGAAACAACCCAGCACACGGGCTGCTGGCTGCTGCCTCTCCCCTCTCCAGCCCCGTGCGGGTCCACACACATATCCCTTTGTGCTCCAGTTCAGCGTACTGCCAGGGAGTGAAAAGGATGCTGAACCCAAACACTGGCGGGGACGTGACAGGACACGACTGCCCGCCTGGCACCAGAAGCCAGGCCACCCCCTCTGCCCGTTAGCATCAGGTCAGTGTCAAACAAGGCTAAGTCTTGCTGAGCAGATGCTGGGCAGCCTCATGTCCGGCCCCAGCTTCTCCCACCGGCTCTGGCCTCGCTGATTCCAAGTCTACCCCCATCACCCTGCTCCCTTCACTCCCTCCAGCCTCTCCCCCACTTGCACGTGGCCCTTGGCTTCCTAGTTCTGCACGTGCTCACCTGGCTCCTCACGAATCACGTGGGCTGTCGCATCTCCTGGCGTGTTGGTTGGCAACTCCCCACCAGGGAGCCATACACCCCAGAGGATGGAGGGCCACCAGGGTTCCAGGGAGGATCTCGAGGTTGCCTGAGAGCCCAGGGAATGAGCAGGCGGGGATGCAGTACCTTCTGAAACGTGAGAGTTGATCTCGTCCCCCACGCCAGGACCCATGGGTGGAGACCAGAAATGTTGGCATTGCTGTAAAGGGGTCTGTGTACCTCAGACAGCCCTTCACTGATGTTGTAGGACAACGACAGAGGAGGGGAACTCCTTGTTGCTCTTTGGATAAGAGAAACATCTCTTTATTTCTTAGTAGTGACAGACATTGAGAGACACAGGAAGGGACGTCTCTGGCACACCTGCTCCCTCCCACAAATCTTCAGTCTCCTGGAGACAGCTCTTGCCACCCACGCACAACCAGAGGATATTATTTGGAAGTCCTAGTAACTGTCTACAGTAACTGTCACACAGGGATTTCTGCCATCAGCCCTTATGATAAACGGAGCTTCCTATCAAAAAGTTATACACACCTCAGTGTTCATAGCAGCACTGCTCACAATAGCCAAGATGTGGAAACAACCTACATGTCCATTAACAGATCAATGGTTACAGAAGATGTGGTACTTACATACAATGGGATACTACTCAGCCATAAAAAAGAATGAAATAATGCCTTTTCCAGCAACATGAATGGACCTAGGGGTGGTCATACTAAGTGAAGTAAGTCAGAAAGAGAAAGACAAATACCACATGATATCACGTATATGTGGAATGTAACATATGACGTGAACTTATCTATGAAACAGAAACAGACTCACAAACATAGAGAACAGACTTGTGGTTGCCAAGGGGGAGGGGGAGAGGGAGAGAGAAGGAGTGGGAGTTTGGGGTCAGCAGGTGCAAACTATTATATATAGAACAGATAAACAACAATGTCCTACTGTAGAGCACAGGGAACTATATTCAATATCCTGTGATAAACCACAATGGAAATGAATATTAAAAAAGAATGTATATATAATATGTATAACCAAATCACTTTGCTGTACAGCAGAAATTAACACAACATTATAAATCAAAACATTTAGAACAAACAGAGCTTCCTATAGGCAAGGTCATGTGTTCTAACAGCCATGTCATTTTCACAAAGCACTACAGTATACATCCCTCTGCCCTTTTTCTTCAAGCTTCTTAAAACTACATTAGGACCAGCTTCTGTAGCCCATGCATTTAGTTAGTCAAAATGATTTTTTAAGCCCATCGATTCCTGAGAGTTCAGGTTTTATGAACAGGAGTCAACAGACATTGGGCTATGGCAGCTCAGGATAAGAGCCATCCTGCCAAGTGACCTGGAAATTGGTGAGTTTGTAGGGCTCCCTCACCCCCATCTGTGAAGCAGGCAGAAATCAAGCCGAGTTTGGGGACAACACCATCCTGTCCAGGCTGTGGTGCTGCCTTACAGATGAGGGACCTCAGCAGTGGGGTCAGACCTCCCTCAGCAGCCACTCAGGTACGTCTAGAAGGAACACCAAGAAATTAGAGGGGAAACGAAGTGTTTTTCTTCACCAAAGTGCAGCGTTAAAGTTTTAGCGTATCCATTCCGAAAGCAAAAAGTATAGCGATTATCAATTCTGTGTCTGGCATCGCTGGGTGCCAGAGCTGCAGAAAAGAGTACCCTGGATTATAGCACTGAAGGAACTGACTCTCTGCTTGGGGTAAGCACTACAGGACTACCAAAGACTAGGGACACCTGTTTTGTAGGGTAGAGGACATTTAAGCTGGACTTTGAAGGATGCATAGGAGTTTGCCAGGAATAGAAAAGGGCAGCAAAGCCCTGGAGAGGTGAGCAGCTGTGGCAGGTTTGGGGATTTGAGTGGAGTAACCAGAACATGATGGGGGTTGGTATCCCATGAGGTGGGAAAGGGAAGGGCCAGATTATGACAATTTTATGCACCATGCTAAGAAGCTTGTGTTTCACCCTTTTTTGATAGTCTGGCATTTAGTCTGATCACAAAATAAAGATCTCCTGTTGCTTCACAAGAGCTTTGCTTCTAAGCTTCATCTGTTCTCTTAAGGATGAAAAGTAGCTTTCTTCACTCATTTCTTTTCTTTCATTTTTCATTTTTTTAACCTCTGGTGAAGGTTAAAGGTTTTATACAAATCTGAATACTCATGGCGTTTGTTATGCAGGGGAAGCCCAAAGGCACTGCAAAACACAGCAGAGAGGCCAGTTTCCTGGGGACAAAAGGAACTGTGTTAGATCTGACCGCAGGGCTCTGGCACCAGGGGCAGCTGGGAGGGAGATAAAAATGCAGAGTCAGAAACTGAGCTGAAATCGATGCTAATGTCAGCAGGGAGCCCAGCTGCATGGTCTCCACAGCATGTCTCCCACGACGCAGAGTCTACATATCCACTTAATGCGCAGTAAGTAATGCGGTGCTTCACAGCCCCCTCCCCCTCCCTCTCTCCACCCATCCCCCACGGCTGTAACACCAGCTGTATACGGTGGCCTCCACGTTGCATTTCTCTGACGACCTCACTTGACTCGTGCATCCACCTACCTACTCAGCATCCCCACTCACACCTGACAGATCCTGGTCTCCACATCCCTCATGTGGCAGATCCTGCTTTCCAAAGATAAGCACCAGGGTATCCCCATTCCATACACTCCTTTACAATGTGATGCTGACACCCTCCCACGGACAGCCGGATCCATGTCCCCTCCCCTTGAACCTGGCCGACCTTTGTGACTCCCTCAAGCAATAGAGGACAGTAGAAATGAGCTGAGGGACTTCCGCGGCTGGGGCCTAACACGCCATGTGCCTCCACCTTGTCTGGGGAGCCTCAGTCTTGGAGCCCAGCCCCCAGGATGTGAGGGAGGTGAGATGTGGGGTTTCTGGCCGAAGGTCTCAGCTGAGGGTCCTGCCGACAGCCAGTATCAACAGCAGGCACGTGCACAGAGCCTCAGATGGTCCAGCCAGCGTGTGAGCCGCAGCGACCACGAGGTCCGCTCTGAGCTCCGCCCACACGGCAGACTTGCGACCAGAACTGACTTTGGCATGGTCTGTCCCTCAGTGATAGACAGGTGGAACCTCCAACCTGCTCCCCCTGCAGGCTCCCTTTCTCAGATAATAGAACCGTCCTTTACCCCACAGCTCAGGCCAGTACCGGATGCACTGTTGGCTCACTTCTCACGTCTCAGATCCAGATCCAGTCGATTCTACCTTCAAAATACACCCAGAGCCCATCCACTTCCATTACTTCATTGCCCCACCCCCAAGCCTCCATCATCTCGGGGGATGGTGGCAATAGCCCCCACTCTCCAGCACGTGGCGCCACACTCCCTTCTTCCACTGTACGTATCCCTCCTGGCATATTCCACATTTACTTATTAATTCCCTCAAGTTCTGTCTGGAGACAGGAGGCAGGAACGTGGCTTTGTCCGCTGCTGCAGCCCCAGGAACAGAACGTGTGACGAAAGAAACGGAAGAACAGCTTCAGGGCTAACAGCACATTTTAGCTTCTGTAAGAAACTTGCTTGCTTGCTTGGGGCGGGAAGAACCGGGTTCCTGATTGGCTGATTCAAAATTAAACAGCTCCCTCCCGCCTTGGGTACTTCCCGTCCTGTGAAGGGTATAAAGGCCTCGCCCGACTGTTAGTCGGGGTCTCACTCACTTCTCTCCGAGTGGGACCCTTGTCCGGACAGTTTGTGTAAGCTTCTATACTTGTACTTGTATAAATCCTTTGCTAATCTTTCTGCTTGGTGTTGGTGATTCTCGAGTGTCCTTGGTTGGGACACGGGTCGCATTTACCAGGGAACTCGACTCCAGGCGTGTGGCTCCCGGACCGCAACAAACGGAGCCCGGAATTGGCGGGCATACGGCGAATGTTTGCTAACCAGGTGAATGAACAGAACCAGCAGCAAAGGGCACCGTCAGCACAGATGTAAGTGAACAGAGGAACCCACCTTTGCGTCTGCCTCCTTAGCTCAGACTTTTTTTTTGTTTTACTGGACAACACAACCCAAACTGACTGCTTTCGAAGATGTGGCCTTGGACCAGCCACATCTCAGCTCCGAGATTTCCCTTTTCTCCAAAATGGGAATACTAAAACCCAGTTCTTGCAGGGGCCTTTGAAGGATGAGACAGAGTATGAAAGTCCCTGCCACACAGAAGACACTCAGTATGATGTTAGCGTTCTTGATGTTGTTAAAAATAAATTGGGGTCAGATTAGGATGTGCTGAGGGGTTTTTATCCTGGGGCACTGGGAGTCATGAAAGGATTTTAAACAGGGAGTTACACAGTTAGATTTGTGTTTCACAGAGTTCTCTGTGGACCTTGAGGCCTCCTGAAACTCTCTCTAGGACATTCTGTGTACATGGATTATGTACCTCACTGGAGGGAGGGGTCCATAGGTCTCTTTAGGTCTCAGTGAGTCTGCAGGCCCATAAAGGTCAAGTACCACTGGGAAGGGAAGGAGGCAGTGGGAGGGATTTCCATGTCATGAAAACATTCAACCAGACCTCCGGAGGGGACCATAGCCAGGACCTGAGGCCTCTGGCCAGCAGCCACGTGAGGGCACCATCCTGGAAGTGTGCCCGCAGCCCCAGTCTAAACTCCAGATGGTGCAGCCTCACAAGAGACCCCAGACCAGAAGCACCTAGTTAAACTGCTCCGGGTTCCTGAGCCACAGAAACTGTGCAGTAATACATAATTATTGTATTCAGACCGTAGTTCTGGTGTAATTTGTCACAGAGCAATAAATGACAGATTCCTTTAACTTTCTCCAGCTCTCCTGGGCATCACTGCCTCTGGCTCACTTGATAATCCAGTTTCCATGATATTCTCCTTTATGATATTTCC
>NW_006771376.1:2283398-2286938 GCF_000442215.2 Lipotes vexillifer
TCCCTACATGGATCACGGCAAACTGACATCAGAGCCTAGCTCTTAGCCTCTGCACTGCACAACATCCCAGCTTCCCTTGCATAATAATGCAACACTTGCACAGAGCTTTACAGCTTACAAAATGCAGCATCACCCTTCATCCTCATGGGAAACTTGGGGTAAGGAAACACTTTTGCATTGCTCCATTTTGTAGTTTAAAAGAATGGGGCTCAAAGAAACTGAAGTGATTTGCCCAAGGTCACAGAGGTAGTGTGTGGTAGCTGGAATTCCAAACAGGTCTTCTGATTCCAAATCCCTGCCTCTCTCTATTAGTCTGCTGGGGCTGCTGTAACAAAATAGGGCAAGTGGAGTGACTTAAAACAGTAGAAATGCATTCACTCACAGATCCAGAGGCTGGAAGTCCAAAATCAAGGAGTCAGCAAAGTCCTTCTGGAGGCCCTGAGGGAAGATGTGCTCCCCCGCTGCCCCAGCTCCTAGGTTGGTGGCAGCCTTGACCACAGGTCCCCTGGTTTGCGGCTGCACCATCCAATCTCTGCTGCCATTGCCATGTGGCCTTCTCTCCTGGTGTGTCTCTCTCCTCTTCTCATAAGGGCAGCAATGTTATTGGATTAAGAGCCCACCCTGAAGACCTGATCTTAACTTACTTCTTAGCTACATCTGTAAAGATCCTGTGTTCAAATAAGGTCCCGTTCACAGGTACCAGGAGTTAGGTCTTCATCATATCTTTTGGGGGGGACACAAATTAACCCAGAAAACCTTCATAAATTACATGCTTTCCTAGTAGACAATCCATAGACAATCATCCGACTGGGCCCATACTGGGAATTCCTGGGACTGTCCTTGCTTTGCCCCAAAGTGCAGCCTGGGGCTCAAGCAGCCTGGGAGAGTCCACAAAGTGCCCACCAGGGGGCACCAGTTGACCAGACAATAACTCCAAAATACCTACGGGTTTATTAAATTCCTTCATGAATTGTTTCTCAATTTTATTTCTTAAATTATGATCTTCAAATTTGCTGGTCCAGAGAGATTCAAGGATTTACTGGTTTTCCAATCAGATTTCTGAGCAGCTTTGAAACTCATTGCACGCACGCTTGTAGCCATGGACTTGGGGCCACCCTGTGCTGGTAGATTCTTCAGGCAGACAGTGGGTCTCCTCGGTCCTTAAACTGGGCACTCCCCAGGATTCCCCCACTGATTCTGAGATCCAAGTGAACAGAAAAATACATGGAGGCGTAGGGTGGCTGTCCCTCCAGGACTGGCTCAAGCTCCTATCTTGCTAAGGTAACCTCAACTCTCAGCAAAGTTGCCCAAGAGAAGTCTGCTTTGGCCACCACTTCCCCATGGGCCCCGTCTGTCTATCCTTCCTGCTCAGACTCATGTGCCACAAACTTGCCTCCAAACCCACTGCACACTGGTTCCCAAAGAGCCCTCAAGTTCCAAGACCACGTCTCCCACAAACAAAATCACCAGTTCCCTGAGGGTCATTAGTTATGAAAGGTCCCTCTTTACTCACACGCAAAGTGAAACTCATAAGCTGTCTGAGAAGGGGCAGAAGGAAAACCCACAGAAGCAGCCTCCGAATAAGCATCCCTGAGCCCTGGGCCTGGGTGGCTCACCCGTCCTGGGGATGCTGGTGTGCAGTCTCGGCACAGACTGTGGGCTCCCCTGGGACAGTTTAAAAGCTCATCATCATCTCCGTGGCCATCGTTACTGATTCCACACAGGTGACACCAGCTTTCACTCATCCACTCACTCATCCCACACGTATCTGGGGGCATCTGAAAAGCGCTCCAGTGCTCTGACTGGGTCAGAGGCTCCAGACTCCCTGCCAGGCTGACACTGAGCCATCACTCAATCGTGGGGTCAGGAGAGTAAAAGAAAGAAAAAAACTGAAGAGATTGGGCTTTAAGAAGGAAATGGACCATCTCAGCAGAGGGGATCAGGGAAAGTCCCAAGTCAAGAGCCTCCTGAGAAAGATGAGGGAGTGAGGAGGGGGCCCTGCAACCCACACTGTCCCCCCAGCTTTGACGGCTGGTGTCGGCTGCATCCCTGGAGAGAAGCTCTGCTGACTGGGGCAGTGCTGGGGAGCCCTGAAGGGGAGGGAGTTGCCCCCAACATGGATAGCTTGAACGTTAGCCCATGGTGGATTTCCAACCCGTCTATACCTCTAACCAGAGAACTAGCTCCCAGCCAGACGTCCTCACTGCCAGACACAAAGGCCCCGACACCCACCGCATTTAACACTCCACTCAGCCTCTGCTGCCCTCTGTTCCATGCCCCAGAGGCAGTCAGTGCCTGAGTCCTGTAGCAGTAAAGCGCTACCCACCCCAGCCCACATCAGGAATCCTCACGTGTGGGGACCACCTGCATCAGAAGCCTGAGATGCTTGTTAAAAAAATGCAGAAACCTGGGCCCTGATCCAGGATCGGTGAATCAGATGCTCTGGAGATGGGATCCAGAGTCTGTGCTTCTGCCAGTCTCCCAGGCGTTCACAGACTGCAGAAGCCTGGTCTTCACGTCGGAGGAGAGAACAGGACCTGTACTGACACACAGCATTGCTGTGCTGTATTTACAGCTCTGTGGAGCATCTGGGTGATGAAAAGTGTTATTTATGGGTTGAATGGTGTCCCCACCCCACACTCATATGTTGAAGTCCTAACTCCCAGGTCCTCAGAAACTGCCCTTTTATTTAGGATCGAGACCGTTGCAGATGTAATTGGTTAAGATGAGGTCGTTAGGATTATTAGGACTTAATCCAATGTGACTGGTGTCCTTATAAAAAGGGGAAATTAAAACACAGAGACAGACAAAGGGAGAAGACCACGTGAACATCAAGGCAGAGATCACGGGGGTGCCAGTGACCGCCAGGAGCTGACAGCAGCGGGAACAGATCCCCCTTCACAGCCTCAGAGGGAGCCAGCCCTGCCCACACCTGGATCTTGGTCGAGTTGCCTCCGAGACTGGGGGACAGTAAATGTCTGCTGTCTAAGCCCCCCGCTCTGTGGTCCTTTGTTACAATAGAAATGGTATTGGCTACAGTTTGGGCCCAAATAAAGATGTGGAGACCAACAGAAAGGACAGGGTTTGGAGGAGGGAAAGCAGGCTGGAAATAGAGGATATGGTGGGTGTCCTCGCAGTAGAAAAACCCACCCCTATCTCATGGAACATATTATATTTTCCCATGGGAAAGCCAGTAATCTTCTATCAGAGCTTCTTAAAAATTAGCCAGGAAAAGATTTAGAAAGAGCATGAAAGAGCTTTTGGGGTGACATGAAGGTTCTGTATCATGATGGTTGTGGTTTGTTACACGACTGGGTAAAATTTGTCAAAACTCATTGAATTGTACACAAAATTGATGAACTTTGTTGCATGTAAATTATAACTCAGTAAAACTGATTAAAGTGAAAAATCAGCCCAGGAAAGAAATTTCTGGTTAATTTTGTTTGGTGGTGATTAGAGAGAAAATCCAAGAAGAAAAGAAAGAAAACAAAAAACACTTGTTTTTGCAAACCATCTTTTTTTTTTTTTTTTTTTTTTTTT
>NW_006771376.1:2287306-2296216 GCF_000442215.2 Lipotes vexillifer
TGCGGTACGTGGGCCTCTCACTGTTGTGGCCTCTCCCATTGCAGAGCACAGGCTCCGGACGCGCAGGCCCAGCGGCCATGGCTCACGGGCTCAGCCGCTCCGTGGCATGTGGGATCTTCCCGGACCGGGGCACGGACCCGTGTCCCCTGCATCGGCAGGCGGACTCGCAACGACTGCGCCACCAGGGAAGCCCGCAAACCATCTTTTAAACAAGAAACCAGGCTAAAAACAGGCCATTTGATTTAAAACACATTACGGAAAAGAAATAGAAAAATAGAAGAAAGATAATTCTATAGCATTTTTATCAGAAAATGAAAACACGTGTATTTTAATATCCTCAGGCAGATAGTTAATCTGATACGGAAAATATAATAAAAAGAAAACAAAACCAGAAGATTTTCTTCTCCTTTTTTTTAAAAAAATTATTTATTTATTTATTTATTTATGGCTGCATTGGGTCTTCGTTGCTATGCACGGGCTTTCTCTAGTTGCGGCGAGCAGGGGCTACTCTTCGTTGCAGAGCGCGGGCTGCAGAGCGCAGGCTCAGTAGTTATGGCGCACGGGCTTAGTTGCTCTGCGGCATGTGGGATCTTCCTGGACCAGGGCTCTAACCCGTGTCTCCTGGATTGGCAGGTGGATTCTTAACCACTGCACCATCAGGGAAGCCCCAATCTTCTTCTGAGTTAAGAACAAAAATTCAAAGAACTCGTGAGTAATCCCTGAATACAAATGCTGTTAAATACAGAAATAAGCAGAGAAGCGTTCCTATTACAACTAATGGACGGTTCACTGGTAAGTTTCAAATTAAAATATGAAAGGGGGGAGTGACCACATCACTGAAGTGTACCCATGGCTCCAGCCTCGACAGAACACTATGCACTGTGTACTCACATTGAGCATTTGCGGTCTGTTCCGCACACGTAAACAAGTCCATGTGCTTTTAGAGGAGGTCCAAGGCCTTGAGCTTGGTCATGGAGAACAGGATGTTAATTGCAGTGTTGTTTTCTATCTCACAACCGGAAGTCTCCCACTCACATCTCTGTACATTCAGCATTGTGGTGCCTGAGAGAACCTGGCTTTGGTGCATCCTCAGCTGTAAAGGAGGGTGAGGGGAGCTACCTGGGCAGGTGTTGTGAGACTCAAGGGAAGGGACAGAAAGCACCCAGACAGGCCATCGGTTTTCTTAGGTTCCCCTACTTTAAACAATTTAATGCCTTTTCAGGTCACACCTCTGTGTTTTGGATGTTTTTATACTTCATTGTTTTTTCCCTCACATATTATAGATTAAAAGGAGACATGCCTTGTTTAGTTTGGCTTTAGAGAAAAATCCCAACATTGATACATACTAGCAGTGAGAACTGGGGCAAAATATGTAATCCATCTAGACCTTTGTTTCCTAATCTACAAAATGAGATAATACCTACCTTATGAGTTTGTTGTGAGGACTGGGTTTTATAATACATGTAAAGCACTTAGCACTATACCTAATGTTTAATTAAGTCCTCAGTAAATAGTATTAGATGATACTTTTAAATGGTTTTATTACAGCCTTTCCACAATTACATGGTGGCATATGAAACTACTGACTTTTAAATTTCCCATAAATCAACAAGTTTAAAATTAAGTTTATTATATTAAACTAAATCCAAATTAATAAAGAGCTGCTGAGTTTTATTTCATTCATTCCTCCTTCAACAGCTACTTAATTATTGAGGGTTTTCTATGTGCCCAATACTATTTTAGGCATGAGGTCAGAGCAGGGAATAAGACAGATAGATACATCCCCTTTCCTTACAGAGCTTACAGCCTAGAGGGGAGCAGATGACATACTAATAAATGATGTAGGGGGTAGATGCTGGGGAGACCAAAGGAGGAAGTGTGTGAAGGGCTGGGGAGGAGAGGGAATCACTATCTGATGTCGGAAAGGGAGGGCCTCATGGATGAGGCGACATATAAGCAGAAAACATGAAGGCCCTGGGGGAACAAGCCACATAGACGTCTGGGCAGAGCATTCCAGGCAGAGGAAACAACACGTGCAAAGTCCCTGAGGCCAGAGCCTGCTTGGTGTGTTCAAGACACAACAAGAGGGCCTATGTGATCAGAGCCATGGGACTAGTCGGGGGTGGGGTGGGGGGACGAGAGCATCAGAGGAGAGATAGAGCCCTGGGAAGTGATGAGAGGAAGGGTTCTGAGCAGAGCGTGGCCACCCACCCCACCCTCCCCATCCCTGGCTGCTTCAAAGGATTGTTCTTTTTTGTTTTGTTTTTTGCCGTACGCGGGCCTCTCACCATTGCGGCCTCTCCCGTTGCGGAGCACAGGCTCCGGACGCGCAGGCTCAGCGGCCATGGCTCACGAGCCCAGCCGCTCCGCGGCACGCGGGATCCTCCCAGACCGGGGCACGAACCCGCGTCCCCTGCATCGGCAGGCGGACCCTCAACCACTGCGTCACCAGGGAAGCCCGTTCTTTTTGTTTTTAATCTACATTTTAATAGGTTCAGTCCAGCAGCTGTGGGAGAGCAGACAGCAGGGAGGCCAGGATAGATGCAGGGAGGCCAGTTAGGGGCACGTGGGTGAGGGGGCAGCACAGTGGGCAAAGGTGATTCTGAAGGTGGAGCCAGGGGGACTTGCTGAGGGCCAAACACGGGTACGAGTGACAGAGCGGAGCTGAGGACTCCAAGTTTTCGTCCTGAGCAAACTGCCATTTGCTGAGATAGGAGAGCCTGCAGAGGGCACAGGTTTGCTGAGAACTTTGGCTGTTTGGGTTTTATTTTGTGAGTATTAAGAAACCTAATAGGTGTTCAAGTAAGAGATATCAAGTAAGCGATTGTATACAGAAGCCCAGGCAAGAAGGAGATCTGGCAGCATCAACTTTACCAGATATTTAAAGCCCTGCGACTGGATGCGATCAATAATGAGGAAGTGGGGCTTCCCTGGTGGTGCAGTGGTTGGGAGTCCGCCTGCCGATGCAGGGGCCGCGGGTTCGTGCCCCGGTCCGGGAGGATCCCGCGTGCCACGGGGTGGCTGCGCCCGTGGGCCGTGGCCGCTGGGCCTGCGCGTCCGGAGCCTGGGCTCCGCGGTGGGAGAGGCCGCGGCAGTGAGAGGCCCGCATACCGCAAAAAAAAAAAAAATAATAATAATAATAAGGAAGTGAGTGAGGATAAGAGATCACAGCCTGAGGAGGAAGCAGCACCCCTGAGCTGGGCAGCCAGAGTGGGAGTCCTCGGGGCCCAGTGAGGAAGGGGCAGAGCTGTGCAGAGAGGGGATCAGAACCTCCAGGGGTCCCTTCATGCCTTCATCTATGGACCCGCACAGGCCTGCGAGGAAGCTACCTGGGGCCAGGGGAAGGGTCACCTGCGGAGAGTGGAGGGGAGACTCCCCAGCACCCACCCAGGGCCCAGGAGAGCGCCTAAGTCCAGAACCACAGTGGGTCCTCAAGTTCAAGGACACTGGGTGGAGTCGTCAGAAGGTGTTGGCCTCAGTAACGGGGCAAAATGCTGCTCTGGGCCCCCCACAAAAGCTTAAAAACAGGACCTGAAAGCATCAAACTCTTTCCAAATAGCTTAACTGTATCCCAGAACAAAGTGCAACAATACTTACATATATAAACAAAGTAAACTTCTCAATGTCTGGCATCCAATCAAAAATTACCTGGCATGGAAAACATTACTCACAACAAGGAGAAAGGCCAATCAATAGAAACTGCTTCAGAAATGACTCAGATGATAAAATTAGTAGAAAATGACATGAATACCATTATTAGAACATATTCCATAGGTTCAAGATGCCAGAGGTGAGACCAAGCACTGAACATGGTACACACACACCAAGGTGAACTTCTAGAGATGAAACTACAATATGTGAAATGGAAAATACACTGGATGAGGTTAACAGCGGATGAAATACTGCAGGAAAGATTAGTGACTTTAAAGGCAGGGCAATAGAAATTATCCAAAATGAAACACTGAAAGAAAGACTGGCCAGGAATGAAACAGAGTAGCCATTAACTGTGGACAAATTCAAGTGCCTGATATGTTTGTGATGCAGTTACCAAGGCAGAAGAGAGGGGAGAGGCACAAAGACGATCTGAAGAAATAATGGGTGAAAAATTTCCAAATCTGATAAAAACTACAAACTCACACACACACACACATACATACAACAAAACAAACAAATGTAATGAAACTGGAGGACAAAACCCACGAAGAAAACCACATCATAGCACATCATAATCAAACTGCTTAAATCAGAGATAAAGATAAAATCTTAAGAGCGGGCAGGGATAAAAAGACACCGTGGATACAAAGGAATAAAGATAAGAATGACAGCAGACTTTTGATCAAAAACAACATAAGCCAGAAAACATTTTATTAGGGGTAAAAAAAAGAACACATTCATTTAGAAATCGAAACTTAGCAAAAATATCATTCAAAAACAGAGATAAAAAATATATATTTTTTAGATATACAAAAGCTGAAAGAATTCATCACCCACAGACCTGTGCTTCAAGGTCCACTGAGGGAAGTCCTTCAGGCAAAAGGGAAATGACAGCAAGTGGAGATGTGCATTCACACCGAGGGCTGAGGAGTCCTAGATATGCTACCTATGGGCTCAATATGAGATGTTGGGTCTTATTGTTTAAACCTATTGAAAAGGAAATTTGCTGGAAAATGTGGTAAAAACATACAGTGGAATATACAGGACAGAGATTCTGACACGTGCTACAACATGGCTGAATCTGAAGGACATGATGCTCTCCGTGAAATAAGCCAGTCACCAAGGACAACCATGTGATTGCATTCACATGAGGTCCCCAGAGCAGTCAGATTTACAGACGGAGAAATGGAATGGTGGTTGTAGGAGGCAGGGGGTGAGGGGAATGGGAGCGGAGGGTGCAGAGTTACATTTCCGCAAGATGGAAAGAGTTCTGTGGATGGAGGGTGGTGATGGTTGTACAATGTGAATACAGGTGACCCTTGAACAGTGCAGTTTTCAACTGCGTGGGTCTAGTTATACATGGATTTTTTTCCATAAATACACAGTGGACTCTCCGTATTCATGGGTTTCGTATCCACAGATTCAGCCAACCATGGATTGAAATTTCTCTCTGTGGTTGGTTGAATCTGTGGCTGTGGAACTATGGAAACAGAGGGCCAACTGCACCATACCATCCTATCTAAGGGACTTGAACATCCATGGATTTTGGTATCTGCAGGGGCTGCTGGGACCAATTCCCCCACGGATACCAAGGGACTGAATGCCTCTGAACGGTACTCTTCAAGTCAGATGGTTGGTGGTCAGTTTTATGTGTATTTTACCACAATTTTAAAAACAGAGGAAATTGCCTGCTTAAAGCAAAAATAATAACAGCATATATGGGGCGTATGGGAAATATGGGGGTGGAAGATCCACAGCACCATGGGTGGGGAGAATGGTGGTGAGCTGCTAGGAATGGTGGCCAGTGGTGAGGTGAAGACCCTATTAGAAACCCTAAAGCAACCACTCAGATAACCTCACAAGCAGTTATTCCTAATAAGCAAACAGCAGGTAAAATAGAATCATAAAAAAAAAATGCTTCTGTCCACCTTAAAGGCCTGGAAGCAGTAACAGCCCAGTAGTAGTGACCACAGGTGTACACAGATACCAGAAATTATCAAAGCGTGTGCTTTAAATGGCAGTTATACTCCAACAAAGTTGTTTAAATAAAAGCAGGATGAGCTGCTTGCACAGGTGAGACCTCCTGGGCGGGGTGGATGTCACATCTCTCCACGTACCCCCTTCTCTCCTTCTGCAGCAGTAACGACATTGTGCGCTCTGACATTAGGTGTGGCCATGTCACTTGCTGTGTCCCGCAAAATGTCAATGAAAGCGATTCTATCAGTTCCTGAAGGGATCCTCACGAGCTAATGCATGTGGTGCCCAAGAGACAGCAGGAGCATGTGTGTTGCTGAGACTTGGGGCACCATGGGTCTACCAATGCCAAGTGGAGCTGAGCCTCTGCCAGCATGAGTGCAGCAGGCAGTCTGAGTGAGAGATGAACTGCATGTATGTTGGGACACCTTTGTTACTACAGCTAACTTAGCCCATCCTGACTGAATAGCCCGATACCACACAGGTCCCATTACAGTGGAAGTTCTGTTCGGCACTAGAAGGCAAACCTGTCCAGTGGCCTCCGAGGTCTCTTCCACCTTGAAGACATGAGTTACATGTCACAAGTGTCAGCAGCCTGGGTGTCTAACTCAGGTACCCTTTCAAGCCTCCACCGACCTGTGCAGAACTCGGTGCCTCTCACAGCATCACCCAGGTATTGCTGAGTCCCCGAATACTCAGACACAAGTTGGCTCCTGTCCCCCACCTCCTTCAGTTGTCAAGGAAAATCACAGTGACACAGAGACTGTGACCAGTGCCCCCCGCCAAGACTGGCTCTGCCAAGGATGCCACGTCCCTTTGTTCCCAGTGTCACCGCCCCCCAGAATGTCAGGGTCATGCTGGATTCTCATCCCGAGCCCTTCTCATCCCTCCAGGGGACCAGGCCGCCGTTCTAGGTCTGACCCTTGTCTAGGAGCCCATCTGTCCCCACTGGTTCCTCCAGAGATACAGCTGCCCCTACCCATGTGGGCCTCTGCCAGTCCTGGGAAACAGGACTCCTTGTGAGGCTGGCAGCCCCTGAAGCTCCTAATTGCTCGTTAAATGTGACACACTGCCAGGGAGCAAAAAGTAAAGTACCAGGTGCTTCCAGGCCCCACTGACCTGAGGAGGGGTGTGGGCAAGACCTACTTTGGAAGAAATCCTTCTCCCTTCATTTCCATTAGACAAATTTCCGATGTGCCTAGGATTTTGGAAGGCTCCCCTGAAGAGAAAGGAAAAAATAACTGGAGAGAACACAAATTAATTTTGCAGTAAGTTTGCCTTCCACACAATCAACAGTACCTCAGAATCAAAGCAGTCTCCAAGAATATTTAGGAGAAATGTATTTTCTCTCAAAGATCCAACGCTGCTGAGATGCAAATCATCTTTCACATTGTTATTCGAGGAAGTTGGGCTCCTTCCAACCTCAGCTCTTGAGTACTTCCCTTTCAAGTTGCGATATTCGGCTTTGTATTTGCAAACTAGAACAAAAATGGCTTCTCCAGGTGGTTTTTCCAAAACAAAGTCTTTTCCACAGGCCTATCTAAGCATTCGTTTTCCACAGTAAAGAAAACTGCTCTCAGCCTTGAAACAGTCACTTAATTTCTATCACCCTGTCCAGGTTTCACAAATCATGAGGTCCAGTTTCGATAACTCAGTGATTCCTTTCTTATTACCCACAGAAGTTCCTGACAGGAAGAATACTTAGATGTAAAGAATGGGATCACTGTCTTTCTTCTGAAATAGCTCTAATCAGAGTCAGTCTGCTATACGCAGGAGTGCAAATCAAACCTAACTTGCACAAAGCCAAATGAGAAAACAACAAAAGTGTCCCAGCCACTGAACAAGGGATATATACAAAATAATTCCAGGAAATTACAGTTCTCACCACATTTCAGGATGGGGCCTCCTCTGTGATTTAGTAGCAAGGATATCTATTTTCTGCTAGCATCAGACAGAAGAGTAAAATGCCGAGCCGGATAGCCTCTGGAGAGGAGGGGAAGATCCCGGGGAAGGTCTGATGCCAATTTGGAGGACAGAGCCAAACAGGCTTGAATAAAATGCATTTCCTGGCATTTTCCCCACCATCCAAGTCGCTTGGGAGCTTAGCCAGGGCATATTTTTAGTATTCTACTGTGTCTTTTGAACAAGGTTGGGTCTTATGAGATACCACGTGGCCCTGGTCATGCTCCAATGGAGCAAAATCCCAACCAAAAATCTCTTCTCAGTAAATGTTTATCGCTGCATTTCCAACAGAAGGGGATTCTGAATTCAGTTGTGCTCCTTAAATCAAAATATTCAACCCACGACTCATACCCGTAAAAATGCGTCCGCGGCTGAGAGCCCAGAGATGCTTCCTGCCCAAAGGCCACATTCCCTAAAGTGAGGTGCAGGGGGGCCAACGTCTACAGTCTTCTGGGGACTTTTTGGAACCGGTACGTCCTAAGCTTCTGTCAGTTTCCCTCAGACGCCAGCTCGGCCCCAGCGGTGACGGCCCAGGCAGGTCAGCCTGCCTCCCCGCCCGCAGGGCTTGGCCTCCAGCTGGACACCTGGGGCCACGCACGGCCTCCTAGTTACACATTCACCCCGTCCCCGGGTTGATCATTCCAGCGCGGAGGAAGTCCTTCCCCGGCCGAGCGCCCCAGATGACGACGACCAAGCCTTTACCGAGGCGGCCAACCTGGCAAAGCGCTGCCTTCCTCGCCAGTGCAGGAACTTTGCCTCCTCTGCGCGACAAAGGACCCCGCTGTCCCAGCCCCTGTGCCCACCCCGTCACCCCCAGGCCTGCGGACCGCCCTCCCTTCGCCGCGCCCCCGCGCCCCGCCCTCCCCGCGCGCCGACCCGGATCCTCGGCGCCCATCGGCCCTCCCCGCCCCGGCCTCCCCGCGCGCACGCGCGACCACAGCGGGGGCCGGGCCTCGCGCCCCTTCCCTCCTCCCCTGCCCCTTCCCTCCTCCCCTGCCCCCTCCGCCGCGTCCTGACCGGTGGGGGGCGGGGCCGTGCGCCTGCGCGGAGCGGACAGTCTGGCGGGGCCGCAGCCGCGGAGTGGCAGGCAGTTGCCGAGGGGACCGCGGGCCCCTCCCTCCTCCGGTCCTCTGCCCGTGGCGTTCCCCACTTAGGCGCGGCCGACGACCCGGCTTCCCTGCCGCCGGCCCGGCGGAGCTGCAGACGGTGTCCCGCGAGAGGCGGAGCCGCTCCCAAGATGTCGCAGACGGCCATGTCCGAGACCTACGGTACGAGGCGGGGGCGCGGGCCGGGGCGCGGGTTCCCGGGCTTGCGGGCCGG
>NW_006771376.1:2299116-2316141 GCF_000442215.2 Lipotes vexillifer
CCCGGCCTTGCGGGCCGGGGTGGGGTGGGCGCGGGCGGCGGGGCGCGGATCCTTGTGCCGGGGCGCCGGCCGGCCGAGTGTGGCCAGTCTACGTGATCTGCTTCTCTGAGGGTCCTCTTGCTGGTTCTCCGCGTTCACGCCGGTAGGGTTTCCCTTTCTTAGTCTGATATCAGTAGTCAGGGTTTGGGAAGCCAGTTGGAGACTCGGCTTATCTGCGATATTGTCCCTAGCAAGGGATGTGAAGGACTCGAGGCGACGCCTGCAGTTGAATGTGCTCCTCGGCTGTTGCACTTTGAGCTTTCCTAGATTGGAAGTCTTCCTTTGCACTGAAATTACAAGGACTTATCGATAGGCAAGTTCATCCATTTCTATTTCCAGAGACTTTTCAGGCTCTTTATAAATGTGTCTTTTTAAGACCATAAGCACCTCCGAAGCACAGCCCAGTCTGCTTTATCTTTGCTTCCTCTGTAGCACCCACACCTGAAGGCACCCAAGAGAGATTTTTTTTTTTTTAATAAACGAAAGCCTTCCCAATTCATAAACTGTGTGTTTGTTTTTGTCCTGCGTGGTAAAAATAAACAGCATAGTACACTTCTGCTTTGTATCAAGGTTGATGAGGTGTTCACCAGTCTGGAATCACTCTCAGATGTGTGCATTCTCAGATTAAGTCTGATTTGGATTTTACAGTGCCAGGGAGGGGCTCAAGTTCAAAACCATTACTTCTCGTCAAATCAGTCATGTCTCCTCCATGTGTCCTGACATGCTGCCCCCTTTCCCATCAACAGATAGGTGTGGGCGGGCTTTATGGGCCGGCGTGGTTTCCAACACTACAGGGTACCCACCGGCACTGCTCTGCTCTCAGGGAGTTTACGGTCCAGGGGGGGATACAGTGTTAATCCAGGTATGATACTAATGAATGTTAAAAACTTAAGGCAGGAGTTCTGAAGGAATGTGGTCTCTGAAGGTATGTTAGAAAGAAACCTGACCCAGACCCAGGCCAGGGAGGCGTTAACCAGTGCGCACATACCCAGGCCCTCAGGGATCCAGGGTCCCTGTAAGAGGAGTGTGGTTGAGGCCCCTTGGCCCCTGGGCATTTGCTCCACCTTCAGCCACTCCTGTGACTGGTACCTGCCCTGTTCTTGGTAACGCTGGGAGCAGGATGGCTGTTCCTAGAAGGCTTAGGAAGTCCGACAGGATGTCCCTGGCTTGTAAGGATCAGTGTCGTGGGAGCTTCTGATGCTACAGCACCTGTCACATCCACGTGGTCTGCCTCTGCCTGTAGAGAACCACAGTCAGATTTCCTAAAGAAAATCCATTTCTCCAGCAAGTTTTGGTTATGCTTTTGCTTTTTCTTTATTTTCAAGTGCTCCTTTGCCCACACTTTGTTTTTTCCTCTGACCTGGAGAAAGGAGCACATGGGAGGGGTGGAAAGTCCAAGTAGGAAACCAAGTGGGGTTATGAGTTAGGAGGAATATGGGAAGATAGAGATTTTGTTATTCAGTTGCCTCATGTGAAACAATAACCTTGGTAAAATCTGGCATCTCCACTTCAGACAGAGCTCATCAAGCATCACAGCTTAACTGATCAGATTCTGTTCATCAGGCTTTGACCTTTAGTGTTCTTATTTCATGGTACCTTCCAAATATGTTTTTTATTTTTATTTTATTTTTTATTTTTTTGCGGTACACGGGCCTCTCACCGTTGTGGCCTCTCCCGTTGCGGAGCACAGGCTCCGGACGCGCAGGCTCAGCGGCCATGGCTCACGGGCCCAGCCGCTCCGCGGCATGTGGGATCTTCCCGGACTGGGGCACGAACCCGTGTCCCCTGCATCGGCAGGCGGACTCTCAACCACTGCGCCACCAGGGAAGCCCTGTTTTTTACTTTTAACTAACTGAATTTAATCCTTCCCTCTAGTAGAAGAAACTCATAGAAATTAGTTTTAGGAAGAGCAAGTGTGGCACTTGAAAGTGCCAACCCAAAATAAAAGTCACCCAAAACCAAGTCCTAAGCTATCACCTTCACTTATCATTGGTAGATTGGCACAGCATTGGTTCCCAAAAGGAAAACAGTCAGGTTCCCTGCTTCTGGACGTTTGCCTGTTAGGTAGCTGTTAAAGGAATGTTTTGCCTAATCTTTAAATTCCTTTGTACTCTGTGCTCATTTTCTCCCTTTTGGAAAAGGAGTCTCTGTAGCTTGACAGGTATATAATGAAGCATAAAGAACCACTGCTTACCAGTGTAGTGTTAATGAGCTCTGTCTATTTGCCTTTTCGCTTATTAAGGCAGTATTTCACCTGCCAGTGACTGAATAGTGTTCAGTATTTTGCTGCTCTGAAAGCACCAACCACATGAATAACATATGTTATGTAATACTTTACTTAATATTGTAATACAGCATTGAAATCTCGAACACATAGGTTTCTGATTGAAGTCCTCCCTCTGAATATCCCTAAACCGAAACAGTGTTTCCCAAATATTGTTAGATCCACAGCATTCTTAATGCTCTGGCCACTTAGTATGGCTTGGGGCTTCCCAAGGAGCTCCAGACTGGCTGATCACAAATTGGCTTTAATTTCTGATACCAAGATCTGTGAGGCAAAACGAACGAATCGAATAGGTAGTATCAAGCAGTGATGTTCAGAAAGGAGCTGAGAAGCGTAAGTGGTGTAGAACAGCGGTCCCCGACCTTTTTGGCACCAGGGACCGGTTTTGTGGAAGACAGTTGTTCCATGGACGAGAGGGCGGGGAGGGTTCAGGCGGTAATGCCAATGACGGGGAGCGAGGGGGAGCGGCAGATGAAGCTTTGTTTGCTCGCCGCCGCTCACTTCCTGCTGTGCCACCCAGTTCCCAGCAGGCCACGGACGGTAACAGTCCGCAGCCCTGGGGTTGGGGACCCCTGGTGTAGAAGATGCTAGAAATTAAAAAAAAAAAAAAGTAAGGGCTGAGGCAGTTTGAGAGTGAGGAGAGGTCTAAGCCAAATCTCTATACACATTGGACTTTATGCATTCTACAGTGACAGCAATTCATGAAGCCAGAACACAAATTGTTGGTCATATACTAGTTTTATTAGTGATTCAGTATACTCAATATTTTTATTTTGTGCTTTATTTTGAAAGTATTACAGCATTTGACATATAACTTTGAGAATTATCAGGACATGTTCTTTTTAGAATGTTAACACTATAGGCTGCTGTGGGTTGAATTGTGTCCCCTAAAAGGTATGTTCAAGTTCAGGTCCTAAGCCCAGGCAACCTGTGGATGTGACCTTATTTGGAAATAGGGTCTTTACTGATGTAATCAGGTTCAGAGGAGGTCATGTTGGATTAGGGTGAGCTCTCATTCAATGACTGGCATCCTTATAAGTTGAGAGGAATTTGATATTGACACATGGAGGGAAAATGTGATGTAAAGACAGGCTGAAGTCTAAGTGATGTGACTACAAGCCCAAGACCACCAAGGATGGCCAGCAGCCACCAGAAGCTAGGAAGAGGCAAGGAGGGGTTCTTCCCTGGCATCCTCAGAGAGAGCCTGGCCCTGCCAGCACCTTGACTTTGGACTTCTAACCTAGACCTACGAGACTACCAAATAAGCCATCCAGTTTGTGGCATTTTGTTATAGCAGCCATAGGAAACTAATACATAGGCGTTGTAGCAGCCATAGGAAACTAATACATAGGCGTTGATAGTCAAAATATGATTCAGCGAGAAATTCAGGCTTGATAAAGCAAAGTGGAGTGAGGAGAACATTCTAAGCAAAGGAAATAACGTCTTCAGAGTCATCTAGTTCCAATGAAGTGTAAAAAAACTTGCTGTTAGGGAAATCACCTAAATTGCCATTACTGTGTTTTGTTAGACAGGGCATGTAAAAAATGTCAACAAAGGAAGCATATAACATCAGAATAAAAGGACATTTCTCTAAATTGAATACATTTATCATTTTAAATGTTTGTATTTTTCTTTTTCTCACCATTGAAAATTGGTGAACAAGAACCAAAGTTTGGGGAACACTGCAACCACCGTGGTTCTCAACTGCATGTGCCCCGAGCCCCCTGGTGTGTTAAGATGCAGATTCTGGTTTTGCATATTCACTTCTGCACCTGCCCAGCTCCCAGGCTGTGCATGCACTGTTGGTCCAAGGACCACAACTGCATATCAGGACACTATTCTGTACAATGCCTCCAGGCCCTAGAACTTTGAAAACATTGTTCTTTGGAAAATCAGAAGTTTATGAGAATTTTCCATGGTCATTTGAACTATAAAGCATTCCAATCCTTGCCTGTCATTTGCCTTTCTCTGAAGTCTCCTAAATATTTCTAGCCACATCAGTCCCTCAAGCTAAATATCTTGTTTTCAACTCCCTACCTACCTATTGCATGTGGATGGCCTAGAGGTAGCCTACCCCATGTCCCAAACCCAACTAATTACCCATTGCTATTACCCAGGTACCCATTTGCCTAAGAGATGATCTTTGCTCTGAATATTTTTTTGGAATGAGAAGAAAGCTGAAGTCTCTTTGATTTTTTTTCTCCTAAACCATCCGTTAGAGGTTGCTCAGACTGATGTCATAGACTTTTTTATTTCCCATTTCTAACAAATCCATTAGAATACTCGCCAGTGGAAATAGTTTGAGGGAAAACCTTTGATTCCTCTGTGTCCTGTAACACTTGTCTTTGGACGTCACAGCTTTCTCTGCCAGTTTCATCTTGGTAATGGACTGAGTTCCATGTGTTTAAAGAAGACTTTTGCTTCTCTGTAGCTGTGAATATGAATCAAAAGCTAAAATGATGTGCAGGATACTATTGTTTAAAGGCGGATCAAGCAAGGCAGATGTAAAGGATAGGGTACTACAGCACAACACATAAGTCAAATGAACACTGTCTGTCTACAAATTGTCTTCCTTTGTAATCCGCACTAAGCTTTCTAAACAAAAATAAGTTTACATTGAGAGCGATTTGGCCAATAAATAAATCCTGATGACGACGGTTGTGATACCTGGGGAATCATGCTTGATTGCTCTGCCACAGCTAGGTGCAACCCTACACTACACTACAGAACAGTAATTGCTTATATGACAACACTTAGTGACCTTGGCCTTCTAATTCTTCCTGTTTCTCTTACATGCTGTGTTTTGGGCAGTTAAGAAGTCGTAAAACAGCTAATATTTAGAAATGGGGGGGAGGGACACCATTCATAAAGTGCTGATACTTTATGAATGAGACGATGTATTTTAGAGGGAGGTTTACCATTTTTCAAATGTGAAGTTTTAATCTTCCAGAAGAGACTGCGGACTTAAAAACACAGCATCTTTCCCTCCTTTGTTGTAATTTAAAATATTGTTATGTGCCACGTGCTCACTTCGTTACAGAAGTTTCTCTGGTTCACTTGCTTACGCGGGTTATGATAGGAGTCCTCGTAAAATAAACACCCAGCTTTGCTGCCTGTGGGGACTGGCAGATCGATTTTGCAATTCAGTCAACTCTTGATGGTGGCAAAGCACATCTCTTTCAAGACTGGACCGTAAGCTCTGAAAGCAGGGGACAGTTTGCATGACTTTCTGTCCCCCATGCTGTGCCCAGCCCCTGGACAGCCGTCAGGGAATGCTGAATGAGCCTTCACTTTGATTCCACTGGGGAGGTGGTGTATTTTCCTCTCAGTTACAGGATGTGAAACAAAATGTCAGGATGAATAGAAAAGCTGACTGGAAGATGTAGTTTAATTCTTTTCTTTATGGTAGAAGTCTACCAGTTTTTTACATTGTATGTAATATAAATGCAATTCTAATTAAAACCTCTCCAAAGAGGTCACACAGGCATCCTTTTTGAGAATGGACTTCCCTTGGGAAGTCACATCTGAAATCAGCTCCCAGCAGTTGGAGCTGAGGGCTGCAGAGGCACCATTGCTTTGATTCTGGGGCAGCAGCCCTTGACCGCTGCCTATTTGAACGTAACTGCACCTGCAGAGAGAACGTGATGGTCATATGGCAGCTGGCTGGCCTGCAGGTGTGAGAGCCCAGAGGCAGGCCTCAGTGTGTCCATCAGGCACTTCAGGGAGGCTGGCACCCTGCCCTGGGGCCTGGGGCACCAAGGCAGGCTTCTTCCCACCCTGGGGACAGACACCAGGTGACCGCAATCTGTGTTCAGCAAACATTCAAATGCCCGGCAGTTGGTAGTTATTAAGTACATTCGTTGAATGCACTCACCTGGTTCTAAATCCATGTTTACTTAACCACCTTCTGATTATAAATTGACTCTATGTGATCAAAAATAAAATTTTTTAGAAATTATGCTTAAAAGAAAACTTCTGTTCAATAGATAATAGATTGTTAGCTCTTTTGGTCATTTTCTCAGGTGGAAGGTTTCCAACTGCAAGTGCCATAGGTAATATGAAAGTGTATATATTTTTTCATTTTAGAGTACTTTATTCAAGTATTGGTCTGTTGGAATTCATTCTAGTGCACTGTTCTTGTTGAGTTTGAACATGTATTTTTGAAAATACGTATAGATGAGGTTTCAGGGCTGGTTGATTCAGAAGCTCAGCCATGTCGGCAAGGACCTAAATTTTTAACATCTCTCTCCTCTGGCTGTATTATCCTCATCCCCTGAGTCATAAAACGGCTACTGTTTGTAATCTGGGTACCCTTCCTTGTTTACATCCATAGAAAAGAGGAGTGCTTTCCCACGTTTATGAAATAAAGTCCATCATCCCCCATCTGATTGGGCCAAGTTAGGTCAAGTGCCTGCCCTGGACCAGTTACAGGCCTTGCTCTCTTTAGCTGAAACCTGTGTTTCTAATCCAGTCTCAGGAAAGGAGGAGGGGCCTGCGAATCAGTTTATAAAAACAGCGCCTGTCCTGGAGTTCTGGGGTCCTGTTTCCCGAGGTTACTGTGGCTCCTTGGGGGAAGGCTGTTAGACAGCATCTACCGCAGCAGTGCCTCCTAGTCTCCAAAAAATGTCAGCTGCGGTTCAGTTTGAACTTGTTTCTTCCAGTTAGTGATTTTCCTGAAGTAGAGGACAGACTTAGATGTCCCTTCTCTAATGGCGAGGATGCGGCAGAGTTGTGGAAAGAGCACGGACCTCCACCGTGGGCGAGCACAGATGGGAAAACCTGATCTTCTTAGGAAGAGCGAAATTTCTCTTGTTATTTTGCAGACACAATATACTTGCCTTTAACCTTAGTTCTCATTGTCTTTGTGAAGCTGATAAAAGTATTTGGTGTTTTGGGCTTCCCTGGTGGCGCAGTGGTTGAGAGTCCGTCTGCCGATGCAGGGGACGCAGGTTCGTGCCCCGGTCCGGGAAGATCCCACATGCCGCGGAGTGGCTGGGCCTGTGAGCCATGGCCGCTGAGCCTGCGCGTCCGGAGCCTGTGCTCCTCAACGGGAGAGGCCACAGCAGTGAGAGGCCCCTGTAAAGCAAAAAACAAAACAAAACAAAACAAAAAAAACAAACAAAAATATCTGGTGTTTTGAAGAGTAACATTTACCTTCAGAACCACTTTGACTGCACTAATACTTTGGCGGGGGGGCAGGGAATGGAAGTCAATTATTTGGTGGCCATTGCTGTTTCCCCACTTTTCATAATTTAGCACCTTGAGTAATTTTGTCATAAATTTGTATGTAAACTAGGATATGTACCTGTCACATACCTTTATAAAAATGAAGTCCTTAC
The DNA here is from genome assembly GCF_000442215.2 of Lipotes vexillifer. NCBI lineage: Eukaryota > Metazoa > Chordata > Mammalia > Artiodactyla > Lipotidae > Lipotes > Lipotes vexillifer. The sequence continues at coordinate 2,306,779 of NW_006771376.1, forward strand.
TCTGGATTGTCTTCTTAATATTACAATCCGTAGGGACCTTGATAGCCTAGACATTGATGAAACTTTGTTGGTGAAATTGATATTAAAGTGTGTTTTGTTATTACTTAAATAAGTTCAATAAATGTTCACAACTACAAAAGCATTATGAGTTAAAAGGGACCTTCTCTGTATTCCTTCTGGTGTGTATCATTTAGTAACAAAGTTAATTTTCCCTAGTTACATTTCCCAAGAACAGTGTTATTTCTAGCTGTTATGTGACTAAAGATGCTTTCAGGTCAATATCCTTGAATGAGATTCTTCTGGTATTGACCTATTACTCTGTTTCCATTGTACCAGGAAATCTTTCCTTATTGAGAAACCATCGGTGTGTCAGCCTGAATTATAACCTTAATCTCTAGATGAAGGGTGAGGTTAGAATAATCTACACAAGGAGCTTTGTATCCAGCGTCTAATCCTCACCAGGACAGGGTAAAGTAAACACTGGGACGCACTTCGGGACGAGGCAACTCTCGGAGAGGCTAGGTGTCTGCTCGGGGTCCCAGAGCTAGGGTGGTGGGGCTGGCATTTGAGCTCATTCTCCAGGCTAATCAAGTCCTCACTGTCCTTTCCTTTCCCGAACAGAAATCCTTCTCCTCCATTTCATCTCTGATCACTGATGACCCCCTGGATCTCATCGCTCTGGTGCATGTGCTAGACACACACTGGATGTTTGATACGAGTCAGAATCTATCTCTAACTCAGGACACAACTGGGAGGTGGGCACTGAAGCCTGTACCTTCTCAACTAGTGCCGGAGACCTTTCCCATTCACATGGGGTGCTTTCATTTCTGTGTAATCTCTAAAATTGCAGATGCAATTATGGTACTCGAGGCTTGCTCCAAAGTTGTAGTTCAGAAAGACACGTTTTCTGTATGAATCCTCAAATACAAAAATTACTGTTTAACTTTTCTCTTTTCATTACTCTAGTTGGAGTGTTCTCTGAAACATTTTGACAAACAACTTGCCCTTATTTTTTCATATAATTTTATCCTCTCGTATATCTCAATCAGATTTAACATTCTACTCTTTAAAGTCTTCAAACTTGTTTCCTGGTTAAGGATAATTGTTTTATTATTAGGTCTCTTCATTTCTGTCTGCTTCACTGGCCGCCAACTTCCTTTTCTGGGCAGTTTCTACTTTAGGAGAAGAATTCCTTTTCTTTTTTTTTTTTTTTTTTCATATTGTTATATCAAGTAGGTATCATTTAAGGACTTGCAGTTTTGATGCTGGGTCGCTGGCCAGGCTCACTCACCTGCGAAGGAACCTCAGGCCCCCAGTGGGTCTGACCCACACGAGCGTGTCCGCACAGTCTCAGAGCCTGTCCGTGACCTTGAGCAGAACCTGGGGTCTGTGCTGAGAATGTTAAACCCACCGTGTCACAGCTCCTCTCTGCTGTCATTTAACTCAGGCTCAGGCAAAGCCCCAGTGCCGCTGCCACCAGCCAGGCTGCTCACCGCCTGTCCCGCCGCCATCCATAGGTCACTGCTCTCCTGCCACCCAGACCGGCCGCCTCGCCTAAGCCAACGCTCCACCAAGGGTTTTGCTGCTTGATTCCCCCTGCCCAGTAAACCAGAACTGTTTTTTTTTTGGAAGCACTACATGTCATCTGATGTTCTGTGTGGTACTTTGTCCTCCTTGTTGCTGTTCCCTGGTGTCCTTGGGGCTGTTCCTTACCCCCCAAGGTCCCCTGGTCTGGGGTCCCGCTCTCTACTACAGCCCCTCGTCCACCCTGGGCGACAGCGGGGTCCCTGCTTGCATTCTCAGTTCCTCGATGTCGTTGCCTGTCCGCTTCTCCGCCTTCTCTTCTGCCCCCACTTTGAGGCCCTCACGTCCCCGGCTGCTCTCTGGACATTGTCACATGCCCCGTCCCGGTCACCCTCACCCGCACTCCCCCTTAGGAGCTGCGGGCTCCCGGCCCCTCCAGCCCCTTCTGTTGGGGTGATGAGCGCCCACGTGCGCCCACGCCTTTCCTTCGCCTCTTCCTTCCTCAGCTGCGCTCGCGCTGTGACCCCGGCCCTGGTTCCCCGCCATCTGCCCTGCCTGCTGCCCTGCGGGCAAAGCTCTTCTCCGATTGAGACCTCTGTAGACGGGCGGCCTGTGCATCCGGCTGGGTGCTCGGGGTGCCTGGCCACCCTTCCCTGTCTCCTGGCCGGCTCACTTTTCCTCTGCATCTGCTGTTTTAAACCTTCGTTGATCTCAAGCCCTCAGCTCACCTCCACTAGGTGACAGGAAGAGGAAGGCGCCATGCTGAGGAGACTCCCTGCCCTGCCGCCCCTTCTCCGCCTGTCTTCACCTCCACACCTCACCTTAGCCCTGGTCCTGCTGTCTCAAGAAAGGAGGTTTCTGTCGCGGCAGACACTAAGCCCTGCCTCCTGCCTCACACCTCATCTCTCAAGGCTTAGGGACGTGTGTCACCAGTCATCCCTTTTCCGCTGGCCCCTTCCCACCTGCTGGCATCCACACTGCACTCTCCCCTCACTGACCTGGCCCTTCTTTCCATCCCAGCCAAGCTCTGGTCAGAGCTGCCAGCGCTTTTTATCTGCAGCCTCTCGCATCCCCCGCCCTTCAGCAGCCCACCCTCGGCCCCAGCTCCAGTGACCTGGCTCACCTCTGGGTGCTGGGGGTTGACCTTACCGAGCTTCCGTTCACAGCACTTAGAGGCGCCACCTGCCCAGATCTCCTCCATGGCTGTGGGCATTTGAAGTGTGATCTCTGAACCTGCACAACATGGATATGTCCTAAGAGCCTTCAGGCTTTCTTACCTCAGTTGTTGGTATCACTGACCAGCTGGTCCCTAAGCCGGAAACCCAGGACCCCTTCTCAGATGACCCACTGTCCCAGCGCCTTTTCTGCCAGGAAGTGGAATACACGGAATGAATCCTGCAGTCAAGGCCGTCATCCACCTTTGCTTCCTTTCTGACCTCTGGAAACCTTAAAAGCAGAACCAGTGCTTGGAGAAACGAGGAAGGCAGAGGCCATCTGGTCTACTCAGCGTGACTTGATTTTCTGGAGGCTGAAGGTCAGTGGTGGAGCGGATGTGCGGGGCTCTTAGTGCCCCTTTCTGGCCCGGTGCCCGGCTCCCTGTCACTCGCCATTGTCCCTGTAGCCACCCACAGTCATACTGTAGCATGTGCTGCCGATCTGCTGTGGTCCAGGAAATTAGAGGTTGCTTGAAATGAGTGTAAAAACAAGTCAGTAGGGCTTCCCAGGTGGCGCAGTGGTTGAGAGTCCGCCTGCCGATGCAGGGGACACCGGGTTCGTGCCCCGGTCCGGGAAGATCCCACATGCCGCGGAGCGGCTGGGCCCGTGAGCCATGGCCGCTGAGCCTGCGCGTCCGGAGCCCGTGCTCCGCAACGGGAGAGGCCACGACAGTGAGAGGCCTGCGTACCGCAAAAAAAAAAAAAACAAAAAACACATAAAACAACAGTATGTTCCAAATGAGGTTTCCCCCATGGAGTTAATCCTTTGGCTTTGTGTTATAGCTGCTTCAGCGGAGGCCAGTTTTTCCTGATCCAGTTTTGTCCATGTTCCTCAATGACTGACTTTTGCCCAAGACTGGTTTCTAATTATTCAGTACCTTTCCTGTTACCTCATTTAACATTTCTCATGCAAAATTAAAAATACATTAGTAGCGTGTATCCCTTTTAGGTTTTCTATTTTGGGATATGGTCTTTCCCCCACCCTCAAGCTTAGCTCATTCTGAGGAAACCCTCATAATGATCATAAGTCGGATGCGAAAAATTTCTTTGTGATTTTGAGCAAAGTGACATCCAGTGTGATAAAACAACATCAAATCCAACTGAATTAGACATAATTATTTAGCTCGCAATTAGTTATCTTATACAACCTAACAATGTGCCCTACACTTCCCTCCATAAATTACTCTGTAACATACCTAGTTACCTGCTCCTGGTAAGCCTTTTTTGTAGCTGTTAAGCACTGTACACTTGTCATATAAAACATACATGATATGCAATGTGTATGTCATCCAACTTCCAGCAAGGAAAGGGGAAAAAAAACCCCACAGATCATAAAAACAAAAGAAATCAGTAAAGCCAGCGAGCACACTTTCTACCAAACCCATGGATATGGGCCTCGTGAGTGAAAGCCTCACTGCTGTGAAAAACCAGCCAACCTCACGCCCCGAGGAGAGAGTGCCAGGTTTTGTAGATGATGCCACTCAGCTCCAAGGAAGCCTGTGAAATCCAGAGCCCCTCGTCAACAGGAGGAGTTTAACAGAAACTCTTCGTAAGTTGGATCCTTGTCGCCTACAGGGAATAAGTCATTGCCGGTTGTGGTGCTTGGTCGTGTTTGTGTCAACCAAACACATGTATCTCCAGATGGAAAATAACAGGACACACAGCCTCGCATCTCACCTGCCGGTCCCTCCCTCTGGGTACCACGTCCTCCTTGAAGCACACCCTTCAGTGGTCCTTTCAGTGTGGGATCTGCAGAGTCAACTTACAGAGTCACTGATAATACCACCTATTCTTTCATTTTTTTTTATAGAACTTTTTATTTTGATTCATAAGTTTAAGAAAAAGTAGAGATCTCACGGACCCTTTCCCCTGTTGCCCACAGTGGGAACATTGCAAAACGGTCGTAAGATAACCAGGATTTTGATGTTGCCATGGCTACCAACACAGATCACTTCTATCAGCACAAAGATCTCTCCTGCACCCTTTAAAGGCACATACTCTTCCTCCCTGCCCCCACCCCTCCCTAGGCCCTGGCAGCCGCTCATCTGTTCATCTGTTGCAGGAGTGTTCCGTAAGTAGAATCATGCAGCGTGTAATCTTTTGGGATTGCCTTCCTCACACAGCATAATTCTCTGGAGATCCATCCAGCTTATCGCATGTGTGAACAGTTCACTCCTTTTTATTGCTGAGTACTGTTCCTTGGTCTGAATGTACTGATTTGTTTAACCAGAGTCACCTGTTGAAGAACATCTGGGTTCTTTCCAGTTTTTAGCGATTACAAATAAAGCTGCTACAAACATTCATGTACAGGGTTTTGTGTGAACATAAGTCTTCATTTTTCTGGGATAAATGCCTGGAAGTGCAGTTGCTGAGTCATCTGGTGGTTGCTTGTTTAGTTTTTTTGAGAAACTGTCAAGCTATTTTCCAGTTCACTGTACCATTTTATATTTCTACCAGCAATGTATGAGTGATCTAGTTTCTGCACATCCTGGCCAGCATTTGGTGTTGTCACTACTTTTTATTTTAGTCTTTCTGTTAATGTGTAGTGATACCTTATTATGGTTTTATTTACATTTTTCTAATTATTGGCTAATGACCTTAAACATATTTTCATGTGTTTATTTGTCATTTGTATCTCCTTTTCAGTGAAATGCCTCTTCATGTTTTATGCCCATTTTCTAATTGGGTTGTTTGATTTTTTAATTAATTAATTAATTATTGAATTATAGTTGATTTACAACACTGTATTAGTTTCAGGTGTATAGAAAAGTGATTCATTTATATATTTTTTCAGATTCTTTTCCATTATATGTTATTACAAGATATTGAATATAGTTCCCTGTGCTATAGAGTAAATCCTTGTGGCTTATCTATTTCACGTATAGTGGTTTGTATCTGTTAAGCCCCACCTCCTAATGTATCCCTCTCCCTCCCTCCTTCCCCTTTGATAACCATAAGTTTGTTTCCTATGTCTGTGAGCCTGTTTCTGTCTTGTATATAGATCCATTTGTACTATTCTTTAGGTTCCACATACAAGTGATACCACAATAATATTTGTCTGACTTACTTCACTAAGTGTAATATTCTCTATGCTGCTGCAAATGGCAATATTTCATTCTTTTTTATGGCTGAGGAATATTCTATTGTACATATATACCACATCTTCTTAATCCGGTTGCCTGTTGATGGGCACTTGGGTTGCTTCCATATCATGGCTATTGTACATAATGCTTCCATGAACATTGGGGTGCATGTATCTTTTCAAATTAGAGTTTGTCTTTTCTGGATGTATACCCAGGAGTGGGATTGCTGGATCATATGGTAGCCCTATTTTTAGTTTTTGAGGAACCCCCATACTTTTTTCCATAGTGGCTGCACAGATTGACATTCCCATCAACAGTGTAGGAGGGTTCCATTTTCTCCACACCCTCTCCAGCATTTGTTATTTGTAGACTTTTTTTTTTTTAACATCTTTATTGGAGTATAATTGCTTTACAGTGGTGTATTCGTTTCTGCTTTATAACAAAGTGAATCAGTTATACATATACATATGTCCCCAGATCTCTTGCCTCTTGCATCTCCCTCCCTCCCACCCTCCCTATCCCACCCCTCTAGGTGGTCACAAAGCATGGAGCTGATCTCCCCGTGCTATGCGGCTGCTTCCCACTAGCTATCTATTTTACGTTTGGTAGTGTATATATATCCATGCCACTCTCTCACTTCGTCCCAACTTACCCTTCCCCCTCCCCATATCCTCAAGTCCATTCTCTAGTAGGTCTGCATCTTTATTCCCGTCTTGCCCCTAGGTTCTTCTGACCATTTTTTTTTCTTTTTTTTTTAGATTCCATATATATGTGTTAGCATATGGTATTTGTTTTTCTCTTTCTGACTTACCTCACTCTGTATGACAGTCTCTAGGTCCATCCACCTCATTACTATAACTCATTTTCGTTCCTTTTTATGGCTGAGTAATATTCCATTGTATATATGTGCCACATCTTCTTTATCCATTCCTCTGTTGATGGACACTTCGGTTGCTTCCATGTCCTGGCTATTGTAAAAAGAGCTGCAATGAACATTTTGGTAAATGACTCTTTTTGAATTATGGTTTTCTCAGGGTATATGCCCAGTAGTGGGATTGCTGGGTCATATGGTAGTTCTATTTTTAGTTTTTTAAGGAGCCTCCATACTGTTCTCCATAGTGGCTGTATCAATTTACATTCCCACCAACAGTGCAAGAGGGTTCCCTTTTCTCCACACCCTCTCCAGCATTTATTGTTTCTAGATTTTTTGATGATGGCCATTCTGACTGGTGTGAGATGATATCTCATTGTAGTTTTGATTTGCATTTCTCTAATGATTAATGATGTTGAGCATTCTTTCATGTGTTTGTTGGCAGTCTGTATATCTTCTTTGGAGAAATGTCTATTTAGGTCTTCTGCCCATTTTTGGATTGGGTTGTTTATTTTTTTGTTATTGAGCTGCATGAGCTGCCTGTAAATTTTAGAGATTAATCCTTTGTCAGTTGATTCATTTGCAAATATTTTCTCCCATTCTGAGGGTTGTCTTTTGGTCTTGTTTATGGTTTCCTTTGCTGTGCAAAAGCTTTGAAGTTTCATTAGGTCCCATTTGTTTATTTTTGTTTTTATCTCCATTACTCTAGGAGATGGGTCAAGAAGGATCTTGCTGTGATTTATGTCATAGAGTGTTCTGCCTATGTTTTCCTCTAAGAGTTTGATAGTTTCTGGCCTTACATTTAGGTCTTTAATCCATTTTGAGCTTATTTTTGTGTATGGTGTTCTAGGGAGTTCTAATCTCATACTTTTACATGTACCTGTCCAGTTTTCCCAGCACCAATTATTGAAGAGGCTGTCCTTTCTCCACTGTACATTTCTGCCTCCTTTATCAAAGATAAGGTGACCATATGTGCATGGGTTTATCTCTGGGCTTTCTATCCTGTTCCATTGATCTATCTTTCTGTTTTTGTGCCAGTTCCATACTGTCTTGATTACTGTAGCTTTATAGTAGAGTCTGAAGTCAGGCAGCCTGATTCCTCCAGCTCCGTTTTTCATTGTCAAGATTGCTTTGGCTATTCAGGGTCTTTTGTGTTTCCATACAAATTGTGAAATTTTTTGTTCTAGTTCTGTGAAAAATGCCAGTGGTAGTTTGATAGGGATTGCATTGAATCTGTAGATTGCTTTGGGGAGTAGAGTCATTTTCACAATGTTGATTCTTCCCATCCAAGAACATGGTATATCTCTCCATCCGTTTGTAACACCTTTAATTTCTTTCATCAGTGTCTTATAATTTTCTGCGTACAGGTCTTTTGTCTCCTTAGGCAGGTTTATTCCTAGATATTTTATTCTTTTTGTTGCAAAGGTAAATGGGAGTGTTTTCTTAATTTCACTTTCAGATTTTTCATCATTAGTGTATAGGAATGCAAGAGATTTCTGTGCATTAATTTTGTATCCTGCTACTTTACCAGATTCATTGATTAGCTCTAGTAGTTTTCTGGTGGCATCTTTAGGATTCTCTATGTATAGTATCATGTCATCTGCAAACAGTGACCGCTTTACTTCTTCTTTTCCGATTTGGATTCCTTTTATTTCTTTTTCTTCTCTGATTGCTGTGGCTAAAACTTCCAAAACTATGTTGAATAATAGTGGTGAGAGTGGGCAACCTTGTCTTGTTCCTGATCCTAGTGGAAAAGGTTTCAGTTTTTCACCATTGAGGACAATGTTGGCTGTGGGTTTGTCATATATGGCCTTTATTATGTTGAGGAAACTTCCCTCTACACCTACTTTCTGGAGGGTTTTTATCATGAATGGGTGTTGAATTTTGTCGAAAGCTTTCTCTGCATCTATTGAGATGATCATATGGTTTTTCTCCTTCAATTTGTTAATATGGTACGTTGATTGATTTGCGTATATTGAAGAATCCTTGCATTCCTGGGATAAACCCCCCTTGATCATAGTGTATGATCCTTTTAATGTGCTGTTGGATTCCGTTTGCTAGTATTTTGTTGAGGACTTTTGCATCTGTGTTCATCAGTGATATTGGACTGTAGTTTTCTTTCTTTGTGACGTCTTTGTCTGGTTTTGGTATCAGGGTGATGGTGGCCTCGTAGAATGAGTTTGGTAAATTTAAATTATTTAAAAAAACATAAAAGGCAAAAAGTAGAATTGCCTATAACCCTACCATTAAAAGTTAAAAACAGGGAACATTTAATTGATGAATATCTTCCAATATTTATGTATATCTCATTGTATGTACATAGTTGTGGGTATATAAGAAGTTACTAAACTCCTTCTGTACATATTTTGTCTTCCCAAAACCTGATGAATATTTGTATCCCGGACCGGGGCACAAACCCGGATCCCCTGCATTGGCAGGCGGACTCTCAACCCCTGCGCCACCAGGGAAGCCTGTTGGAAGATTTTTAATCACAGTTTCAATTTCAGTGCTTGTGATTGGTCTGTTCATATTTTCTATTTCTTCCTGATTCAGTCTCGGCAGGTTGTGCATTTCTAAGAATTTGTCCATTTCTTCCAGGTTGTCCATTTTATTGGCATATAGTTGCTTGTAGTAATCTCTCATGATCCTTTGTATTTCTGCAGTGTCAGTT
>NW_006771376.1:2317821-2318210 GCF_000442215.2 Lipotes vexillifer
CCTCCCTCTGCTATATTTTGGAAGAGTTTGAGAAGGATAGGTGTTAGCTCTTCTCTAAATGTTTGAGGTCCTGGGCTTTTGTTTGTTAGAAGATTTTTTTTTTTTTTGCGGTACACGGGCCTCTCACTGCTGCGGCCTCTTCCATTGCGGAGCACAGGCTCCGGACGCGCAGGCTCAGCGGCCATGGCTCACGGGCCCAGCCGCTCCGCGGCACGCGGGATCATCCCGGACCGGGGCACAAACCCGGATCCCCTGCATTGGCAGGCGGACTCTCAACCCCTGCGCCACCAGGGAAGCCTGTTGGAAGATTTTTAATCACAGTTTCAATTTCAGTGCTTGTGATTGGTCTGTTCATATTTTCTATTTCTTCCTGATTCAGTCTCGGCAGG
>NW_006771376.1:2318291-2341438 GCF_000442215.2 Lipotes vexillifer
TTGTTATACTTCTCCTTTCATTTCTAATTCTGTTGATTTGAGTCTTTTCCCTTTTTCTCTCGATAAGTCTGGCTAATGGTTTATCAATTTTTTTTATCTTCTCAAAGAACCAGATTTTAGTTTTATTGGTCTTTGCTATCATTTCCTTCATTTCTTTTTCATTTATTTCTGATCTGGTCTTCATGATTTCTTTCCTTGTGCTAACTTTGGGGAGTTTTTGTTCTTCTTTCTTTAATTGCTTTAGGTGTAAGGTTAGGTTGTTTATTTGAGATGTTTCTTGTTTCTTAAGGTAGGATTGTATTGCTATAAACTTCCCTCTTAGAACTGCTTTTGCTGCATCCCATAGGTTTTGTGTCATTGTGGTTTCATTGTCATTTGTTTCTAGGTATTTTTTATTTTCTCTTTGATTTCTTCAGTCATCTCTTGGTTATTAAGTAGTGAGTTGTTTAGCCTCCATGTGTTTGTATTTCTTACAGATTCTTTCCTGTAATTGATATCTAGTCTCACAACGTTGTGGTCGGAAAAGCTACTTGATACGATTTCCATTTTTTTAAATTTACTAAGGCTTGATTTGTGACCCAAGATATGATCTATCCTGGAGAATATTCCATGAGCACTTGAGAAGAATGTGTATTCTGTTGTTTTTAGATGGAATGTCCTATAAATATCAATTAAGTCCATCTTGTTTAATGTATCATTTAAAGCTTGTGTTTCCTTATTTATTTTCATTTTGGATGATCTGCCCATTGGTGAAAGTGGGGTGTTAAAATCCCCTACTATGAATGTTTTACCTTCGATTTTCCCTTTTATGGCTGTTAGTATTTGCCTTACATATTGAGGCGCTCCTATGTTGGGTGCATAAATATTTACAATTGTTATATCTTCTTCTTGGATCGATCCCTTGATCATTATGTAGTGTCCTTCTTTGTCTCTTGTAATAGTCTTTATTTTAAAGTCTATTTTGTCTGATATGAGAATTGCTACTCCAGCTTTCTTTTGGTTTCCATTTGCATGGAATATCTTTTTCCATCCCCTCACTTTCAGTCTGTATGTGTCCCTAGGTCTGAAGTGGGTCTCTTGTAGACAGCATATATATGGGTCTTGTTTTTGTATCCATTCAGCCAATCTGTGTCTTTTGGTGGGAGCATTTAGTCCATTTACATTTAAGGTAATTATCGATATCATGTTCCTATTACCATTTTCTTAATTGTTTTAGGTTTGTTATTGTAGGTCTTTTCCTTCTCTTATGTTTCCTGCCTAGAGAAGTTCCTCTAGCATTTGTTGTAAAGCTGGTTTGGTGGTGCTGGATTCTCTTAGCTTTTGCTTCTCTGTAAAGGTTTTAATTTCTCCATCAAATCTGAATGAGATCCTTGCTGGGTAGGGTAAACTTGGTTGTAGGTTTTTCTCCTTCATCACTTTAAATATGTCCTGCCACTCCCTTCTGGCTTGCAGAATTTCTGCTGAAAGATCAGCTGTTAAACTTATGGGGATTCCTTTATATGTTATTTCTTGTTTCTCCATTGCTGCTTTTAATATTTGTTCTTTGTATTTAATTTTTGATAGTTTGATAAATATGTGTCTTGGCGTGTTTCTCCTTGGATTTATCCTGTATGGGACTCTCTGCACTTCCAGGACTTGATTAACTATTTCTTTTCCCATATTAGGGAAGTTTTCAACTATAATCACTTCAAATATTTTCTCAGTCCCTTTCTTTTTCTCTTCTTCTTCTGGGACCCCTATAATTTGAATGTTGGTGCGTTTAATGTTGTCCCAGAGGTCTCTGACACTGTCCTCAATTCTTTTCATTCTTTTTTTCTTTATTCTGCTCTGCAGTAGTTATTTCTACTCTTTTATCTTCCAGGTCACTCATCCGTTCTTCTGCCTGTTCATCACTGTTTGTTTGCTCTTTAGTTCTTCTAGGTCCTTGTTAAACGTTTCTTGTATTTTCTCCATTCTATTTCCAAGATTTTGGATCATCTTTACTATCATTATTCTGAATTCTTTTTCAGGTAGACTGCCTATTTCCTCTTTATTTGTTAGGTCTGGTGGGTTTTTATCTTGCTCCTTCATCTGCTGTGTGTTTCTTTGTTTTCTCATTTTGCTTAACTTACTGTGTTTGGGGTCTCCTTTTTGCAGGCTGCAGGTTCATAGTTCCCGTTGTTTTTGGTGTCTGTCCCCAGTGGCTAAGGTTGGTTCAGTGGGTTGTGTATGCTTCCCGGTGGAGGGGACTAGTGCCTGTGTTCAGGTGGATGGGGCTGGATCTTGTCTTTCTGGTGGGCAGGTCCACATCTGGTGGTGTGTTTTGGGGTGTCTGTGGCCTTATTATGATTCTAGGCAGTCTCTGTGCTAATGGATGGGGTTGTGTTCCTGTCTTGCTAGTTGTTTGGCATAGGGTGTCCTGCACTGTAGCTTGCTGGTCATTGAGTGGAGCTGGGTCTTGGCATTGAGATGGAGATCTCTGGGAGATTTTTGCCATTTGATATTACGTGGAGCTGGGAGGTCTCTTGTGGACCAGTGTCCTGAACTTGGCTCTCCCACCTCAGTGGCACAGCACTGACGCCTGGCTGGAGCACCAAGAGCCTGTCCTCCAGACGGTTAAGAATAAAAGGGAGGGGAAAAAAAGAAAGAAGAAAATAAAGTAAAATAAAGTTATTAAAAAATAATTATTATTAAGAAAAAAAATTTTTTTTAAGTCATAAAAAAAGAAAAACAAAAACGGGGGCTTCCCTGGTGGTGCAGTGGTTGAGAGTCCGCCTGCCAGTGCAGGGGACACGGGTCCGTGCCCCGGTCTGGGAGGATCCCACATGCCGCGGAGCCATGGCCGCTGATCCTGTGCGTCCGGAGCCTGTGCTCCGCAACGGGAGAGGCCACAGCAGTGAGAGACCCACGTACCGGAAAAAAAAAAAAAAAGCACGCACAGACAAATGGTAAAAGCAAAGCTATACAGACAAAATCACACACAGAAGCATACACATACACACTCACAAAAAGAGAAAAAGGGAAAAAAATGTATATATCGTTGCTCCCAAAGTCCACCTCCTCAATTTGGGATGATTCGTTGTCTATTCAGGTATTCCACAGATGCAGGTACATCAAGCTGGTTGTGGAGATTTAATCTGCTGCTCCTGAGGCTGCTGGGAGAGATTTCCCTTTCTCTTCTTTGTTCGCACAGCTCCTGGGGCTCAGCTTTGGATTTGGCCCCGCCTCTGCGTGTGGGGCGTTCTTGGCTCAGACAGGACAGGGTTAAAGGAGCCGCTGACTCGGGGGCTCTGGCTCACTCACGCCGGGGGGAAGGGAGGGGCTTGATGCGGGCGAGCCTGGGGCGGCAGCCTGAGCCACGCCATGCGTTCTCCCGGGGAAGTTGTCCCTGGATCCCGGGACCCTGGCAGTGGCGAGCTGCACAGGCTACCAGGATGGGAAGTTTTGGATAGCGACCTGTGCTCGCACACAGGCTTCTTGGTGGCGGCAGCAGCAGCCTTAGCGTCTCATGCCCGTCTCTGGGGTCTGCGCTTTTAGCCGCGGCTCGCACCCGTCTTTGGAGCTCCTTAAAGTAGCGCTCTGAATTCCCTCTCCTCGCGCACCAGGAAACAAAGAGGGAAGAAAAAGCCTCTTGCCCCTTCGGCAGCTCCAGACTTTCCCCGGACTCCCTCCCGGCTAGCCGTGGCGCACTAGCCCCCTGCAGGCTGTATTCACGCCGCCAACCCCGGTCCTCTCCCTGTGCTCCGACCGAAGCCCGAGCCTCAGCTCCCAGCCCCGCCCGCCCCGGCGGGTGAGCAGACAAGCCTCTCGGGCTGGTGAGTGCCGGTCGGCCCTGATCCTCTGTGCGGGAATCTCTCCGCTTTGCCCCCCCTGCACCCCTGTTGCTGCGCTCTACTCCGCGGCCCCGAAGCTTCCCCCCTCCGCCACCCGCAGTCTCCGCCCGCGAAGGGGCTCCTAGTGTGTGGAAACCTTTCCTCCTTCACAGCTCCCTCCCACTGGTGCAGGTCCCGTCCCTATCATTTTGTCTCTGTTTATTCTTTTTTCTTTTGCCCTACCCAGGTACGTGGGGAGTTTCTTGCCTTGTTGGAGGTCTGAGGTCTTCTGCCAGCGTTCAGTAGGTGTTCTGTAGGAGTTGTACCACGTGTAGATGTATTTCTGATGTATTTGTGGGGAGGAAGGTGATCTCCGCGTCTTACTCTTCCGCCATCTTGAAGCTCCTCCTGTAGACTTTTTTTTTTTTAAATGAGATGTTGGCGGTAGGAGTTTACTAATTTTATTTATTTATTTTGGCTGTGTTGGGTCTTCGTTTCTGTGCGAGAGCTTTCTCTAGTTGTGGCAAGCGGGGGCCACTCTTCATCGCAGTGCGCGGGCCTCACTATCGCGGCCTCTCGTTGCGGAGCACAGGCTCCAGATGCGCAGGCTCAATAGTTGTGGCTCACGGGCCTAGTTGCTCCGCGGCATGTGGGATCCTCCCAGACCAGGGCTCGAACCCGTGTCCCCTGCATTAGCAGGAAGATTCTCAACCACTGCGCCACCAGGGAAGCCCCCTCCTGTAGACTTTTTGATGATGGCCATTCTGGCCAGTGTGAGGTGGTACCTCATTTTGGTTTTGATTTGCATTTTCCTGATGATCAGTGGTGCTGAGCATCTTTGCATGTGCCTGTTGGCCACCTGTATGTCTTCTTTGGAGAAACGTCTGTCTAGATCTTCCACCCATTTTTTGATTGGGTTGTTTGTTTTTTTGATATTAAGCTGCATGAGCTGTTTGTATAGTTTAGAGATTAACCCCTGTTGGTCTCATCATTTGCAAATATTTTCTCTCAGTCTGTATGTTATCTTTTCATTTCACTGATGGTTTCCTTTGCTGTGCGAAAGCTTTTAAGATAGATTAGGTCCCATTTGTTTATTTTTGCTTTTATTTCTTTTTTCTCAGAAAATATTGCAACCATTTATTTCTAAGAATGTCTTGCCTATGTTCTCGTCTAGGAGTTTTATGGTGTCATGTCTTATATTTAGGTCTTTAAACCATTTTGAGTTTTATTTTTGTATATGGTGTGAGGGAGTGTTCTGATTTCATTTACATGTAGTTGTCCAGCTTTCTCAACCCCACTTGTTGAAGAGACTGTGTTTTCTCTACTGTATATTCTTGTCTCGTTTGTCATAGATTTATTGACTGTAGGTTTATTTCTGGGCTCTCTGTTCTATTCCATTGGTCTATATGTCTGTTTTTGTGCCAGTACCACAGTTTTGATTACTATAGCTTTATAGTATAGTCTGAAGTCTGGAAGGGTTATGCCTCCAGCTTTGTTCTTTTTCCTTGGGATTGCTTTGGCAATTATGGGTCGTTTTTGATTCCATATAAATCTCAGGATTGTTGTTCTCGTTCTGTGAAAAATGTCATGGGTATTTGATAGGGATTGCACTAAATTTGTAGATTGCTTTGGGTGGTGTGGACATTTTGACAATATTAATTCTTCCAATCCAAGAGCATGGGATATCTTTTCAGTTCTTTGAATCATCTTCAATTTCCTTTATCAATGTTTTATATTTTTCAGTGTGTAGGTCTTTCACCTCCTTGGTTAAGTTTATTCCTATATATATTTTTTGATGAAATTTTAAATGGGATTTTTTTTTTTACTTTCTCTTTCTGATATTTCATCATTAGTGTAAAGAAATGCAACAGATTTATGTATTTAATCTTGTATCCTGCTACCTTACTGAATTCATTTGTTAATTCTAATGGTGAGTTGTTTGAATTTTTTTTACTGTGGAGTTTTGAGAGGCTTTTTTTTTAATTGATGAAAATATTCTAGATGCTAGTCCTTTGTTGGATATTTTGCAGATCTTTTCATCCAGTCTGTAGCTTGTCTTTTTATTCTCTTAGCAAGGTTTTCTGCAAAGCAAAAATTTTCAATTTTGGTGAAGTCAGATTTATCAGTTTTTCCTTTTCTGGATTTTTATTTTATTTTATTTTATTTTATTTTATTTTATTTTATTTATTTATTTATACATTTTTTGGTGTCCAGTCTAAGAGCTCTTTGCCTAGCCATAGATCCTGAAGCTCTTCTCCTATTTTTTCCTAAAAGTTTCATAGTAATGTTTTACCTTTTAAGTCCGTAATCTATTTTCAGTTAATTTTGCATAAGATTTGAAGCTTAGGTCAAAGTTCGTTTTCCCCCCCATGGATGTCCAGTTGCTTCAGCACCATTTGTTGAAAAGGCTCACTTTCTTCTGTGAAATGATTTTTGCACTTTCAAAAGCAGTTGGACGTATTAATGTAGGTCTCCTTCTTAGTTCTGGTCTGTTCCATTGATCTGTGTGTCTCCCCCATCAGTCCCTCACAGTGTGATTGCTGTAGCTACATAGTAACTCAGGTAAGGTGATTGCTTCCACTTGGTTTTTCTTTTTCAAAATTGTTTTTGCTATGCTAGCTCCTTTGTCTTTCCATATAAATTTTAGAATAATGTTGTCTCTATGTACCAAAAAGTCTTGCTAGAAATAGGAATGAATTGGCGTCTTTACTTTGTCTAGTCTTTAATCCATGAACACAGTATGTCTATTTATTTAGATTTCCTTTTGTTTCTTTCATCAGCATCGTGCAGTATTTTTTATCATAGAAACCCTTTACATGTTTTTGTTAGACTTATGCCAGAGTTTTTTTTTCCAGTGATTGCAAGTGGTGTTATATTTTAAATTTTGACCCTCATGTGTTTGTCATTAGTATGTAAAGATACGATTGATTTTTATATCCTACAATCTGGATATTGCTGAACTCACTTATCAGTTATAGGAGGGTTTGGGGGGTTTTTTTTTGTTTTTTTTTTGTTTTTGATTCCTTGGATTTTCTATGTAGACAATCATATTGTCTGCCAATAGGAACAATTTTATTTTTTCCTTTTTGATCTGTGTGCCTTTGTTTCCTTATGCCTCACTGCACTGGCTAGCACTTCCTGTATGATATTGAATAGAGTGGTGAGAGCGGACATTCTTACTTTGTTCCTGATCTTAGCGGGAAAGCAGTCTTTCACCGTTCACTGTAAGGTTAGCTGTAGAATTTTTTAAATGCTCTTTATCAGTTGAGGGAGTTCCTCTCTGGGTTGCTGTCATTTTGTTTTTTGAGTGTTTTTATCATGAGTGAGCGTTGACTTTGACTTTGACTTTGCAGCTTCTGCTGCATCAATTGATATAATCGTGTGATTTTTCCTTTTAGCCTGTTAGTAGAGAAATTACATTGATTGATTTTCAAATATTGAACAGCCTTTCGTCCCTGAAACAATGCCCACTTGGTCTTAGTGTATAATTTTTATATATGTAAAACTGAATTCTTTTTGCTAATATTTTGTTAATGTGCATAAGAGATACTGCTCTGTCATCTGTGTTGTTTTAAGGCTGTCTTTTTCTGACTTTCGTATCAGGGAAATACTGGCTTCATAAAATAACTAGAGAAGGGTTCCCTCCTCTTCAGTTTTCTCAAAGATGTTATATAGAGTTGGTGTTGATTCTTTTTTTAAATGTTCATAGAATTCTCTAGTAAAACCACCCAGCCTAAATGTTTCCTTTTTGTTAGTTTTAAAATTACAGATTCAGTTTCCTTAAGTTATATGGCTATTTAAATTATCTATTTTATTGGCTGAGTTGTACTACTTTGTGTTTTTTAAGAATTGGTCCATCTCATCTAAGAAGTCAAATTAAAGTATGTGGAGCTGTTCTTGTTACTCCTTTGTTACCCTGCTGGGTCTGTAGTGCTGTGACCTGAAATTGGCTATGTGTGTCCTCCCTTTGTTGTTGTTGTTGTTGTGAGTCTTTATTACATAAATGAGGTAAAGATGGTCCTTCACGTTGGCCTCTCTGTGGCGTTCTTCACAGCAAGCTGAGACGTTAGTTCAAAGCCTTGCCAGCACCAAACTCCATTCTCACACACTCAGGTGCTTTAAATATAGCCCCAATACGCATATTTTTAGCCATTTAGAGGCTGCCTGCTTTGAATACCCTGTGAAGCTGCCCTCTCATCTGCAAACTTTTGCTTAGACACACTGGGGCTGTGACAGGCCTCTAGCAGGTGCTGTCTGGCTTCCCTCCCATGCAGCCAGTCAAAGTGCTACCCAAACGAAGGTGGTGTGTGCTGTGACCATCTCAAGGTCCTGTCTTTTTCCTTGATCTGCCCCAGACCTGGAACTCACCAGTTTTGCTAGAGGTTTATCAATTTTAATGATCTTTTCAAGGAACCAGTCCTTTGTTTTATGGATTTTCTTTGTCTTTCTGTTTTCAGTTTCATTGACATCTGCTCTTTATTGTCTTCCTTCTGCTTGCTTTATTTATTTTGCTCTTCTCTTTCTGTGTTCTAGAGGGTAGGACCTTAGATAATTGATTGAGACTTTTCCTCTTTTTTAATATATGTATCTAGGGCTCTGAATTTTCCTTTCAGCATTGCTTTAGTTGTATCCCACAAGTCTTGATAAGCTATATTTTCATTTCCATTCAGCTCAGTGTATTTTTCTATTTCCCAGGAGACTTCTTCTTTAAATCATGGGTTATTTAGATGTGGATTGGTTAGTATCCAAGTATTTGGAGATTTTCCTATTGTCTTTATATTATGAATTTCTAGTTTGATTCCCTTGTGGTTGGAGAACACATTCAGTTCCTTTAAATTTGTTGAGGTTTGTTTTATGGCCAAGGGTACAGTCCATCTTGATTTACGTTCCATCGTCCCTTGGAAAGAGTACGTGTCCTGCTCTTGTTGGGCAGAGCGTTCTGTAAATGTTGACTCCATCCTCTTGGTTGACTAAGCTGAGTTCTTCTGTCTTTGCTGATTTTCTGTCTAGTTGTTCTGTCAGTGTTGAGAGAGGGGTGTTGAAGTCTCAGCCATAATCGTGGGTTTGTTTCTCCTTTCAGTTCTATCAAGCTTTAGTTTGATGGATTTTGTAGCTCTTGCTTTTTGGTGCACACATTGAGGCTTCCTATGTCTTATTGGTAGAATACCCTTTTTTCATTATATAGTGACACTTTCTTTCTCTGGTCATTTCCTTTGCTCTGAAGACTGTTTTAGCTGATAATTATAATGATTTACTTTGATTAATATTTGTGTGGCATACCTTTTTCCATCCTTTCACTTTCACCCTGCCTGAACATCATAATTGAAGGGAGTTTCTTGTAGGCAGCTTATAGTTGGGTCATGTTTTCTCAACTAATCTGCCAATCTTTGTCTTTTACTTGATATATTTATATAGTTTACATTTAATGTAATTGATCTATTAGAATTTATTTTTGCCATTTTATATTTTTGCTTTCTGTTCTGTTTTTCATTTTCCTCTTTTCTTTTTCTAGTCTTTCTGTGGTTTATGTTAACATTTTTTAGAATTCCATTTGATTTACCTATAATGTTTTTGAGTATATCTCTTTGCATTGCTTTTTTAGTGGTTGCTCTAGGTATCACATTATATATACATATCACAGTCTACTGGTGTCATCATTTTACGTTCGAGTGAAATATGAAAACCTTGCCTTCTCTTATAGGCATACCTTGTTTTATTGTGCTTCACAGAGACTGAGTTTTTTACAAATTGAAGTTTGTGGCAACTCTACATTGAGTAAGTCTGTTGGCATCATTTTTCCAACAGCATTTGCTCACTTTGTGTCTCTGGGTCACGTTTTGGTAATAATCAAAATATTTTAGACTTTTTCATTATTATTATATTTGTTATGGTGATCAGTGATCTTTGATGTTCCTGTGGCAAAAAGATTATGACTTGCTGAAGGTTCAGATGATGGTTAGCATTTTTTACCAATAAAGTATTTTTTTAATTAAAGTAGGTACGTTGTTTTTTAGACAGAATGCTATTGCACACTTAATAGACTACAAGATAGTGTAAACATAACTTTATATGCACTGGGAAACCAAAACATTTGTGTCACTCACTTTATTGTGATTTTTGCTTTATTGCAGTGGTCTGGAACTGAACCCGCAGTATCTCTGGGGTAGACCTGTGCATCCGTTCACCCTCCCCCACTTGTAATATAGTCATCTTAAATATTTCCTCCTCTTATATTTAGTCACATCAAACAGTGTTACCATTTTTGCTTAAACACCCAAGCATGCTTTAGAATACGCAAGAAGAGAAGAAGAAAAGCCTATTGTAATTACCCCTATTTTTATTTACCACGTCTTCCTTCCTTCATGATGTTCCATGATTCCTTTTATCACTTCCTTTCAGGTTTGTTTGTTTGTTTGTTTTTTGCCGTGCTGCGCAGCTTGCAGGATCTTAGTTCCCCGACTAGGGGTTGAACCCGGGAACCAGCAGTGAAAGGCCAGAATCCGAACCACTGGACCACCAGGGAACTCCTTTCCTTTTGGTTTAGAGAGCTTCCTTTTTAGCCATCTTTTAGGGTAGATCTGTTGGTGACAAATTCTGTTAGTTCTTTTTTTCCTCTAAGAATGTCTGGATCTCTCCTTCATTCTAGGATATTTTTAGGATATAAGGATATAAGATTCTGGATTGAAAGTTCTTTTCTTTCAGCCCTTGAAAAATATTTGGTGCTGCCTCTGGCCTCAGTGGTTTCTGATGAGAAATCTGTTGTCATTTGGATTGCTTTTTTCCTGTAGGCAAGGTATCATTTCTCTCTGGCTGCTTTCAAGATTTTTTTTGTTTATTTGTTTTTAGTTTTTAGAAATTTCATCATATATCTTGGCATGGATGTATTTGGACTTTTGTTTGGAAGAATCTAGCTGTTTGAATTCAGTAAGCTTTGCAAATCTGGATTTATGTGTCTTGCCAAATTTAGGAAGTTTTCAGCCGTTATTTCTTGGAATACTTTTTCAAACCCATCCTCTTTTTTCTCTCCTTCTGTGACTCATGAAAGTTAGATTTGGTTTTTTTTTTTTGTTTTTTTTATAATCTCAGAACTCCATGAGGCTCTATTAATATATTTTCAGGCTATTTTCTGTTTGTTGTTCAGATTAGATATTTTCTATCATTTTGAAGCCCAGTTCGCTGATTGTTTCCTGTGTCCCATTTTGTTTTGAGCCCATCCACTGAGCTACATACATCAGTTCTTGTATTTTTCAATTCCAGAACGTCCATTTGGTTCTTCTTTATATCTTCTTTTTCTTTATTAAGCCTTTCTTTTTGCTGAAGATTTCTCCTTTTCATTTGTTTCAGTCATGTTGTTATTGCTTGTTGAAGCATTCATGATGGCTGCTTTACAGTCTTTGTCAGATTTTTCAGACATCTCTGTCATCTTGGCACTGGAACCTGTTGGTAATATTTTTTCTTTCTGTTTGAGATCTTCCTGGTTCTTGATATAATGAAGGATTTCCGTTTGAATTCTGGGCATTGTTGCATTGTGTTATGAGACCTTAGATTTTTATTTAAATCTCTTGTTTAACTCGTCTCTGCTCTTGGGCGCTGCTCCGTGACTGCTGGGTGAGGTGGAAGCCCAGGCTGCCCGCCAAGCTCCCATGGACACCCAGGGCCAGGGCTGTTCCTTGTACTGCTGGGCTGGGGTGAGAGCCCCGGTGTCTGGCCTCCCACACCCCATGACCACATGTCCCCACGGGCACTGTGGCTCCGTACCTGGCCTTGGGACACCACCCTGCTGGGGGCATCAGGGAACCTCACTGCAGCCTCGGAAGGGTGGTGGTCCGGGCTCCCCACTCAGCCTTTGCTGGCATTGGTGGCATGAGGCCACAGTTTTTCCTGTAGTGTTTGTCTGGAGTAGAGCAGTTTTGTGTAAAAGGTTTCTCTCTTGCTGGGTTGCCCTTTCCTGGTTCGATGACTTGAGAGAGCAGGCTTTTGTTGGGGCTTCTTAAAATCTGCCTCCATTGGCATTTCCAGGCTGCCAGCTTGTTCAGCTCCAAGTCTGGGAAATACGAGGGAAAAGGAAAAACCCAGGGGACTCATCACTGTGTCATTCCTCGGGCCCCAAGATCCCTGGCCAGTTTGCCACCTTCTCTGCACTTTTCAAAGTCTTCTTATGTTTCTTTTATACGTAGTGTCTAGGGTTCTAAGTTGTCCTGAGCAGGCGGAATGGGGAAAAGTACTTCTACTCCATCTTCTTGGAAGCAGAAGTCCACCTTGGTGTTAAGGGTCATTTGTTGCACATCGAATTCTACATTAGACAGTTCCTTGTTTTTGTGCTCCTGCCCCAACACTGTGAAGATGGTGACCTTTGGGGTTAATGAACCTCGTGTCTTAATAGGGAGCTTTCCTTTCTTGCTGATTGCGTTTAGTTTAATATTGACTCTACCTCATTCTCTGGGGGTTTTTTTTTTTTCCATTCCAGAATATGTACTAGACCTATATGTTGGACCTTTTCTTTCAATTCTGCATTTTTCTTAAACTCTCATATTTTCTCTCTCTTCATTTCTCTGTTCTGCCTCCTAGTAATTTTCTCCAGTCTGGATTGCAGTTCACTAATTTTCTCCTTAGTTTTATTGATTCTACTCTTTAACTCATCCACTGACTATTTATTTTTAATGACTGCAGTTTTTATTTCTAGACAGACACATTCTGGAAACCTACCTTTTCTTTTATACCATTTTTTATGGATTCATCTTTTCATATGGATTCAGTTCCTTTTTTATGGTATTAATCATCCTGAGTATACTTTGTCAGGTTCTTTTTTTTATCAAATATTTGAAATTGTAATGTCTTTGGATTGCTGACTCACTCATGATGGATTGTTTGAATGTTTTGTAATTTTAGATTGTGAGGATTGCTTATCTTCAGAGGAGCTGTAAGCGTGGGACTCCTATGTATCCTGGTTTGAGGATGTGTCCTTCCAGAGTGATCTGCATTTGCATCTTCCAGGCATCCTGTTTTTTTTTTTTTTTTTTTTTTCTCACTGCTGTGGCCTCTCCCGTCGCGGAGCACAGGCTCAGGACGCGCAGGCTCAGCGGCCATGGCTCACGGGCCCAGCCGCTCCGCGGCACGTGGGATCTTCCCGGACCGGGGCACGAACCCGCATCCCCTGCATCGGCAGGCGGACTCTCAACCACTGCGCCACCAGGGAAGCCCCAGGCATCCTGTTGATATCACTTTCTAAGGCCATTTTTATTGTTTTAAATTTCTTGACTTGGAGGTTCATTGTTGACATGTTTTTTAAGTTTGAATTTCACACTCATCTGTGGAGCCAGCCCATGATAAATCTTCAGAGGGCAATGTTTTTCTGCTGATCCTGCTGAGAGGTCGGGCAGAGTCAGAGAAGGTTCCTTGTCCTCCTGAGCTGGTGAGAGGATTTTTCCAGCCTGTCCTTCGCTTGTTCAGATTCAGCTCTCTACTCCTTCCTTCACGTGGGTACAAGCTCTTAAATCCTGTCCCACAGATGTTAAAACTCAATACTGACAACCCTCCATCTGGGGCCCCTACTGCTTTTTCCAGTTCCAAGCAGCTAGAGATTTCCTCTTCTTTCCTGAAAGGTCAGCTATGTGTCTTTTTTTGATATGATATATTTTTTCCAGCATTTCTACTTGTTGAACCCAAGAGGGTTTTCAAAAATAGGGTTTTCTATTTAAGTATGAAAACTTACCTCTTGGAGCTACAAGATTCAGAGTGTGAAGAGTTTTTTGGAGGAATTAAATACTTTTACATATGGAAATTACACATCTTACTTGTCTTTTGTCCAGCACGGTGCAAGTCAGTTGATATGTTACCCTTTTACCTGTTGAGGTTGTGGTATAATCTGGAAAGCGATTACCATAATAGAGTCCATTTAAGCAAAACTTCCAAAGCAGAAAATAATAATGGAACAAGCATTAAGCCAAAGACTGTGCTTAGATCTATGAGTTTTTGTTTCAGGATTAGATGGATCTGTGAAACTCCTTTTACTATGTGCATATAAAACATGAGAAACATTCGCACTTGTATATATAAATTATTTTTGCTCTCAAAACTTACTTTTGCCTATATATTGGCAGCATCTTTACCTGGTTCTCAGCTTCCAATGTTTACAACCTATGTAATGTATTGGGCTTTATTTCTTAAATAGAAGAGGATATTGAACAAGACTGAGAAATTTCAGTATTTTCATTTTAACCTGGCAATCTTAATTTCTTGGGCTGTAAAAGCTGTTCAGTGACAATGATGAGACTTGCATATTTTATTTTGTATGTGTGGTAAAATATACATAGGATGAGATTCGTCATTTTAAAATCAACAGTTCAGTGGCTTTATGTACATTCACATTGTTGTACAACTATCGCCGCCTTCCATCTCCAGAACTTTTTCATCTTCTCAAACCGATACGCATATCCATTGAACCCTGACTCCCCATTTCCCCTCTCCCAGCCTCCTCGCAACCAGCCTTCTACATTCTGTCTCTGTGAGTTTGACCACCCTGGGTACCTCATATAAATGGACTCTTCTGGTATTTCTCCTTTAGTGACTGGCTTAGTTCACTTAGCACAATCAAAGGTCATCCATGTTGTAGCATGTATCGGAATTTCTTTCCTTTTTAGGGCTGAATAATATTCCAATGTATGTATGTACCACATTTTGTTTATCGTTGATCTGTCAGTGGATATTTGGGTTGCTTCCATCTTCTGGCGACTGTGACTAGTGCTGTTATGAACACTGGTGTGGCATGCTTTTAAAACAGGCAGTGAGATGCATAAAACTGTAGATATTTTTTTTTTTAGTATATGTGCTGCCGAAGCGAGCACTGTAGGTATTTTTAAATGCTAACAATTGTTAATAGCACTGTCCTACAAGTTTAATTGCCTGTAACTATTTGAAAAGCACGAGAGGTTGAATAGGCTTGACCTTTGGGTGATAAGGAATGTAGTTCTTAGGAACAGGGCTGGACCAAGCACCAGCAAACAAATTGACCGTTTGTGCTTCGCTGGGTGGGCGGGGGGAGAAGGAACCAGGGCTGGGAAGCGCGTGGTCGGGTCTGAAACAGGAGTGTGGAGGTGACACCTTCAGAGGTGCCCCCGACAGAACCAGGAAGGTGGAGCAGGCCCTTCAGGGCCACGGGCTGAGCCTGGCAGCCGGGGGTCAGCAGACATGGGTCGGGGTCAAAGTGTGAGGGTGGAGAGGGGCTTGGTGCCTGCAGCGCTCGGCTGAACAGAGCTAGAGTTCTTCAC
Source organism: Lipotes vexillifer (assembly GCF_000442215.2). Taxonomy (NCBI): domain Eukaryota; kingdom Metazoa; phylum Chordata; class Mammalia; order Artiodactyla; family Lipotidae; genus Lipotes; species Lipotes vexillifer. Next base: position 2,333,350 of record NW_006771376.1, read on the forward strand.
CAACAGAAAAAGCAAAAGGAATCACCAAGCCAGCGTCAGGCTACCGATGCCCCATCGTTCCGATTCACAGATTCCATTCTAGAAAGCCTCTATTTCCAGTTTATGGAAAGTAGGATCCCACATTAAATCTATTCCCCTGTGTAAAGAAGAAGTGAAGAGCTCTCTGTACATTGAATGGGACAGAATCACACGCGGAGCACTGACCCAAAGCCCTGGGCTTAGGCCGGCCTTCCCAAGGGTCATAGACACAGGAATGAAGGCAAGGCCACAGAAGTCTGCCAGTGTTTTTAAAAGAAGAAAGGAGTGGACTTCTCAAAGCCTATAAGTCTACCAGGTTTTTTCTTTTGTACAGAAAAATTGCAATTTCTAGGCGATTTTTGCTTGTCACTGTGTGTGTATTTATTTGAACAGCAAAGAGATTTCAGTCATTACAAGAGGAGTTTTCAAACTTCCAGTATCAAAAGAAATTGTCCCCAGAGCACTTTGAAAAGGCACTGGGTTAGCATATAAGCCATGTATCGAAAAGGTGGAAAGGTAAGTCAGTGTGTTTATTGCCATTTTCACAAAATATTCAGTTACCTCTTTTTTATATTAACTGAGATTTCATTAAATTTTAGGATTGTAGTCGAAGTTCACGGCACCTGCTCTAAAGTTCTGTTTCACCGTCTCTTTTTGTTTTTCAGATTTTTTGTTTAAATTCTTGGTTATTGGGAACGCGGGGACTGGCAAGTCTTGCTTGCTTCATCAGTTTATTGAAAAAAAATGTAAGTGACGTCACATGGTCAGTGTTTCTTGCATGTCTTCTCCCAAGAGTGCGCTCTTGTGCAGATTTGTTTAGGACAAAACTTCCGAATATGTTTCCAGGGAAAATGTCATAGTTTAAAAATATTTTTAAGTGACATAAAAAGTTTACGTTATTAAACGTTTAGTAATCTGATTTTTAATTTAGCATTTCAGTTTCGTAGTGGGTCATTGTTCATTATTTAGTGAATTGTCCTGTACATTTTCCAGACACTAAAATACAGTATGATGCTGTGAAATTCTGTTTCCTGGCAGGAGTGGCCCGAGAACCCTAGTTGTACATTTTGGATAAGATAGCATTTGCTCCCCAGCGGCCTTGTATTGTCCTTAAGGCAGCTATTGTCATCAGTCCTGTTTTACAGGTAAATAAACAGAGGTTTACAGGACTTGGTGTGTGCACTTGGGATGGTCACCTAGTAACGGTGCATGTTAGACTCAAACCCAGGCCTTTCGACCACAGAAAATATCTTGTGCCGTTGACTTGCCCTGTGTTGGTGAGAGAGGTTGAATTTTGTATTCCAAGCTACTGTAAAAGATGGTAGGTTTGAAAGACCCTTAAATTAAGCCGTGCTTATATAGTAATGGAAAGAATTGTGGAGAATGACCTGTCTATCTAGAGGTAGTCGGGTGAAGGCCCGAGCACAGAAAATTAATCTCACTTAATGAAGTGCCTCTTAAGTAAGAATGCGTGAGATGCATTAGGTGGCGGGCCGTGGAGACAGAGGCAGCAAAGGGTGTCCTGGGAAAGAGCTCTGAAGAATAAGATTCTAGAAGTGTTTTCTGCTGCTTCCATTTCCATCGACCAGGAGCTTGTTGGAACCTTCATGTAGTGACACGGACCCAGCGTGGCTCACTCCCTCTTGAATTTGACAGGAGTTCACCCTCTGGGCGGCCTGGGGTTCTGTACGAGTTACCCAGACTTTGCATTGTTCCATCCCAGAAGAGGGGACGCTGGGCCAGGTGCCCGGCCTCGGCGGACACTCTCCCTTCACATCCTCCCCTCAGCCCTCACGACCACAGTAATGATGTAAGGAGGCTTCACTGTATTGCTCTCGTAGCTGTGTCTTAATCAGGATGCCCTTGGCCTTGCGTTACTGCCTTCAAAGGCTTTTCCTTCCAGGCTGGCCCAGTAGCTGGACACCAGCGGATGTCCACCCCGGTCTGCACTGTCTGGGCCTGAGACAAGCTGCTGGAATCAGACCCTTTCCTCCCCCAGGCCCCCAGGGAGCAATGAACAAACACAGCTGTCAGATGGCTCCCTGGTTTCTGGTACAATTAAATTTTATCCTGTAGTTATAAAATATAAACCAGTCAATGGACTGTGTAGCCAGGATATTTGTTTTATCTTTTCGTTTCACATCACAGAAATTTTCTTTTATAAGACAGCTTATTCCAGTTGGGTTTAGCAAACTACTTATTTTGCCAACCTCCCTGCCCATTCAGACAGTATTGATTTCTCCAGCAAATTCATTCCAAATGATTGCCACACACAATACTCGATTTCATGAAACTCAACAGCTGTAATGTGCATAGAGGTCTTGGTTTGGGGTGTGTTTTGTTCTGAGTTTTTTACTGTATCTTTTCTTCTTTTTCCCTTAATCTTGGGTGAGCATCAAGTTTCTTTCTTGGGCTACGGTGCCTTTCCTTCCCTTTACTTTTATTTCTTTAGAATGTTCGTCTGAATAGTTGAAACTATCGTTGGCCAAGTTGCAGTCTGTCACTGGGCAGTAAGCCCTCCAAGATGGTACCCAGTATTTTGTGCAGTTGCCATTCATGAGAACCTTAGCGGTGGTCAGGTAGATATGGTCTTATATGGCGTGGCCACCAAGCCTCAGCTTTAAATATATGGCTTGTTTAGGTGTTTTAAGAAAAAGCTTTATTGTCTCTTTGAGAACAGGCACTGTGTGTATTCTGTTTAAAACAGTGAGTGCTTATTAGCATCTGACTGTTGGAGAAATGAATGACGACAGTAAATTACATTTTCCATTGACAGAACTCTTGATTTTTAATGTTACTTGTATAAATCTATAAGCCTGTTTCCCTAATGTTCTAAAATTAAATTTCTTTTTCTTTTTCAGTCAAAGATGACTCAAATCACACAATAGGAGTGGAATTTGGCTCAAAGATAATAAATGTTGGTGGTAAATATGTAAAGTTACAGATATGGGACACAGCAGGCCAAGAGCGATTCAGGTAGCTTTTTCTCTAACTTAATAAAAATATTTGAAATCGGGTTTGAAATAATCAATTATATTCTCTTAATGTATGTGGTCCCCTCCTCCCTCCCCCCACCCTCACAGATTTTAGAAAGTTCACCTCTGGAAGCTTTAAGACAAGCTAAAAGTCAGTTTTTCTCCACACAGCATTGATTTACGAAAGAATACGTTAGAATCTCTTCCAAGTGCACGCGTCCTAATTTGGAGGCGAATTTATTCTTTGGGACCTAGTGGTACATTAGGAGGTCGTGGCATTGCATATTCCACACTTACTTTTAGATTAAAATCAAGGCAAAGTAGTAGCACAAACAATTTTTCTCTGTATTTCACTTTAAAAGGAGAATTTTTTAAAACCTCTTTGGGCGTTGGTTTTGCTTTACATTAAAACATTCCACAGAATATTCTGTCCTCAGCACTTGAATTACGCTGAAGTCAAGATCGACGTTTGGAATGATGACCGCAGCCCACAGCAGATAGGTTCCATGTCTGATATTCTGAAACTACTAAAGCAGGAAAGTAGATTGATATTTTAGTTGTGTTTTTTTGAATAGATACAGAAAGTCAAACAGAACAGATATTCACAGTTACAAAATGCAGTTAAATAAAACTCAATCCCAGTGCAAGCATTTCACTTAAAGTCAGGTATAACATTTTAAATGCTCAATAATTGTTTGCTTCAAAAGTATCGTAACTAGGGCTTCCCTGGTGGCGCAGTGGTTGAGAGTCCGCCTGCCAATGCAGGGGACCCGGGTTCGTGCCCCAGTCCGGGAAGATCTCACATACTGCGGAGCAGCTGGGCCCGTGAGCCGTGGCTGCTGAGCCTGCGCGTCCAGAGCCTGTGCTCCGCAACAGGAGAGGCCACAACAGTGAGAGGCCCGCGTACCACAAAAAAATAAATAAATAAAGTATCATAACTAGACTTCAGACAATATTACTGTAAAGCTATTGTAATCAGAACAGCGTGGTAGGACTTCCCTGGTGGTGCAGTGGTTAAGAATCTGCCTGCCAATGCAGGGGACATGGGTTTGAGCCCTGGTCTGGGAAGATCCCACATGCCGCGGAGCAACTGGGCCCGTGAGCCACAACTGCTGAGCCTGGGCATCTGGAGGCTGTGCTCTGCAACAGGAGAGGCTGCGATAGTGAGAGGCCTGCGCACCACGATGAAGAGTGGCCCCCGCTCGCCACAACTAGAGAAAGCCCTTGCACAGAAACGAAGACCCAACACAGCCAAAAAAATAAACAAGTAAATAAATAAAAATAAATTAAAAAAAAGAATCTGCCTGCCAATGCAGTGGACATGGGTTCGAGCCCTGGTCTGGGAAGATCCCACATGCCGCGGAGCAACTAAGCCCGTGTGCCACCAACTACCGAGCCTGCGCTCTAGAGCCTGCGAGCCACAACTACTGAGCCCACGTGCCACAACTACTGAAGCCTGCACACCTAGAGCCTGTGTTCTGCCACAAGAGAAACCACCGCAGTGAGAAGCCCACACACCACACCGAAGAGTAGCCCCCGCTCGCTGCAACTAGAGAAAGCCCACGCTCAGCAATGAAGACCCAACGCAGCCATAAATAAATAAATATATAAATTTATTTTTTTATTTTTATTTTTTTTGTTTTGTTTTGTTTTTGCGCGGTACGTGGGCCTCTCACTGTTGTGGCCTCTCCCGTTGCGGAGCACAGGCTCCGGACGCGCAGGCCCAGCGGCCATGGCTCACGGGCCCAGCCGCTCCGCGGCATGCGGGACCCTCCCGGACCGGGGCACGAACCCGTGTCCCCTGCATCGGCAGGCGGACTCCCAACCACTGCGCCACCAGGGAAGCCCTAAATTTATTTTTTAAAAAAGAGAAAGTACCTTGGACAGACTTAGAAGGACTTTCTTATTTAAAGGAAAAAAAACAGTGTGGTACTGGCAGAAAAATGCACATTTGGGTGAGTGGAACAGAATAGAGAGCCCAGAAATAAACCCACACACCAATGGTCAGTTAATCTTCCACAGAGGAGGCAAGAATATACAATGGAGAAAAGACAGTCTCTTCGATAAGTGGTGCTGGGAAAACTGGACACCTACATGTAAAAGAATGAAATTAGAACACTCCCTAACACCGTACACAAAAATAAACTCAAAATGGATTGAAGACCTAAATGTATGACCAGGTACTGTAAAACTCCTGCAGGAAAAGCAGAGGCAGAACGCTCATTGGCATAAATCACAGCAATATCTATTTTGATCTGTCTCCTTAAATAATGAAAATAAAAGCAAAAATACACAAATGGGACCTAATTAAACTTAAAAGCTTTTGCACAGCAAAGGAAACCATAAACAAGACAAAAAGACCACCCTCAGAATGGGAGAAAATATTTGCAAACGAACCAGCTGACAAAGGATTAATCTCCAAAATATACAAACAGCTCATGCAGCTCAATATCAAAAAAAACCAAACAACCCAATCAAATAATGGGCAGGAGACCTAAATAGACATTTCTCCAAAGAAGACATACAGCTGGCCAACAGGCACATGAAAAGATTCTCAACGTCACTAATTATTAGAGAAATGCAAATCAGAACTACAGTGAGGTACCACCTCACACTGGTCAGAATGGCCAACATCAAAAAGTCTACAAACAATAAATGCTGTAGAGGGTGTGGAGAAAAGGGAACCCCTCCTGTGCTGTCGGTGAGAATGTAAGTTGATGCAGCCACTAACTATGGAGAAGTGTATGGAGGTTCCTCTAAAAACTAAAAGTAGAGGCCCAGCCGAGGGCAGGGATGAGTGAGGCAAGGACTGGAAAGACAGAAATTAAGTGAAAGTCTGCTGACCCTCACCCTCTTCCCCCACCTCTTCTTTAGCTGCTGGCAGCCAAGTGTGTATGTCTCAGGCAGGAGAAATGATTCTTATCTGCAGAAAAATAGCCCCAAAGAAAAGGCTTACAGATACTAACATTTTGGTTTCCCCAATGAAATAGCCCAATTTCTGTCCAGCCATCTCACAGTGAATAGCCCACACATAAAGAGGGTCTCTTAGAGTTTGGCATCCTTGTTCTTGAATATAAATGATCAACCAAGGATCAGCAGACACTTGACGAAAGTTTTTAGGATAAGAGAAAGAGCCCAAAATAAAGAAAATAGAAACTTTCAGGGAATAGACAAACTAAAACTACAGTATCCTCACAAATAAGAGTAGATATTGCATTCAGGGAATAAGAACAAAATTATAATTTAAAAAGAGCAAAATTAAAATAATATATTAAATAAAGTAGTGCCCTTCCAGAAAGTGAAACGGTAAACTTGAGATGAGAAAGGGAAGAGACAACATAAAAAATCATACAGAGTCAGTCCAGGAAGCGCAAGGCCTGACCATTTAAGCCTTCCCGAAGACAGAAGAGCAGGAGAAACAGTAAAAGAAACAATTGAAGAAAATTTTCCGCTAGAGGAATGAGACTCTGTAAGATTCCACCTTACACCAAACACAGATGAGGGGGGAAAAATCCAGACCAGGTCTGCCACGTAAAATTTCAGAACACCAGGGCTGAAGTGAAGATACCAAAAGATTCCAAGAGGGAAGAGCAAATCACATATCAAGAATCGAAAATGAGAATTGCACCGGACTCTTCAGCAGCAACGCTTAGAAGCTAGAAGATAATTAAAGCCTTGCCTTCAAAACTCAACTTGAAAAAATTTTTTTCCAACCTAAAATTCTGAACTCAGCCAAACTATCCATTAAGTGTGAAAATGAAATCAGAATACCTTCAGTTATACAAGAATGGAGGGAAACAAAGGTTGTCTTTCATATATTCTCGCTTAGAAACTTCAGGAGGATATACCTCACCAGCACAAGGGAGGAACCAAGAGAGGAAGATGGAGCCACCGGGACCCCAGCCTGGGGAACAGGGGGGTGGCGCGAGCTGTCTGAGCCCCATTTCTTAAGGGTCCTTAGGGAGGTTCCAGTCTGTAGGCACGATCGATTCGATCACTGACCATTGGGGGTTGAACTTGAGCCCCGGTCCCTGAGCACCAGGGCCTTGCAGGCCTCGAGGAAGACCTGGAGGAGGGCCACTGGTGACAGAGGGGACGCACGTGGCAGGGCTCCAGGCAGAGCTGGTGGTTCGGATCAGGACTGTGCTGGTGAAGGTGTAGAGACATGCACAGTGTAGGATCTGCCCAGTTGGTGAGACGGGTCCTGACTGATGGGCCCACTGTGGGACACATTGCGTCACATCACTTTGTGATGGGCACAGAGTGGGTGGAGAGATTCCTGGCTGTGTAAACAGAGTGGGTGGTGGGGCCGCCTCCCGGAAGGGCCTGTAGGCCAGGAGCCAGAGTTCTGCCTGAGATGTTGACTGTGACTCATGCATTGTGGTCACACGGAGTTGCCAGGCTGGCAGATGTCTCTTACAGAAGTAGGCTGAGCTGAGGATTAAACCGGAGTTGAGAGCGTTGGGAGAAAAGAGAGTGGCATGGACATATATCCACTACCAAACGTAAGGTAGATAGCTAGTGGGAAGCAGCCGCATGGCACAGGGAGATCAGCTCGGTGCTTTGTGACCGCGTGGAGGGGTGGGATAGGGAGGGTGGGAGGGAGGGAGACGCAAGAGGGAGGGGATATGGGGACATATGTATATGTATAGCTGATTCACTTTGTTATAAAGTAGAAACTAACACACCACTGTAAAGCAATTGTACTCCAATAAAGATGTAAAAAAAGGGAGAGCCCAGGACCCGGCCTGGGGGAAGGAGCTGCAGGACCAGCGGGGCAGATTCAGAGGAATGGTCCGGCGTAGCTGGTGTGAGAGGAGACCGGGAGGGAGTGGGGCTGCAGCCTGCGGGCAGGGGCAGGGGTCCAGGCAGCAGGGAGGGCAGGTGCCGCGGGGTCGGTGGAGCTGCTGTGTCCACGGGGCAGGAGGAGGCGGTGCTGGCGAAGCAACTCCTGAGAAGTGTGGTTGCGCGAGGGGCCCACCATGGGAGGCAGCGGGAGCCGGAGCGTCGCGCCACCTGCCTGGCTCTCGTCCAAGATGGGAGGTGCCGGAGCCCATTGTATTCTGCGAGTGGGGAAGTCTTCACACGCGGGGAAA
>NW_006771376.1:2341463-2343522 GCF_000442215.2 Lipotes vexillifer
GAAAGAGTCGAGATGCAGGGGAGAAGGTGTGTTACTGCAGGAGAAATCCTGGAGCTTGGAACGGGCGAGATGCGCTCGGGTGGGGGCTCGCTGAAGACAGGTGAGGCCGCGCGGCCGGGCGTCGGGGGCGCAGCCACGCGCGGCCCCTGGTCCACAGGAAGGCACGGACCCCGGGCAAGCAGAGGGGCTGCCGAGGGCTTCGTGCCGTGGGACTCTGTGATGCCCCCTTTCTGCCCCTCCCCCGACGTTCTCAAAGGCACCCGCAGTTGTGCGGGGCAGCCTCACGCTCTCCAGGGTGGATGACACTCATCCCAGCCTCGCATCCCCACCTCCCCGTCGCTCCTGTGACACGATTTCAGGCAGGACAGCCCTTCAGGCCCATGTTCAGATAACTTTGAATCATTTCTCTTTAAAGCCACCTCCGTCCGTATGTTGTGGTTTCCAAGGCAAAAATGGGTGTTTTGCGTGGGAAGATGGTGCAGGGGTACGGGCTCTGCGTTGTGGAAGGTGAAAGCCTGTAACTCTTCCAGGTCTGTGACAAGAAGCTACTACAGGGGTGCGGCAGGGGCGCTGCTCGTCTACGACATCACCAGGTAATGACACCCCTCGCCGGCCTGTGCTCCCCGAGGTCCGAGCCTCCCCGTGGGTGTTCTGGGCACGTCGGTGGCAGGGCTGTGGGTCGGGAAGCCCCTCAGCCCTTTCCCTGGGGGTCTTAGGGGTTTTCGAAGCAGCCCCTTCCACCGCTTTACCATGTAAAGCAGCATGTTCCCAAGCTTCAGATAGATAAGCATCCCCAGTGTCATTATGTTTCTTAACATGATGTTTTGATACTTTCCTTAAGGTTTGCAAAGTGAAGCTTTGCATGTGGTAAATTATTAGAAGTAATGGACTCCATCAAGCACAGGCTCTAGGCTGGGACGGCCTGGGTTCAAAGCCCACTTCCCGTCACCAGCGGTGTGAGTCCTCCGGCGAGGTGCTCCGCTGTCTGGACTTTAGTTTCCTTGTCTGTTCCATGGAGTAATGACCACGTAATACTCGTGAGGTTGTTGGGCAGTTGATTTGCTTCATATAGAGCTCTAGGCCCATCATAAGGATCTGAGTGCATGTCCTGCATGTAGCTATCACCCAGGTATCACAATTAAATTTAAAATTCAGTTCCTTGGTCAGTCCTTAGAATATATGAGGGTTTTATCCTTAGATAGATGAGGGCTGAAAACAGTCCTGAAGGTGGATGCACCTGATCCAGTCCTGGCTCTGCCACTGACTGCTTGTGTGACTTTGGGCAACTTAGTCTCTCTGGGCCTCAGGTTTCTTGTGGAAACAGGAGATAATAAGAGTCTGTGTCACAGAGTCCTTACAGAGAATCAGTGTGTTAAATTCCTGTGAAGCAAAGGACCAGCGCGTCACACGGATCCATTGAGTGGCAGCAGTTAGCCTTAGGTCCTGCTCGCATGTTGCATGAACCGAGAGCCCAATAAATACTGACCCTGCTTGGGCAGACAACAGACAGCGAGCTTCTGACTTGTTGCCTCATTTTCATGGAAACAAGATGAAATGCACCCTGTTGGTGTGGTGTACACCTGGGGCAGCCAGGTCATCTGAGTCACCTTAAAGGTTGTGGGCATTGCCCTGTGTGTGTAGAATCGCTGTGAGTGGTGTGAGTGACTGGAAAGAGTTGCTAGCTTTATAAAATACATGTACTATTTTCACAATCTTATATTACGCAGCCGAGAAACCTACAATGCGCTTACTAATTGGTTAACAGATGCCAGAATGCTCGCGAGTCAGAGCATCGTCATCATCCTCTGTGGGAACAAGAAGGACCTGGACCCCGATCGGGAAGTCACTTTCCTAGAAGCCTCCCGATTTGCTCAGGAAAATGGCAAGTGGCCTTGCACCTGTCACACCTGCTGAAGGTTTAAGATGCAGCTGTAGTTAGGAAGTGTGGAACTTCCTATTGTTTTTACTGTACATTAGACTCATTTAACACAGTCTCACCCTATTGCATTCTGCCCACGAAGGTTACTACGATGAGGGACTTCCCTGGTGGTCCAGCGGT
>NW_006771376.1:2343594-2347868 GCF_000442215.2 Lipotes vexillifer
AAAAAAAAAAAAAAAAAAAAAAGGTTACTATGACGATAAAAGCTAATCTCTTAGCATTCTGTGGTGACTTTTCAGTCTAGGATCTTTGAATATCACAGGTCTTGGTTTAAAGTGAAATTTATAACAATCTTTAAAGGCCCTAATCAGATGATGTCATCTTTTATAAAATGTAATTTGAAGCTAAGTTAGTGAAATATTAGACATAACTAGAAAGGGAAGCAGTAGAAGACATACTGGACTAATTGGCTGTATTTCACTTACATTAAATTTAAGTCATTTGGCTAAAGATGCCTTTGAAACTTCTCTGAATTTCCGTATAGAATACATAAGGATGACACGTAAAATTAACGGTTGCTTATAGACAGCTGAATGAGAAGAATTCACTACTGGGCATATACCTGAGAAAACCATAATTCAAAAAGAGTCATGTACCAAAATGTTCATTGCAGCTCTATTTACAATAGCCAGAAGATGGAAACAACCTAAGTGCCCATCGTCGGATGAATGGATAAAGAAGATGTGGCACATATATACAATGGAATATTACTCAGCCATAAAAAGAAACGAAATTGAGCTATTTGTAATGAGGTGGATAGACCTAGAGTCTGTCATACAGAGTGAAGTCAGTCAGAAAGAGAAGGACAGATACCGTCTGCTAACACATATATGTGGAATTTAAGAAAAAAAAATGTTATTAAGAACCTAGGGGTAAAACAGGAATAAAGACACAGAACTACTGGAGAACGGACTTGAGGATATGGGGAGGGGGTAGGGTACGCTGTGACAAAGTGAGAGAGTGGCATGGACATATACACACTACCAAACGTAAAATAGATAGCTAGTGGGAAGCAGCCACATAGCACAGGGAGATCAGCTCGGTGCTGTGTGACCACCTAGAGGGGTGGGATAGGGAGGGTGGGAGGGAGGGAGACGCAAGAGGGAAGAGATATGGGAACATATGTATATGTATAACTGATTCACTTTGTTATAAAGCAGAAACTAACACACCATTATAAAGCAATTATACTCCAATAAAGATGTGAAATAACAAAACAAAAACAAAAAAAAACACTTATCTCACCAAAAAAAGGATACTTAGAAAAACATAGCTTAGGTTTAAAAAAAGAAGAATTCAGACATTTTTAAATAACTTTAATTTTCAGAAGCAATCAATAACTAAAATATCCTAATATCAACTTTCAGTTGGACTCCAGGACTACCAACTTACACGCTCACAAACGAGCAGGTTTTCTGCTAAGAAAATAAACATGCGATAAAAACATAAGCCTTCATGTGTTTGTAAAGAAGCTGTTTAGAAACATGCACGCCTAGAATGTTAAAGCTTGAAAGGGATTTATTTGTCATTTAAATGAAACTCATTTTTACAAGGAAGGAAACAAGGGTCTGGAGAGGTTGTGGTTTGCTCACAAAAGCAAGGAGAGCAGCCTTCTGCTGCATGAGTCACCAGCTGGTGAATAAGAAGAGGGCTCATTCGTGTAAGATCCCCTCACTGTCAGGGCGGCACACCAGATGTCAGCACTTGTAGGTTGTATTTGTGGTGACGTGGAGACTATTGGAAAGGCAATTGCTACTTTGTCTTATATCAACAGCCGGGTGCCTTCAGCCAGCCTGCTTCCTTACCAGCGTCCTGCTTGCTTAGTTTCTTCAACACATTTAAGTGCTAGCACAAAATACTAGTTACTTTTCGTAAAAAGTTAGATTTCTTCTAATATTTAAAAAAATATTTTGACATTTATTGATTTCATATTTGCAGAAATACCTGGTTTTAAGTACTAAATTCTATTTCGTCTATTATTCTAAGAGTGTACTAAGCTGGCGGTTATGAATCGAATAATTGTGATTGTCTTCTAAATACGGCTTCGTGTTTTGTTTGATGTCGATTTCAGAGCTGATGTTTCTGGAAACAAGCGCACTAACCGGGGAGAACGTGGAAGAGGCCTTTGTACAGTGTGCGAGAAAAATACTTAACAAAATTGAATCAGGTAAAAGGCTTTCCATTAATAAACTTTCCTTTAGCGTAGTTTCCTCTCTAGCTCAATAGTGTCACTTTTCAGTACTTCCAGGAGTGCTTTGGTCAGAGTGGCCTCTCCCCCTGCCGACCTGCAGTCGCCACTCCCGGGCCCGAAGGTCTTGTCCGCGGCTGAGGTGGGAGCCCACGCCTCCTTCACGGCAGCCTCCTTGGCCCCAGTGACGGAAGGGACAGAGTCAGGGTGTCAGGGCGTGTTTGCTTTTAGAACCACAGCCTTTGTTGGAGCCATCACTTCGGGAAGAACGGACCTTTGTCCGCACTCCGCCAGCACCTCGGACTCTGCTGGGCCAGCGGTCGTGTGTGGTGGAGAGGCACCAGCTGTGTGCACTGACGTGCTCTATGGGCACCTTGCGGGGTGCCGCTGGTTTAGATCAGGCATCGGGGAGAATTTACCCCCGAAGCTCACTGAGCATGCCTCAGTAGTAACCTGTCTCATTGTTCTGTTTGTTGCTTCAGTAAAAGTACATTTACAGTACCCCTAATTTAGGCAGCTGACAAAGTAAGTTGTCATTTATTAGAGTTACTTTTTATTTGAGTATCACCGCAATTATATGTGGACATTCAGTTTTTAATTGATTCATTCAAATATCTGAATGCCTGTTCTTTGTCAGGTGCTGGGATACAGAAATAAATTAATCACAACCCTTGCCCTCAAGAAACTTTCATGGGAAGCAGTCAAAAGATAATTATAATACGGTGTGGTCGATACAGTAACTGAGAAGCGCACAGGATCTTGGGGCACACGAAGAAGGAGAACCTACCTGCTTAGGAGGTGATATCAGGAAGGGCTTCCAGGAGGAGGTGGCGACCGAGCTCAGGCTGTCAAGTGTGAGGAGGGGAGGCCAGCAGGGACAGCGCGAGTGGACACTTGGGGAGAAGTTGAAGTTTCTAGAACAGAAGGACCACAGCGGGGAATGGCAGGAGAGAAGGCTGAGGAGAGGCAGCAGCCAGGCCAGGGATCGTGATCTGGGACCTAGAACTTTACCCTGTAAAGGGTGACCGAGTCTCCACTCTGCCTGTATGCTAGAGCCTCCTGGGATGCATAAAAGTTTGAATTCCAAGACCCACCTCTAGAGATGCTGAATTAGGCCCTCAGCATCAGATTTTAAAATGCTCTCTTGTGTGATTAATTCTGATGTTCGTCCATGACTGAGCACTGCGGTAGGGGTGAGTGGCCATTCAGGGGCGGGGGCCATGAATGACGTGGTCAGATTGTGGCTGGAGGCAGATCGTGTGTGTGGGTGGTCACATCAGGGACATACTGGAGGGAGCCCAGGGCCAATGGCCAGGATAGCAACTAAGGCATGTTTGAGTAATCCGAAAAAAGATGCCTGATTAAAGCTTTATCGAGGATGTGGAAGCGGAGATGAAGAGACATAGATGAATCCAAGAAACGTTTTGGCAGTGGCGTCGTGACTCAGATGCTAACTAGCGGGGTGGGGCCGTTGCCTCTGGGGAGGGGGCTGAGAGGTGGGGTCAGGAAGGGAGGAGGGGCTGAGGGCAACTAGGTGTCACACCTGGGTAACTCGGGTACCCAGAGGGTCATGGCAGAGCCAGAGGGCAAGTCGGTTCAAGGGAATCAAGATGCTTCTGTTTTGGAGTGTTCCCTGGGCAGCGTCGCTGGAACACACACGAGGAGGCATGCAGGAGGCTGTGGGGAGAATTCCTGGCTGGCGGTGTCTGCTTGGGAGCCATCAGTCTGTAGGAGTAGTGGCAACTCTGGAAGGAGCGAGACCACGCAGCGATCAGTGGAGAGTGGGAAGGGCAGTGGCCCAGAGCGAAGCCCTGGAGACCGGAGGATGAGAGAGAGGAAGGGGAAGTCAGAGGTACATGAAGAGACCTGGGAACGTGGGTATCACTTTAGCCAAGCTTCAGCCAAAGGGTTGTTCATTATCAAATGCATCAGAGGAAAGTCTCATAAGCCAAGACGTGAGCTGAAAAGTGTCCGGTGGGGCGGGCAGTAGGAAGTCACCGGTCATCTTTACCAGCGGAATGACAAAGGGAGAAGACAGGGGGCAGCTGAGCACCAAGAGGAGGTGAGGAAGCAGAGCCTGGAGCCTCCCTGGAGAAGGGTTAATTTAACGAGAGGTTTCAGTAAATGACGCGAGAGGAGAGAGAGGAACGGGAAGGAGAGAAGGCGGGAGGGGAGCGGACGGAGAAGGTAGGGGCGGGCAAGGTAGTGGGAGAGCGCCAGGGTCCCAGACGGAGGGCTGGGCTCAGCAGG
>NW_006771376.1:2347945-2355643 GCF_000442215.2 Lipotes vexillifer
AGCAGGAACAGGGCCGCTTCATCCTTCTGTGGTCTTTTGACCTGAAAACAGCAGCAAAAAGTTACTCAAGCTGGTACAGAACTGTTATTTTTAAAGACTAGAGCATAAATAGTTACCATGAAAATTGGTGTGATGTTGAGTATTAGCAGAAGCTCAACATGAGCTCCTTAGTTTACCTTCCCCCTTTGGTATCCTCCCGTGAATACAGTGTGTGCGAGTTAATTCATATAGAGCTTTCAGGATCTTTTTCTTCTGAGATCATCCAAATCATAGTTACATCAGATGAAAAACTATAAGGACATGTTAGAACTCTTCAGCAGTACTTTTTTTTTTAGATTTTATTGACGTATAGTTGATTTACAATGTTGTGTTAATTTCTGTTGTACAGCAAAGTGATTCAGTTGTATATACATATATTTTTTCATATTCTTTTCCATTATGGTTTGTCACAGGATATTGAATATAGTTCCCTGTGCTGTAAAGTAGGACCTTGTTGTTTATCCATTTCAGCAGTACTTTTTAATTTTAGTTTTCTAAAGAGGCAGTACATTCATATGGTTCAAAACCATTATTTTCTCCCCTCCTTTTTACACAAAAGTTAGCATACTATGAACTCTGCACTTACTATACCTACCAGTGATGACAAATCAGTATTTAGAGACTTCCATATACATATATACATGCTCATGTACATGTGCACACATAATGCGTGTGTGTATGTAGTGTTCAATTTTGTGTATTGCCATAATTTATTTAACCAGTCTACTTCGGACATTTGAGTTGTTGCCAGTATTTTGCTGTAACAAAAAATGTTGCAGTAAATAGCCTTTTGTATGTCATTTCACATGTGTGTGAGTGTATGTATAGGATAAATTCCCAGAAGTGGATTTGCTGCATTAAAGAACACAAGCATTTGGAAGTTAGGTAGAGGCTATCAAATTCCTCCATCAGGGTTGTAGCAGTTTATCATCCCACTAGTAGTGAATGAAGGTGTTTATTTCACTAAAGCCACACCCACAGGGTGTATTATCATATGTGGGTTTTTACCAGTCTCATAAGTGAAAAATGGTATATTTTTAATTTGTGGTTTAATTTTAAATTAAATCTTTGTATACATAATATATTCACATAATTCCAAATTCAGAAAGTGCAGAAGAGGATACAGTGAGTCACCCTCTGTTACCCCGTCTCCTGTCCCCTAGCTTTCTAGAGCTCTTTTTTGAAGTCAGCCATTATAACCAGTTCTTTATGTATCCATCCAAAGAGGTTTTTATGCCCATACAAGCAAACGTGTGTATTTTTTCCTCTTTATTTAAAATTGTGTTGTATATACACAGTGTTCTGCACTTTGCTTTTTTCACTTAATATATTGTGGGGATTACAGAAACATGAAAACTTTTTCTAAAGACTTGCTTGGTCCTCAGGTGAGCTGGACCCAGAAAGAATGGGCTCAGGTATTCAGTATGGAGATGCTGCCTTGAGACAGCTGCGGTCTCCACGCCGCGCACAGGCCCCGAGCGCACAGGAGTGTGGCTGCTGAAGCAGCACTGGGTGCACAGGTAGGTGCCTGCGTCGCGGCAGCCCTGCCGTCTTCGGCCTCGCCCTCTGTTTGCTACCCATAGCCCCGCACAGGCTTAGAGGTGGAGGCTGTCACTGCTTTTTGCAGCCGCGTTATGAAAAGGAGAGGCGATTGCATAATTAAAAGTTAGAGATTTTCAGCAGTGAGAATCTCTGCTCACACATTCTTCTCAAGCTCACACGGAACACTCACCAAAATAGACCACATCCTGGGCCATAAAACACACCTGAACACATTTAAAAGAATAGAAATCATCCAGTGTCTGCTCTCAGACCACAGTGGAATTAAACTAGAAATCAGTAACAGAAAGATAACTGGAAAATCCAAAATATGTGGGGATTAAACAACACACTTCTAAATAACACATGAGTGAAAGAAGAAATCTCAAGAGAAATTTAAGAATATTTTGAACTAAATGAAAAAACACAACTTATCAAAATTTGGGAAGATTCAACACAAATAGTACTTAGAGTGAAATTTATAGCGTTGAATGCATGTATTAGAAAAGAAGAAAGGTCTAAATACCATCATATAAGTGTCCACCATAGAAAACCAGAAAAAGAAGAGAAAATTAAAGGCAGAGTAGGCAAAAGAAAAGAAATAATAAAAATTAGAGCAGGAAATCAATAGAGAAAAATCAGCGAAACCAAAGCTGGTTCCTTGAAAAAGACCAGTAAAATCAGTGACTCTAGCCGGGCTAAGGAAAAAAATATAGATATAGATATAAAATTACTAATATCAGAAATGAAGGAGGGGACATCACTGTAGATTCTGTGGACATTAAAAGGATAATAAAGGAATGCTATGAACAACTCTATGCCCACAAATTTGATAACCTACATGAAATAAACCAATTCTATCAAAGACACAATTTGCCAAAACTTATACAACAACAAATACACAAGCTGAATAGGCCTATATCTATTAAAGAAATTGAACCAATAATTAATAATCTTCCAAAACAGAAAGCACCAGGCCCACACGGGTTCACTGGTGAATTCCACCAAACATTTAAGGAAGAAACTATAACAATTCTCTTCAGTCTCTTTCACAGAACAAAAGCAGACAGAACACTTCCTAACTCATTCTATGAGGCCAGCAATACCCTAATTCCAAAACCAGACAAAGACATTACAAGAAAAGAAAACTACACACTAGTATCTCCTGTGAACATAGATGCAAAAATTCTCAACAAAATGTTATATTGAATCCAACAATGTATACAAAGAATTACATCCTTCCAAGTGGGATTTATCCCAGGTATGCAGGCCTGGTTCAACATTCCAAAATCAATTAATGGAATCGTCACATCAACAGGGAGCAAAAATCACATGATTTCATCAAGAGATGCAGAAAAATCATTTGACAAAATCCAATATCCATTCACAATGAAAGCTCTCAGTAAAGTAGGAATAGAGGGGAATCTCCTCAACTTAATAAAGAAAATCTACCCCAAACCTACTGCTAACATCCTGCTTAATGGTGAGAAAGTTGAAGCTTTCCTCCTAATATCAAGGCGAGGAGGTCCCCTCTCACCACCATGCTGGAGGTCCTAGCTAATGCAATAAGAGGAGGAAATAAAAGGTGTACAGACTGGGAAGGGAGACATTAACTAACTTTGTTGGCTGATGATAATCTGTGTAGAAAATCCAAAAAATCCACAAACGCTATATAAATGATTATGTAGCAAGATACAACATTAATGTACAAAAGTCCATCACTTTTCTCTATGCCAGCAATGCACAAGTGCAATTCGAAATGAAAAACACAATACCCTTTACATTAGCGTCCCCCCAAAAAGGAAGTAGGTAGAACTCTAACAACATCTACACAAGGAAAACCAAACTGATTCTGAAGTGTATGCGGAGAGGAGACAGAAGACCCACAATAGCCAACACAGTGTCGAGGGGGAAGAGCAAAGCTGAAGGACTGTAACTACCCAACACACTGTAAAGCCACAGTAGTCAAGACAGTATGGTATAGGTGAGATAACAGACAAGTAGATCAGTGGCACAGAACAGAGAGCCCAGAAATACACCCACATACTGATGTTTGATAAAGGAGCAAAGGCAATACAATGGAGCAAAAATAGTCTTTTCAACAAATGGTGCTAGAACAACTGGACATCCATGCAAAAAAATGAATCTACATACCAGACCTTGGAGCCTTCACAAAAATTAACTCAAAATGGATCGCAGACCTAAATGTAAAATGCAAAAATATAAAACTCCTAGAAGATAAAAGAAAATGTAGGTGACCTAGGGTATGGTGATGACTTTTTAGACACAGCACTAAAGACACAATCCATGAAAGAAATAATTGGTAAGCTGGACTTCATGAAAAATAAAAACTTCTGCTCTGCAAAAGACAATGTCAAGAGAATTAGTAGACAAGCTATAGACCAGGAGAAAATAATTGTGAAACACATACCTGATAAAGGACTGTTAATCCTATATACACAAAGACCTCTTAAAACGCAACAGTAAGAAAACAAACAACCCAATTTAAAAACGGGCCAAAGACCTTAACAGACACCTCACCAAAGAAGATATCCAGATGGCAATAAGTATATGAAAACATACTCCATATCATATGCCATCAAGGAAAAAGCAAAGTAAAACAATGAGATATCACTACAAGCCTACTAGAATGGCCACAGTCCAAGACCCTGACAACACCAAATGCTGGTGAGGATGTAGAACAATAGGAATTCTCGTTCACTGTTGGTGGGAATGCAAAATGGTGCAGCCACTTTAGAAGACAGCTTGGCATTTTCTTACAAAACTAACCTTAGGACTTCCCTGGTGGCGCAGTGCTTAAGAATCCACCTGCCAATGCAGGGGACACGGGTTCGATCCCTGGTCTAGGAAGATTCCACGTGCCGCAGAGCAACTCAGTCATGTGCCACAACTACTGAGCTTGCGCTCTAGAGCCCGCGAGCCACAGCTACTGAGCCCACGTGCTGCAACTACTGAAGCCCACGCACCTAGAGCCCACGTGTCACAACTACTGAGCCCGAATGCTACACTACTGAAGCCCGTTCTCCTAGAGCCCGTGCTCCACAACAAGAGAAGCCACCGCGATGAGAAACCCGCATACTGCAACAAAGACCCAGCGCAGCCAAAAATAAAAATTAAATTAAAAAAAAGAGTAATGCTTAAAAATAAATAAACAAGACATGTTTATAATCAATGTTTAAACTGTCAGTCGTATAACACGGGTAAAACCATTAGGTAGGTAGGTAGATAGATAGATGGATAGGTAGGTGGATGAAACTAAACATACTCTTACTGTATGATCCAGCAGTCTCACTCCTTGCTATTAACTCAAAGGAGTTGAAAACTTATGTCCACACAAAAACCTGCACATGGATGTTTATAGCAGCATTATTCATAATTGCCAAAGCTTGCAAGCAAACAGGATGTCCTCCGGAAGGCAAATGGGTAAACTGCGGTCTGTCCAGACAATGGAATATTATTCAGCACTAAAAACAAATGAGCTCTCAAGCCTCCAAGGCATATAACTAAGTGAAAGAAGCCAATCTGGCGATTTCCCTGGCGGTGCAGTGGTTAAGACTCCGCACTTCCAATGTAGGGGGCACAGGTTCAATCCTTGGTTGGGAGCTAAGATCCCACACGCCATGTGGTGTGGTCAAAAAAACAAAAGAAGCCAATCTGAAAAGGCTACATACTGCATGATTCCAACTATGTGACATCCTGGAAAAGGCATAACTATGGAGACAGGGGAAAGATCAGGGGCTGGGGATGGGAGGGAGGGGTGACTAGGCAGAGCACAGAGGATTTGGGGGAGAGTGAAAATACTCTGTATAATACCATGTGATGGATACGTGTCATCATCTGTCCAAACCCCTAGAACATGGAACACCAAGAGTGAACTGTAATTTACTATGGATTTGGGGTGGTTATGAATTGTCAGTGTAGGCTCATCAGCTGTAACAAATGTACCATCTGGTGGGAACGTTGATAACAGGGGAGGCTGTGTATGTGTGAAGGCAGGGGGTCTTTGGGAACTCTACATACTTTTCCTGCCTCAATTTTGCTTCGAAGCTAAAACTGCTCTAAAAAAATAAAATCTTAAGAAAAAAATCTTAAAGCAACCACTGAAACAACACAACGAAGAGTTTTGGCTAATAAGCCAACATGGGAATCAAAATGGAGTAAATACATAATTAAATAAATCCAAAAGAGGGCAGGAAAAGAGGGAAAAAGGAAGTAAAGAACAGATGGGGAAAATATAAAACAGAGCAAAATGCTAGATTAAACCCCGCCTCACCGATGAAAACAATTAGATTCTCTGCTTGAAAGAACTTGTAGGAGATCCTTGATGCGCTTGCTCAGAAAGGAAAGTTGATGGCAGTGATTGAGTTAGAGGTCCTTCTCCCTTTGTGTCAGTGACGAATCTTTCCCTGGGTTCATTGAAGTCTAAATGAATGTGCCTGTAGCTAAGGCTCATGTATAAAATTTGCAAGTAGAGATTTTAACTTTCTAAAGCTCCCTCTTTTTTATGTATAGTCAACATTATCTAATATGCCTAGGTAAGTTTAAATAAAAATTGGAAGTATTCATTCACTAGTTCCCTTTGTGACTTTAATCGATGTTTGTACATTTTTAGTTGTGCGTGTTTCTAAATTGTTCTTAATATTTTTTAGGTGTTCATACAGTGGTATTTGGGACACAGTTGTTGGAGCTTCAAGAAGTTTTTTTTTTTAACCACCACCTTTTTCTACTTTAAATGGAAGTAGATCTTTGCGTAAAAAAAAATAATTTGGGTTGTTATGCAAGCTAGTAGATGTGGCACAGCAAACGTATAATAAATCCAGTTCAGTGGACAAGACCATTAAATGTACACACGTATGTAAAAATGTTCTGTTCCGTATTCGCCCTTTCACCCCGGTTTGAATCCTGGCTGTGTGCTGTATATATGCTACTCCAGTACGTCTCCACAGCATGGTATCTGATGTGTGGTATGATCGATAGAGCGTTGCACTAAATGCAGTCTAATACTTTATTTTTTTTAATCGTCTGGACTAAAATCTGTTCATTGTGAGGTGTGCTTTGATCATCGTGTCGGTTATATTGCACAGTTGGTTATGTTTATGACCTGATATTCAGAGACTCTGGCATTGATCGCCAATGCAGTGCGTAGTTAATTCCATTCACCACAGTCCACAAGGTGTTATGCGAGCCACACTCGAAACACTAGATCAGTAGTTACTCACATACCAAAACAAAATGCAAAATGGAGTTTTTCCATGAACTTCACACTGCCCAGCACCCTGTTGATTTTAAAGCATCTTCATCAGATCAGTTCAGCAAGTAGAGCTGAGCACCTGCTCTGTCTCAGGCACTGTGATTAGTACTAAAGATGCTGGTACCTTTAACCAAACTTCCTAGGCAAGCGATCTACTCTCAGCACCTGGCCAGTGCAATAGATGAATCACGTACCAGGGGCTGCTCACCTGGTCCCAGTTTGCTGACCCACCTGGTCTCCCTGTTAGAAAACACATCATTTGCTACTGTGCTTTTTCTGGGATTCAGTATTAGAGCATCACTGCCTCTGTTTTAGTCTTTTATTGTTTTGTGTTCATTTTAAGGCAACCCACTAAATCAAGTTAATTTTAAAGGGACACCACTAAGAAGTTTCTGTACAGCTTTTGCCTTATGACAGTTATCAAGTTAACATGTTTTTAATTCACATGAGTTATATTGAAGTCTAATATATATTGTATTACAAAGACTTGTTCTAATATTTTAAAATGTTTATGCAAAAAATATATAATAGAACTTCTCTTTAAAGTTAAGATACAGTACTACTTAAAGCTGAAAGGTTTAAAAGCATTCTTCACCTTATATGTGTTCTTCCACTGTGACTTTTAGCTGCAAACTGGTAAATTTCATTACCTTTAAGTTGGAAGCTGCCTACTGCTTTTGTTGTTTTGTTTTAACCAACAGAGCACAGCAGCACTACAAACTCTGGGAAGTGACTTGGATAAAAATATCAGGATATAGCTGTTTTACGTACTTTAATTTTGCTTCTTTTATGTCTTGAATTTGATTTTGAAAAGTCAGGATATGAAGCAAATTCTCAGACTGAACCGC
>NW_006771376.1:2355912-2373250 GCF_000442215.2 Lipotes vexillifer
TGAACCGCTTCTTGGACCTCTCGCTAGAAGAATGTTTCATTCAGGATCTCATTTACAGTGGGTTTGCAAGCTGCTCGTTTTTGGACAGCTTTTTGCATGGGGTAGGAGCATGTCTGTTTGACCACATCAGTTTATTCAAAAGCAAAATTTTTTTTAAATAAGATAAATGTTAAGTTGATTTATAAGTGAGCCTGTTAATTAAACCCCAGGTACTGCATATAATTCCACATCCCTTGACCAATAAAAGTTGCTGGAGAACCAAACCATGGTGGTTCTTAATAAAGGCCTTTAGGAAAAATGAAGAGGGGAGAAAATATGGTATTTGGTCCATGGAGTGTTTCCAACACCACCAACCGATCCTCTGATTCTTCACACACCAGGTGGGTTCTGTTCTGAGCCTGTCTGCCCGGAGATGGTATCAGATCCCATAGGTTAAGGGCTGAGTCGGCATCACCACCGCTACCACCACCCGCCTCCAGACACACACTGCAGATGCCAGTCACAGGTCCAGGTTGTTACCTGTGCTTCTGACCTACCAGCACAGGTTAAGTGCTAAGGTTAAGTCAGCACTAAGTCTGAGGTTCCCACGACCCCCTCCTCGGGTTTGATTAACTTCTAGAGCAGCTCACAGGACTGAGAGAAACAGTTTCCTTACGAGATTACTGGTGTATTGCAAAGGATATTAAAGGATACAAATGAACAGCAGACGAGGAGATACATAGGGCCGGGTCTGGAAGGGTACCGGGCACAGGAGCTTCTGTCCCCGTGGAGTTTGGGGTGCACCACCCTCTCGGCACATGGATGTCTTCCTGTTCACCAACCCGGAAGCTCAGAAGCTCCTCAAATCTTGCTGTTCAAGAATTTTTCCAGAGCTTAATCTCCAGCATCCCCCTTCCCTGAGGCCAGTGGGTGGAGCTAAAAGTTCCTTCCATCTCTCTGGTGACCAGCCCCACACTGAGACTCTCTAGGGGACGCACCTGAAGTCAATTCATTAGCATAAACTCTGCTCACAAGGGACCCCTAAAACTCAAGAAATTCTAAGGGTTTTAGGAGCTTTGTGTCGGGAACCAGAGATAAAGACCAAATATACCTAGTTACAAATGTTATGTATGTATTTCCCACAACTTACTAAGTTTTCAGGATGCTCTTAATTTACATATCTAGAAAAGCATTTTCTCAGTCTTCCTAGAAAATGATTCTACACTCCATCTGGACTTGAGATTATAATTTATTCTTTCACAGTCCAGTATTTAAGTGAAAGTGAAAACATCACAATTTGGGATACTGTAACGGTTTTTTGAAAACAAATGACTTGTGACTTATGTAAGAGTTTTTGAAATCTTTAAGAACATTGATTCCTAGCAGATCAGTATCATTCAGAGTGAAGAAAGTGCTAAAATTAGTAATTTAAATGATTTGTAATTCATACCATGACACAGTAGATGGTTCTTTCTGTCAAATTTGTCCTTTTTTTTTTTTTGCTTTTTATGGAGGGGAAAATTAGAGGGACTTTAAGACACCTGTAAAGTTTAAAATAATTTTTTGTGCTAGTTGTAAAGTGATTTCTCTACCTGTGCACCTACAGACAATCTGAGTTTATCCCAGTTGTTGCGTGGTCGCTTCCTGATTGTATTTACTTGTTTAAGGAGTTGCTTTTAGAATTGTAGAGGGATTTATCTGAGAACGCTCAGCTTGCCAGCTTCAGAAAGAGGAGTCATTTGCCGGCCATCACCCTCTAAGGTTAGCAACTGACTTATGGGAGTTTTTGAACTTAAACAAGTATGGAGAAAATAGCACAGAGAACCACTATATCAGCCAGCTTCCACAGTTGTCCGCATTATGCCGATCTTGTTTTATCTACTGTACCTTTGCCCCACTTTTTTTATGCTGTAATATTTGGAAACACCCAAAACATCTGTCGTTTCACCCAAAAATAGTTCAGTATGCATCTCTGACAAGAATATATTTTTTTAATTTTATATAATCAACATACCATTGGGAACTTCATAAAAGATACTGTTACAAGCCAAGAATGGCTATGGTTTTTTTCTTGCAATTATATAAAGTTGTCTTTCTGGCATGTATTGAAGAAACAAGATGTACATCTTTAATCCAGCATTACAGGAGGTCATTTCCCAACATGTGGCTAATTGTACTGGAAGTTCTGTCCCCGAGCGCAGGGGACAGTTGTACCTTCAGCAGGGACACGGGGCGGCCAGCCTGCCACCCACAGCCAGCGCAGCTTCAGAGTGGTGGGACCCCTCGCCGAACTGGTTGGTAGACCTTCTCAGTATCACACTTGCCACTGTAGTAATGTGAGACACACCTACTTTAATCACCTCAGCGTGTCTACGTGAAGGACGTATTGAACTTGACCCATGCATCTCCGGAAGTTACGCTACCCAGTATGAAGCGGGTCGAGCTTGCAATAATGTCAGCATGCTCCTTCATCCTAGAGCATGTTGCTCTTCCCCTGTGGGAACTGGATGAAAAATAGATAAGCCTGCGCTCTGACAGCTACTTTCTCTAACTTCTTGATGTCATGTGTAAATTTCATTTTAAAGAAAAACTAGCATTTTCAGAAAAACACTAAATTTCTGAGTATGCCACATCCCCAAATGCCATAGAAATAATTGTGTTCACTAAATATTTAAGGGCCAACTAACTCTGTGAGAGTAAAGTGCTAAGTGCTGTATGTTGGGTGGGGAGCCGTCAAATCATTTTACATTGACTAGGAAAATTTGTGATGTGATTAATTTGGGGTAAGTCCCCCACACCATCCTCCATTCCAGAAAAGTCACCATGTCGGTTTCTGTGGCCATAAACATCTGTCACATGCCCTCATGCTACGCCTACTTCCTGGGGAAAATGGTGCTTTTATAGGACACTCCTGTGTTTCTCCGAATGCCCCTTGCTTTCTCATCGCCTCTAGCCTTTCCATGGACTGTGTTTCGCTGCCCTCACCTGTAATGCACCCTGCAGGCGGTCCAGGTCTGTCAGGCTGCAGCCCCCTTGTCCTGACGGGTGCAGCTGGGGGCCCTCAGTAACCCTCTCCCACTCCTGGCACGTGCAGACACACCGCTCCAGTCCTGCACTGTCCTGACCTTGCTTTTGGTATTGGTCACGTTGTCTTTATTTGTCTTCTCTACTGGGCTGAGACTTCCCTAGGAAAGGGCTGCCTTCTGTGTGCCTAGGGCCTGGCAAACAGGACTCCAGTGCTTGTGGAAAGGACAAATGATCAGAGTCACTTGTGTCCCCAAATCCTTCTAAAGTACCTGGATATCAAGCCTATCCACTGCAAGATGGCTGTTTTGCAAAATCTCCCAAAAGGTGGTTATCTGATCCTACTCAGTCCCTTCCGGTCTGGGAGGGAGTTTCATAACTCCTAGAGCTCACTTTCAAATGATATCACCAAGATGGCAAAGTAGGGAGACCCCGGCCTCCATCCCCCCAACTCCCACAAAGATCAACAATTAGCTATCCACAGAGAATATCAGCTCTGGGAGAACTCGGGAGTCCACTTCAGAAACTTCAGCTGCTCGGTGGAACAAGAACCTGAAAATAATCACACAGAAAGGGAAGAACAGCTTCCTTTTGTCTGCATCACCCCATGCCCCAGGCCAGCACTGCTCAGCACCAAGAGGGAGCTCCCCAGCTAGAAAGACGTCTCCTCCCCAGGAAAGGGGGGGGGGGGGGGGGGGGACCACACTGCTGCCAGGTTCAGAGCCTCCCCTGGATCACCCTGGCACAGATAAGGGTAGTGAGGTCAAGGACCCTCCAGCTGCAGAGGGCTAAGCCCCTCCACCAGCTCCAGCTCCCACTGATGGCAGGGGGGGGGGGGTGTGAGCGACTAGCTTCCCCAGCCTTTTGGGGCACCACACAAGGGACCTGTTCAGTTTCACCCCACCTAGAGACCAGCAAAGCAAAGTGTCAGCCGTGCAGCTGGAACAACCATGGTTCCTAGTGCCCTGCTCCGCAGAGGAGCCCACCAGCTCTCAGTAGTTATCACCCCATGGGTACTCCCATTCCTGGGCACCTGCTGCCTGAGTCCCTCCCCATTCTCCCCAGCCCCGCCAGAGCCCAGGATCTGCACTGGCAGCCTGCCCAGGCCTTTGCAGCTACATAGGTGCAAGATGCCCTCCTAGGCCCCTGCGGCTGACCCCCGTTGCCGGGTGCGCAGTGTGGCCAGCCCCTCCCAGCTGTGCGCCTGCACACCCCCAGGCTGATCCCCGTCACCAACCTCCGCTGTTGTGTACACACCTGTGGGGAGATTCTGCAGCTCTAGGAAAGTACACCACCTGCCAGGTCCCCCGCAGCTGCTGTGGGCCCACGCTTGGCCCAAGCCCTTGCGACTGGCCCTGTTCCCCACCACTAAGTGTGAGTCTGTGACCAGCCCCTGCCACTACACAGGCACCTGCAGCTGGTCTCCACAGCCAGGTGTGTGCAACACCTCCAACTCTGGCCATCACTGCTTCCTGCCCTGTGCCCGAGCAGCTGAACCTGGAGGTGCCACTGAGGAACCCACCGGCCCTTGCAGCCACTGCAGAGCCCGCACAGTGCTTGCCAGGAACCACACAGTTGACGCTGTGACCCTCAGTGGCCTGAGCCAATGGCACAGTATCCCACCCACCCAGACTACCCCCGACCCTGCACTTGGAACCCTGCACCACTAGGCCTGGGATCACAGCACACTCCGGCATGCCCCCGCCTGCAGGTGAAGGTCTTTCCTTATACCAAGGTCAGCCCATAAAGTCTGGAAGAGATGGCTGCTTCTTCAAGTGCATGGATACCTATTAAACGCAAGACTTCAGGGATCACAAAGCATCAGAGAATCGTGAGCCCACCAAAGGAACACGGCAAACTCCCCAAAGAAATGGGGACACATGAGTTGGCCAACAAAGAATTCAAAATAATTGTTCCAAAAATGCTCAGAGAGCTACAAGAGAACACAGATAAAACAACAAAATCAGGAAAACAATACAAGAACAAAACGAGAAGTTCAACAAAGAGATAGAAAACATAAAAAAGAACCAAACAGACATTTTGGAGCTGAAGGATACAACGACTGAACCGAAGAATTGAATACAGAGCTTCAACAGCAACGGAAGAAAGAAACAGTGAGCTTGAAGACACAGCGTTTGAAATTATTCAAACAGAGAAGCAAAGCGGGGTAAAAGAATGAAAGGCCTCCAGGACTTACAGGAGGACACCGTTAAGAGACAGTCTGCACATCACTGGAGCCCCGGGAGGAGGAGAGAGGGAGGGAGAGCGGGAAGCTTGTTTAAAGAAATGATGGCTGAGAACTTCCCAAACCTTGGGAGGCGTTTGGAGTCCAAGTTTCAGTCCACAACTCTCTTTCCAAGACACATGGTAATGAAACAGTCTAAAATCGTAACTCTCAGAGCAGTCTCTTCGTTTGCGACTGTTGACTTCAGTGCCTAGTTACCCAGTTGTCTTGTTTTACATTCTAGGGTTAAGAGCTTTGCTGTTTAGGCTGCAGGTTTTGTTGTTTGGATCAGTATTCCTTGGGAACGCTGTCTGTGCACTCTTAGTTGGCCTCTTGGTACCTGACGGTACAGCCTGCGGGCAAGCAGGCGTCCAGACTGCTGTGCTGTCCGTGTGCACTGTCCGGTCACTTGAGGCTGTGAGAAGCAATGGAACAGACGACTTGTCGATAAACGTCTGCTTTCAGGCCTAGGCCTGCTCAGCTGTCCAAGACTTGTAGGATGGGCCATAAATGCTTGGGGTGAAATGTGTGGAATCTCTCAATTCTGTTAATTACACACACTCTGTTACAGTTGACAGGTCCTCACGTTGAAGCAGAAGCCAGAGCTATAAAAACTCAGTAACTGCCACCTTTTCAAAGCAGTAGGAGAGGAGTGGCAAATAATAGATTTCCTACTCTAATTTTAAGATGAAATGATTTCACCTGAAGCTTTTAAATTTGGTTTTCTATTTAGGTTGTTTATACATGTTTTTACCTGATTCTTCAAACTTTAGCCCTATCTGAGCCGTGAGAAATATGCTTCTGCACTTGGAGAAATCCAGTACCCAAGTGCTGCGTTGGTTGTTCAGTGTGTCTCCGATCAAAGTATAGGATTTCATGCCCACTTTTCTTTTCTTCTTTTAAAAAAAAAAAAAATAGTTTATTGAGAAATTACTGGAGAATTTTTGTTTAACAGATTCCTTATTTTTAATACTGTCATTTGAAATGTCTATCGTAAAGCCTCGAAGGGGCATAGCACTTTTTTTTACAACTTAAGGGTGTTCTCAAAAATAGTTATTGAGAAATTACTGGAGAATTTTTGTTTAACAGATTCCTTATTTTTAATACTGTCATTTGAAATGTCTATCGTAAAGCCTCGAAGGGGCATAGCACTTTTTTTTACAACTTAAGGGTGTTCTCACATTTAACATCTGATTTAACCTTCAAAATAGCCCTTTGCAGTGGCTCAGAGTACAGGGGCCCGAGATGCAGAGGCCAGGGCTGCTACTCCCAGAAAGTGGACGGCAGGCCCCTGGGGACAGCCCTGTGGTCTCCACAGCAAGGCACAGTAGGACAAGGCACCGGGATTTCTGTTGACTGGCACCTTTTTTTCTTCAAACTTCACGGAAATTTCAAACACACGTGTTTCCTGGAATTTCAAGGACTATAAAGCGTTCTTAACATACCTTTAGTGCCAAGTTGTTGGAGGTGGGAAATAAGTTGATTTCCTCATTGTGAAACCA
The DNA here is from genome assembly GCF_000442215.2 of Lipotes vexillifer. Classification (NCBI taxonomy): domain Eukaryota; kingdom Metazoa; phylum Chordata; class Mammalia; order Artiodactyla; family Lipotidae; genus Lipotes; species Lipotes vexillifer. Next base: position 2,362,642 of record NW_006771376.1, read on the forward strand.
TGCTTTGATTTCAAAAGAAAAGAAAAAGAAACGTGCAAGCTTGATAACTTGCCTTTTTGTCCCTGCGTTCAGTACACTGAAAATATTATCAATTAAAAATGCATGACTGAAAATGCGTGCCAGCTGGTTTCCGAATGCTTGTCACAGTCGTTTTTGTATTTGGTGGCTAAAGCTGTACCAAAGTCGCTTGTGAGTCGGATATTTCTCCATGAAGGTCAGGCAGTGCCTGGGGGCCTGTGCCGTGGCTGCCACCCTTCGCCCGCAGGAGGGTGGTCTCTGCCTGACGCCCCTCGCCCAGCAGCATCTGATGTCTGCAGTTACCGTGGCAACAGTCCTGTGCTCTCTGCCAATAAACTCCTGACCCGGCTGGCCCTCGTCTGTGCTGCTTCTCTTCTCTGTTTATTTGACTGAGTCCTTGAGCAGGAATAGAAGAAAAATGTCCTTAGGTACTCGGATTTTTTTTTTTACTTGATCTGCAACTATCCGATTACTGTACTCTGGCCTTCCTGTCTTCCTCTTTCTGTTTCCAGCAGTGATGTTGGCTTTAAGCACTAGCCCGTGACCTCAGACTTTTACCCAGCGTACTTACGTTTGGGGATCCATGTAGCGGCCTCGGCTTTAGGCCGGGTCTGGTGTTTGTCTCCGGGGATGTCGCGGTGAGATGGTGTCTCACGCGTTGTCAGAGCCGTTCTCACAGGGTGACACCACACAGCAGAGCACTCGGCTGGGCGTGGGTACGAGTCGAGTCCATGGAAAACGTCGTAGAAAGCACAGCGGGCAGCGTCGGGATCCATCCACGAGGGAGGGGTGTGTGGTGCCAGGCTGGGGCCCCCAGCTAAGGCGGGCTGTCGGAGGGGGCTCTTGGCAGAAAGCAGGCATTTGGTTCTGACCCCCAGGATTCCTCTCAAGGAGCAGAAGGCAGCACAGAGACAGAAGAACCTCCAGTTCCCTTGAAATCCTCAAGTGAAACAGGCTGTCTGTCTCGGGCCCTAGTCAACACCTAGGTCATAAAACCAGTAAAAGATGGGTTAATGGCGATGTTAGCTGTCACAAGCAGTCACTCTTAACTGATTCACACTACCGGTCACAGTCAACACGGCCAGTGTTTGGGGTTTAAGTTGGAGCCACACTCACGGCAAGATCCCAGGCAGCAGGCGTGGCGTCCCCTGCCCGTGGGCCACCGGGCTTCCTGAACCTGTGCAGCTGTGAGCGGAGAGCGTTGGCTGGGCCTTCCAGATGCTCAGGGCTGCCCGCACTTCCCTCTCCTCATTCCCCACCACCGTAGGAGCTCCGATGGGGGCAGCGTGCAGATGTGCCCCGTCTGCCCGGGATGCTGCGCTGTGGTCACCTCCCCGGGCCCACGTGGCTATGTGGGGAAACGCTTAGGAGTGGAATCACCAAGTCAAAGATGTGCTCCTTTTTAGGAGCCGTAAAGCCAGACTGCCCTCCAGAGAACTTGTGCCAATTTACCCTCCCACTAATAGTGCAGGAGGCCCAAACTTAAATCCATGCTGTACGTAAGAAGAAGCCGTTTTTTAAAAAATTAAGGTTTATATTTTGTATTATTCAATTTTAACCTTTGCCATACATACTGTGGCAGGCATGAAAAAGGTGTCCTTTGATCTATAAACAGCAGAGTCACAGGCTACAGGAGCACTGTTGTTACGAAGGGCACACCGCGGGCATCCCTGGGAAATCAGTCCTGCTGTGGAGGAAAGTGGAACAGAGTCTATGTGTCCCAATCAGAACACATGGAAAAGCCAGCAGCCTGGCCCACCTAAGCAAGCCCTGGTCCTTCTGAAAGACTCGATAAGCTTCCATTGTCGGTGTAATCCAGCTCAAATTTTATTCCTAGGAAAGGTTAGTTTTTTTGGTGGAAATTCAGGATTTACACCTCACTATCCAAAAATCTACGTGTTTTGAATATGGTAAGGTTCAAAGTACCCTTCCAGCCAGGTTCAGGCCCAGGAGGGAGGGGCTGCAGTTGCTGGCCCTACAGGCCCCTAGCTGGCTCTGCCGTCAGCCTAGCTTAACCACACACAGCTTGGAGTTTTCAGGGGGAGGCTTACCTTCAAAGAGTAGGGTATTTGGTTTTGGTTTGTTTTTTTTTTCTTTCCTGTTTTCTCTAGGATTTTTAAAAATAGCTAATACATTCTTACATGTCAAAAATCGAAGCAGTGTGGAAGGTCACCCTGGGGCCTCCTTGCCCCTCCCTCACTCACCGCTCACCCCACACCTCCAGTAACCACTGGCTAGTGTGTGTGTCCTTCCAGAGTTCCTTGATGTGGACGCAGGTATTATTCCTCCTCCCCATCCTCAAACAAAAGGCAACGTGTTACACACACTGTCTTTTTCCATCTGTACTGCATCTTGGAGCTCTTGGCACGTCTGGGTACATTGAGAGCTTTCTCCTTCTTATCGAAGGCTGAATAATGTTCCATGGTGTGAATATGCCATGTTTTCTTTAACAACTTCCTTGCAGATAAACAACTGGGTCATTTCCAATTCCCTGGTTCTTTTGAGGTAATTCCAAAATACATGATTAATGACAGCATCGTCAACTTCCGTCTTCACCCACATTTCTGTCTCCTTCCTTCATTCATTAGAAAAAGTAACAGCATTCCTCCCAGTTCAGCCCCTTTCCTACGCAGAGGCAAGAAGCATTCACAAAATTTGATGGAAGGGGGAAAAAAAAATCCAGCAAGAAATGTGAAAGACCTTTTTTGATGAAAACTTTATTGAAATAAATATAAGAAGACCAACTTAATGGAGACATACTCTATTTGGGGATAGAAAGAGTCAGTATTATAAAGATGTCAGTCCTCCAAAATTAGTAAACTAAATGCAGTTTAATAAAATTCCCAAATGGAATGTTAAAATAGAAATCAACAAGTTCATTCTAAAGTTCATATAAAAAAGAAAATTGCCAAGGAAAGCAAAGACCAAGGCGGGGGTAGGGAGACTTGCCATACCAAATACTAAAATGCATTGCAAAATTAAGTTAAAACAATGCTATGAGCTCAGGTGTAGACCAGTTGATCCACAGAAGAGCAGCATCTAGAAACTTTCCCTTGTATCTGTGGCAATTTATGAAAAAGTATGATGTGACATTTTACATCACTAAGGGCTCTTCACTGGATGGTATTAGGGCCTTTTTCTTCCCATTTAATTGAATTTTTTTAAAAAAGGTTGGATCCCTAAATCATATTCACCAAAAAGGTTAATTCCAGTTGGATTAAAGATCTAAAAGCAAAAGGTAAGAATATTTTAAAGGCATTGGAAGAACATAAGAATTTTTTTATGACCAAAGGGTGAATCTTTCTGTAGGTGACTCAAAATACCCCGTAAAGAAAGGGTTTGAGGTTTGACTCTGCAAATTAGCATTTTCTATACAAAAGAAAGCATACAGTCAGCAACGGGCTATGACAAAGCATTTGCAACACGTTTGACACAAGACTGGGGTCAGATAGATAATACAGAGATCCTAGCTAGTTAAACAGACAGATACCCACTGGGGGGTGGGGGTGGGGGAAAGGCAGTGTGCTTTTCTAGTTTTCCCGAAATAATTTTAAGCTTGGCAAAGCACATAAATAGGCCATTCATCAAAGAAATAGATGATTGATCAACATGAAAAAGAAGGTAACCCTCACTAATAGTGAAATGCAAGTTCAGATAATCACGTTTTATTCCTGATCTTGCTAACGTATGGCTTGTCCTTTTTTGTCAAGCTTGCTAGAGGCTTATCAATTTTACTAACCTTTCCAGAGAACCAGCTTTTGGCTTCATTTGTTTTTGTTATCAATTTTATTGATTTCTGCTCTCTTTCCTTCATTCTGGAAGATGTGGGCTTACTTTTGTCTCTTAAGATGGAAGCTTAGATTACTGATCCACGGGCTTCCCTGGTGGCGCAGTGGCTGAGGGTCCGCCTGCCGATGCAGGGGACGCGGGTTCGTGCCCCGGTCTGGGAAGATCCCCCATGCCGTGGAGCGTCTGGGCCCGTGAGCCATGGCCGCTGAGCCTGCGCGTCCGGAGCCTGTGCTCCGCAACGGGAGTGGCCACGACAGTGAGAGGCCCGCGGACCCCAAAAAAAAAAAAAAAAAAAAAAAAAAATAGATTATTGATCTGAGTCCTGCTTTCCTAATATAAACTCTCAGTGCTATAAATTCCTTCTAAGTACTACATCCTTTAACTGTGCCCACAAATTTTAATAATTATAATTTCATTTTTCTTCCATTTAAAAGATCTTCTAATTCCTCTTGAGACCATCTTTTTGGTGGATTATTTATGAGCAGGTTGTTTAATTTCCGACTGATCTGAGATTTTCCTATCTTTACTGATTTCTAGTTTAATTCCATTATAGTCAGAAACACACTTTGTATGATTTTAAATTTTAGGTTATTTTAATAACCAGGATCTGAACTGTCTTGATAAATGTTCCATGTGAACATGAAAATTTTGTGCTCTGCTTTTGCTGGGGAGTGTTCTATAAATGTCAGAGTGATTTGGTTAATGGTGTTGTTTAGCTCTTCTGTGTCTTCACCAATCTTTTGTCTACTAGTTGTGTTACTGATAGGCATGTCGATGTCTCTAACTATAATTGTAAATTTGTCTAGTTCTCCTTTCGGGGGTCAGATGTTCCTTCATATATTGTATTTTGCCTCAGGACAGTCTTCTTTGTAGTTTTAGCCTTTTTCCCAGAAGATCAGCTTAATCTGCCCTCCGTAGCCACTCTGTTTACTTTCGTAGTGCAGCTTTCCCCGCTCACACAGAGAATCCTTTGTGGGTCTTGCATTCTGTCATTTTGTAGGGATGACGTCTGCCGTGCTTCCCATAGGAGCCTGCCAGGTTTTAGGAACGTTCACGCGCTCACACTTATTCATTGTGGGCTCAGACGCTTGTGTTTGGAAGCTCTTGTTAGGTTCTCAGGAAAAATCCACTGCTGTGTCTCCTCCATGACAGCACTCTTCCACCTCTGACCCCAGGGGAGTGGGAGCTTCCCACACATCAAGCAATCCTTTGACACCAGCTGGGTGTCCTACAGTTCAGCTCAGTGCTGCTACCTGGAGACAGTGGCAGGTCCCACGGGTTAAGGGCTCAGCCCCACAAGACTGCCCCCCGCCCCAACTTCAGACGCCAGTCACAGGTCCAGGTTGTTACCTGTGCTTCTGACCAACCAGCTGTAAATTGGAAGGTCCCGGGACCCCCTCCCTTGGGTTCAATTAATTTGCTAGAGCAGCTCACAGAAATCAGGAAAACAGTTTACTTACTGGATTACTGCTTTATAATAGAGGTTATATAACTCAAGAACAGCCAGATGGAAGAGATGCGTGGTGCACGGTACAGGGAAAGTGCAGTTTACATGCTCTGTGGGTACCACTTTCCTCACATCTCCATCTGTTCGCCACCCTGGAATCTCTATGAACCCCGTCCTTCTGGGTTTTATGGAGGCTTCATCACATAGGTGTGAGTGACTTAAGTCACTGGCCATTGGTGATTGACTCAATCTCCAGCCCCTCTGTCCTCCCCAGAGGTCAGGGATGGGACTGAAAGTTCCAACCCTCCCCTCCCAGTTGGTTTCCCTGGCAACCAGCCCCCACTCTTAGGGGCTGGCCAAAAGTCATCTCAAAAGGTGTGTTGGGAAGGGGCTTGTTATGAATGACAAGGCACTCCTTTCACCTTTCTGGCTCTGGAGCCGTTTCAGGAACCGAGAACAAAAGACCAAATTCTAGAACTGTTGTTCTCATTCCCCGTGTCCCCAGTTTCCTTTTGGTATCACTTCTCTTCTGTCTGAAGCACATCCTTTGACTATCCCTTTAAAGCAGGTCTCCTGGCTATCAATTCTTCGTTTTCCTGCACATGAGTATATCGTTATTTCTCCCTCATTCCTGAGGGATATTTCACTGGGTACAGAACTCTTGAGTTGACAGTTCTTTTCTCTCAGCACTTTAAGAAACGTGCCACTTCCTCCTGGCCTCCGTAGTTTCTGATGAAAAAACGCATGGGCATTTGAATTGTTGTTCCCTTGTAGGTCATCTTCCATTTTTCTCTGACTGCTTTCAAGATGTCTGTTAGCTTTCAACAGTTTTCAATGTATCTAGGCTTGGATTTCCTGGTTTATCCTGTTTCAGCTTCACTCAGCTTACTTGGGAGGTTTTTAGCCATCATTTCTGCACGTTTTTAAAGCACTACACTCTTCCTCTTATCCTTCTAGGACTCCTATAACACAACCCGGAAACTTTTTCTTCAGCCCTTTTTTCTCTCTGTTGTTCAGACTGGATGATTTGTATTGATTATCTTTATTTTGTCATCTTCAATCTTCTATTGAGTCTATCCAGTAAGGTTTTTAAAATTTCAGTTGCAGCATTTTCCAGTTCTAATATTTTCATTTAGTTCTCCTACCATCTGTTTCTCTACTGATATAATTTCTATTTCAATGCTTATTTCAAGAGGGTGATTTCTCGTTTGAACTTTTCAATAACAGCTTCCGTCAAGCCTATGAGGGCAGCTACTGATTTTTTTTCCATGAGAGCCATTTTCATGGTTTTCACATGCTGAGTAACTTGGGATTGAACCTTAGGCATCTGAATATTACATGATGAGACATGACCAAGTCCTGTGGAGAATGCTGGTATTTTTGTTTTAGCAACTAATCAACCTATTTAGGCTCAGGCCCCAAGTCCTGCGGGTGTTGGTTCCAATGTCAGTTCACTCTTCAAAGCTCTGGCAGTGCTATTTGGACCTGCCCCATGTGTACACCATCTTGCGGTCAGTCTGAGACCCGAGGAGGGGTCTGCCAGTCAGGCCAGTCTCAAGGGTGCTAGGTAGGCTAATTAGGTTCAGCTCCACGGGGGGACGTGTGAACAAGGGAGCAGGTGGGGGAAAGCTGGGGAGTTACAGAATGTGTATAACGTTATTCCATGTTTGTGCAAAAACAAAAGAAAAAGTGTGTATGTACCTCCAAGTGCCTGGAAAAAAGGTCTGGAAGTTTACACACCAAACTTAACACTGGTTTCCTCTAAGGAGGGGTGTAGAATTTTGGTGAGGGGGTGGTACTGAAAGGAACCTGTACTCTTTACTCTATAACTTCTCTTTGAGTTACTCTACCCATGCCCTATCGCTTCTGTAATTTTCAAAACAATAAGAAGGTGTGAGGGGAAATGTGGCATTTAACGCAAAGTATATACACAGAACGCGTCTTTTCCTGGATGTATCTAACATATCTTGTTAGACATTTATCTAATGAAAAATCCATTTAGGGGTCAATGTGATCATCCACTTTCTTCAACCATTTATGTGCTAATCAGAATTATTTTCCACAAACAGAAGTTTCAGCCTGTAACATTAATGAACTTTATTCACATTTTTCCAAGTAACTGCAATATTCAATACAAGCGAAAAGCAATACATAGTTCTTAGAAAACACAGCCCCAAATTCCCACTGCCTGAGCCTTGTGATGGTAAGTGCCCAGCCTTTGTTCTTCAGAATGTTAAAGTGAATGCAGTGCTCAAAATAAATATACAATAACAACACAGGGAGACTGTTCTTAAATACAGTTTTGCTAATTATAAAAGAAATCCAAAGAGAGGCCTCTACTGTCTTCACTCAGGTGTCCTGACTTTCAAAATGGAAATAAGTAATAGACGAGCGGCTTTTCCCCCTCTCACACTAGCAGGCTGGAAGGGAGCAAATCTGGACCCAAAACCTAGACGTCACTCCTTGCACAGAATTCGGTATTAAGCACACACCTTACACTGAAGAGCTCCCTATTCATCCTATTGTACAAAATCCATTTCAAATACAAGGTCACACTTTTAGGATCACTTTTTAACTATTATTTAGCTGATCACAAGACTACAGTAAGAACCTTCTAAGTCAGGCATTGACAGTTTGATCCCAAACCAACTACAGAATCAGACTGTGTAAATATTAGCACCATTTTTTATCTAGTCCAGTGATATGTAAAACTATCCACTAAACTATTTTCTACTGAAACAGTCAACAAGGAAAGTTGTTTTTATGTTGTAACATATGCTTGGCCTCTCTCCCTGTTTGCCAATAATACGTTTGAACAGTTTATCAAGTACTAACCTTCCGTTGATAAAGTTTACGCCCAGCACAGCCTTAGAACTCAAAAGCCACCTTTCTTTTGTGCAGTTTAGTTGGTTGAGTTTATGTGACCCAGTATACACACCTTTCAGGTTACTAGCAATTTACATTTGATGAATCAATGACAAAGCTATTTCATAAGAAGCACCACAAATGTGTGCTTACTACCTTACGAGTTAATTCAGATAACCTATGCCCTATTTTACTTTGAGTAAACTTGAAAAAATGTATATAAGTGCTTGGAAATTTTCTGACAGTAGGGGAGTACAAGCATTTTGACACCTCCTAAATAAGAGCGATCCTTTAGGTTTTAAAAGAAAGAAAACGGACAGATTCCTGTTTAGCTCTCACTCACCTCGGTCCAGTAGAGGTATTCAGGTGTTACTCAATATTCTATTATTGCTTTTAATCCAAGTAACACAGAAAACATGTTTATGGCAAATTGTTTTAATTAAGAACTTAAAACCAAAATTTTAAAAAGTCTTATGTAGCAATTATTTTATTCTATACTTTAAATATCACTGGATTCTCAGTTTCAAACTTTGCAACATGATAGGTCATTTTAAACTACCTTGACGTCTTATAAGTTGTCCAAAGAAATGGGAACGTGATCACAACATCAGTTTCTAGAATGAGAAGGAAAAAGTAGGACATCAAATTGTTACAACTTAAAAAATTTGGGGGGGCTTCCCTGGTGGCGCAGTGGTTGAGAGTCCGCCTGCCGATGCAGGGGACGCGGGTTCGTGCCCCGGTCCGGGAAGATCCCACATGCCGCGGAGCAGCTGGGCCCGTGAGCCATGGCCGCTGAGCCTGCGCGGCCGGAGCCTGTGCTCCGCAACGGGCGAGGCCACAACAGTGAGAGGGCGTACCGCAAAAAAAAAAAAAAAAAAAAAAAAAAAAAAAAAAAAAAAAATTTGTAGGCTTAAAAGATAATCTTTACCCCTAAAGAGAGAGAAAAGTACAGAAATCCTAACCAACTAATGACTTGGACATAGGAAGGGAACTCACAAGTATTTCATATTGACTCATTCATTGTTCATGCACATTAAAAGTACTTTAAAATTTTTGTTCATTTGTCCTCTACTTAAAAATGGGGAAAAATTGGCCAGTATTGCCCTCTAGGTTCTTCCAGATCTGCATCTGGAGTTTGCGGTAATAAGTAAGCACACTGAATATGAGTCTGTTTTCTAAAGGAGAGAGTCTGGCTTGCTCAGAGTCTCGAAGGGTCAGATTTCTAAGACAGTCCATCAGTGTGGACCCGAGCTACTCCCCTCGGCCTCTTCCTAAGATTGTCAGCTGCAATGGGAATGGAACGCCAGAGCCGGTGGTTGAAACCGAACGTGCAGGAAGTGATTTTAAAGAAACAGTTTCCACCATCACGACACCACAGGAATTTCATCTTCAGGTACCTGCAGTGTTTAAGGACTATAATAACAGCAAGATTCACCAGAATCACTAGCGAGGTTGTTTTGGACAACACACAGACCTTCTTTGTACTAAATATACATCGCAGTGACCGGGAGAGCTCACGACGTATTCACCTAAAAACAATGCAAATATTTTAAAAGGTTTTTTTTTTTTTAAAAAAAAAAAGCTCATGATTCTTCAGTATGAGTTTGCAAAACTTAATACAGTTGTGTAAGATGATACCGTGTGAAGCTTTTACATGGAATAAAACATTTGTGTTCTCAAAACTGACCATAATGCTTCAAAGACCCAGAGTAAAACTGTCAAGGAGATGCTCAAACTCACATCAAACACCAGATTTTCATTCACACGTCTGCACGCGCTAAGCTGGCCAGGTACTTCCTTCTCTCCTAGGAGGAGTTCACCATTCATCCTTCCTGCAGGTTCCTGTCTCTCCTGGATGGAAAGCAGTGTTTCTCAAAACCGCTTTCTACCACGAAAGCAAATGTACTAGAGAGAAGGAACGCTTCGTTTAAACACATCTCTGCCCACACACACTCCAGCATCCGCTCGCGTTAGGTCCTACACAAGACCTACCGGCTAGGAACCTAGGAGGAAGGTATTTCAACCAAAAGTCTGAACGGTGTACATCATCAAGGCTTTGTTACTGGGGAGTTCTATGGAGGAGAAAGTAGGGGTGGTCCACATCTCTAATGGGTATCTTAAAACCTGTCCCCATCCCCAATGAGCAGGACAGTTACATTCTAAATGTCACTGCCAAGCTATCAGAAAGGAGGCAAAAGTCCACAGTGCGTGTGTGTCAGAAGGCCAGGCTGCAGCAAGTGAACGGTACCCCATCATGCGTTCTTAAAAAATCTCACAATAAAAAGGGACAGTCTTTGACTCAAAAGAAACCAGTACTATTTCTAAACACACTGCACTGGCACTTTGTGTACTGGAATGCACCTGAACTGTTAAACTATTAATAAGTGCCTAGATGACAATTTAACGAGAAAAGATGACCCTCACCCAGCCCAATAATTCTTAAACATCACGGTCCACGTGAAGTGGTGCTGAACCGAAATGCAAAAGAAA
>NW_006771376.1:2373330-2378505 GCF_000442215.2 Lipotes vexillifer
GCTGAACCGAAATGCAAAAGAAAGTTAACTGTTAGGAACTACCAAAGCTCCACTTTCACTATACATGGAATCGGTACTAGCGTTGAAACTCACTTTTAACTTGATATTCTTTCACAAAGAAATCTACACATAAGGAAAATGAGTCTTCTGCCGCAAGCTGGCGCGATCTTACCAGCTATGGAATCTCAGAAGTCGTTCAGAACAGGAGCAACACAGGCTCCACCTAAACTGAGGGAAGATACTGAAGTTAAGAATCTGTAAGCCATTTAAAGGCATTTGGTGTCAGTATCTTAAAAGATTAAGATGCTTTAAAACAAAACCCTTATAAGAGTATCAAAGATTTAGGGAATTCTCATAAATAACCAAATGTCTATGGCTTTCAACTGTCACCCTACTGCTGAGGTAGGTGACCAGGATTCATCAAAAGAGACAATCCTTTGGAAATTCCCTAAGAAAAATCTTGCATAATCAGTTGGTTTCTTAAACCTGTGTCCAGTTTCTTTTGATGGTTTTTGTTTTGTTTTTTCCTTTCTTTAATTTACACTTTTTAAAAGAGGTTGTCTGAGCAACTGTCCCTCCCCTCAAGCTCTGGCGGAGTAGCATCTCATATACTCCGTCATCCACGGGTTCTCCGACGAGGCAGGCTTGACCCGCCTGTTTTTGTCCACGTCGGCGGAGTGAGCCCGCTGCCTCTGAGCCGCCAGCCGCCTCTTCTCCACCTGCCTTCTGCTCTTGGCTCGCAACGCCGATTCATGAATCTAAGGGAGTCAGAATAAACGTACACTCACTCAGGTGGCTTTGGCGCTAATTTTCCAGAACATTTACAATGAAGCTTCCCCCACGTCACCTGGAGCAGGGCAGAGGCAAGCCAGACTCACCATATTCAGGGCTTCTGTGTATAAAGGCTTCTCCAGAAGAGCCACTGCCCTGGATTCTGTCTTACCCATCGTCAGCAATAAAGAAACTAGGCAACAGAAAATGTCCACTGGACTAAATTTCAGGTATAAATGGTAAGAAACTAATCTGCAGGTGCCTCGAGAAACTGGCTCTGGAATATTACTGGAACTCCTTAGCATTAAGCATGGATCAGTATTCCACTGAAGGAATTTAAATGTTTTACAGGGACTTCCCTGGTGGCGCAGTGGTTAGGAACCCGCCTGCCAATGCAGGGGACACGGGTTCGAGCCCTGGTCCGGGAAGATCCCACATGCTGCGGAGCAACGAAGCCCATGAGCCACAACTACTGAGCCTGCGCTCTAGAGCCCGTGAGCCACAGCTACTGAGCCCATGCACCGCAACTACTGATGCCCGCGTGCCTAGAGCCCGTGCTCCGCAACAAGAGAAGCCACCGCAATGAGAAGCCCGCGCACCGCAATGAAGGGTAGCCCCCACTCGCCGCAACTGGAGAAAGCCTGCGCACAGCAGCGAAGACCCAACGCAGCCAAAAAATAAATACTTAAAAAATAAATAACGTCTTACAGCAAAATACTAACAAATCTCAAAGAATTTTACCAGCTACGATGTTTAATGAACCCTGTTCAACTTAATCCCACCGGGTTGCCAGAGGACAGCTCTGTTGTCTCAAATATCACTCTAAACAGCACCATCTGCTAGGGCTCAGAAGTCTGTTCGGTGAACACTGGATCCTGGTATTTAACCAGAATTCAAACGGCCTGAACTTTCTGCTTCTTTTCATTCCCTCTTTCATTTGGGCTGGAGTGACGGTGTTAGTGCTAACACAGTCATTGCTTTGTGGCTCCACACGTGAGACCCCCTCGTCTGCCGTGTCCTCAGGCCTTCGCACAGGGACACTCCAGGGCTGAGTCCGAGGAGAACCAGACCTCCGGGGGATGGATGAGCAGGGGAAACGCAATCACTCTAATTTAATCCAAAGAGAAAACGAGAGTCTAGAGAGATGTCGAGAATGCAGGAGATGTGATCTAACAGACAGACAGTAACAAAGGGGTCAAGGGAATGGATACCAGTTATCAAGGCTGATGGACCAGGGGCCTCTCAGGAGGCCAGAGGCAAATCTAGACGGGCAGCCGCCAGCCCTGCCCATGCCCCTCGGCTGCACCTCCTGGCCCCCCAAGAACTTGAGAACCCCGAGTCCTGGCACTTCTCCACCTGGCTCGGTGTCGGTAAACCCTTCCAGGTACCAGCAAAACCCCCTGACCTCCAGGCAGCTAACATCCTGCATCCTGTTTGCAAATCAGATGCCCAGTTCTAGGCTTTCCTTGGGCCACCTAAGACCTACCATGTCCCAAAGCATCACAGTGACCACAGGGTATGACAGCCAATGACAGAAGCGAGGCCATCCCCCATCCTGCAGGGGGAAAGCAGAGAAGCCCGTTCGCTGGCACCCACCTCATGCACTGGGGCAGAAGCACAGACGTTGTGAGTTTTCTGGCTTCCTGTATCCGTCTGTTTTTCTCCCCACCCATAAAGGGCAAACGGGTGCTTATGGTCTTTTATTTTAGTTGAAGACCTTTGAGGACTCCTGACCGCTCTCCTACTCCCTCTGGCAGGTAAGGCACTTGGTGGTGGCTGAGGTTCCGTACTGCTGGGCGATTTGCCAGGCTCTCTGGTCCTGATCTGTCCTTCAGGTTTTTCTTTTATGTCTTTCACTGGCAGTGCTTTTTGGAAAAGGAGATAAAACACGATGAATGCTTTAAATTCCGGTTTACATATAATTACATATGATTTAAATATTTGGGATGAAAAGTTCATAATGCTTAATGAAGTCAGTAACTTTTTCACTTATCGCTCAATTCGCAAGTTTCACTTAAAACGGAAGGACAGAAACACACTAGTATAATAATTTTCAGTCTATCCCATTTTAACAACAACAATAAATACACCAAGATTGAACCAAGCCTATTCAAAAGTAACAACTATCACTCGCATTCTGAGATTAAGCATTTTAATTAAATACTAAAAGCTAGAAAGCAACTCGGCCTAATGGCTTTCCCCAGGATAAGTCCAATCATCTTATCGTCTTGCTTCAGGGGCAGATCTGGACCTGTGACAATCATTCAACAGCTGCAAAAGGTTCATCTTCAAATTACTCAACTGGAGTTCCAGGACTGCATTTCTCTGTGATGCTCCATGATTATGGAAAACACTCCTCTCAGCTCTCCTGTGCTCCTTGTAAGAGCTGGCCAGTGACCTTAGCTTCAAAAGCCCTCCACCACAATAGGAGGGTTTCCATAGCTACTCTTTCTCTCTCTCTCTCTCTCTCTCTCTCTCACACACACACACACACACACACACACACACACACACAGCTGGGCGCCCCCAGTGTGAGCAGCTGGGAAGGGGGCTCTTGTTCTTGACGTGAACCAGGGCCCCTGGTCTACACAGTCCTAAATCTCTCAGTGGGGCTGGGGAAACTCCAGTGGGGAATAGACTGCCCGCCTGAGGTGAACTCAGATACTAAGAACACAGTCCAAAACGTAACTATTTCCCTTAATTACCCTTTGTGACTTTCCATTCATTATTTTTATAAGCACTTTATGATCTTGTAAAGGTTGTATTCTTTGTGTAAACCCCTAGTGAGCCTGTGTTTCATCTCAGACTAAACTTATGTCCGAATAAGAGCTCCTTGTGCATCCAGGCTCCACTTCACAGACCCCCTTGTTCACATCTGTGGGAAACCCCTCGTTTCCGAGGCTCCAGAATTTGGCTCTAGGTGATGATTTTCCAGCTTGTTATTCCCAAACCCCATCACTTTTAGGACACACCCGGGTCCCTCACCCCTTTAGTGGATCCTTCCCTGCAGACATCCACGTCCCCGTGGAAGTAGAGGCCCTCACACAAAATGCACACGTGTGAACCCTGACAGATCGCCGTCATTTCCGTCTTCAGCAATGACCCTGATCTACCAAACTGTTTCACTTATTACTAAGCCTTTTAGGGAGCAGACAGCCTGCATCCGAGCCTCGGGCTCAGTGCTTCGCACCCCCGTGCGCCATATCCATAAACCCAGCCCTGTGCTGCCTGGGATGAGGTGAGATGCCAGCCCTCCACTGTATCATGAGAACCCAAATCCACCCAGCTCTCACACACACTCCTTTGAGTGATGTGTCCACACCCCGTCCGCTTCTCTTCCCTGGATGTAGGAAAAGAGGAAAGAGCCCATCAGGACCAAGACAACAGAGAGGAGAAGGGGGACCGAGGCTGGTGTAGTCACAACACTGAGAGAGACGGGGACAACCTGAACCATCTTCATCGATTCATTTCCCTCCTTCTCTCCCTCCAACCCACGTGGGGAGGCTGCCCAGAGAAGACAGTAGTGATTTGGTTCAAAGGACAAGGTAACGCCAGCCACGAAGAGGTTAGGAGAGTGAATTCCAGAAAGGGGGACTGTCCTGTTCAACGGCCTGGACAGAAGAAAGAATATACGTAGTTCAAGATGACAGGCACACAGAGAGCCTAGAGATGAACGCACGGGGCGGGGGTGGCGGGTGGCAGCGGGGAGAAAAGACTTGCTGTGCCCAGCTCAGAAGTGTTATTTTTTCCTGAAAACGAAGAAGAATCACTGAAGGATTTTAGGCTGGAAAACGATGTGGTCCTATTTTCGTTTCGGGAATGAGGTCTCTAGCAACGAACGTGAAGGACGGGTTACATCAGAGTGGTGGGGACAGAAAGGACAGCTAGGAAAGGAGAGCAGAGTCCGGGGAGGGGAGGGTAACCCACAGTGACGGCAGGGGCGGAGCGGTGGGACAGACCACAATGGCGCCCACCACACCTGGCCGGTGCTCAGAGTCATCGGGCACCTGTGAACTGCACCCTGATCAGACCACAGCGCGGAGAGCCCAGCGGCACAGGGCGAGACGGACAGGGCAGCGGGCGACAGACACCGCGAGGATGCTGGCAGGCAAAGAGGAGTCTGCGTCCTCAGGGGCTGGGAGTGGCTGGTCATGCCGTCCTCCAGCAGAAGGCCGCCAAAGGATGGGGAAAGGGTGCTTGACGCCTCGGGTGTGAGACACCCCTGGAGCCACCAGGAAGGCAGCAGCTGGACCCTTAATCCGGGGCCAAGAAGAGAACGTGGAATCGGAGGGGGTCCTGAGCAGGCGGGTGGGGGCCGAGGCTCAGACAGAGAGCAGGTCCCCCAGCGGGAACACAGTGTAGGCGGTGGGAGTGAGGGGAAAGGGGGGGGGGGGGGGGGAGGCC
>NW_006771376.1:2378881-2389749 GCF_000442215.2 Lipotes vexillifer
AAAAAAAAAAAAAAAAAGGAAAAGGAGAGAGCAGTCAACAGGGCCAAACACTACAGAGAGGGCAGGAGGATGCAGAAGAAAAGAGACCGGGTATTCTAGGGGCAGGGGCTTACGACGCACCAGCTACTGCGTACAAAGTGAATAGCTGCAAGGGTGTACTGCACGGCACAGGGAATACAGCCGACACTCTGTAACAATTACAGACGGAGCGTAACCTTTAAAACTGTGAATCACTATGTTGTACACCTGAAACATATAATATTGTGAATCAACTATACCTCAACAACAAAAAAATAGGATGGTAACTTTTATGTTAGGTGTGTTTTACCACAATTAAACATAAAGTATTCAGTTTTTGGTTTTTTTTTTAAAGAAAGACTCAGCACTGGGTAGCCAGGCTGTCTCACGGGGGATGCAGGGGAGCATGGTGGGGGAGTGGGGGAAGCAGGTCACAGCACGCTGCAGAGTGAAGAGTGGGGAGACCCCAATGCAGGTAATGGACCAACTCTCCTCACCACGGAGCACTAAAAGGGCTGACACTAAAAACAGCAGGGTCCACAAGCAGCCAACGCGAGAAACTAAAATCCTCTCCAGAGAGCCCAGACCTCAGATTATTCCTACAGGTAATATTCCAGACACAACGATGAGTGTCCTGGGACAATGACCCGGCACACAAGAGACAAGACAGGAAGGAAGGCCCAGCAGCAGTGAGAGACTTGGGATAATGGGATGATCACTGACCATAAAACAACCGTGTTCACGCTCTGTACTTAAAGAAAAAACAAGCTCAAAGATATCTGTAGCGGGAGACAAAAGATGGGAAACACAGAAGAGACGGAACTTATAACTATACAATTAATATTTATAAAACTCTTGAGGGCTTCCCTGGTGGCACAGTGCTTGAGTGTCCGCCTGCCGATGCAGGGGACACGGGTTCGTGCCCAGGTCTGGGAAGATCCCACATGCCGCGGAGTGGCTGGGCCCGTGAGCCATGGCCGCTAAGCCTGCGCATCCGGAGCCTGTGCTCCGCAACGGGAGAGGCCACAACAGTGAGAGGCCCGCTTATTGCAAAAAAAAAAAAAAAACAAAAACAAAAAAAACTCTTGAAATACTGCATGGTACAAGATAAGTGTATACACGTATATGTTTCAAAATCCTATTCAAAGTTTTAAATAAAGACATTTCCAGACAGACAAAACAGTGTCACCACCAGTTACTGTGAAAAATTCTAATACCCCCTTTCTCAGTAACTGAAAAATAAGCTCAGTCTTGATTTAGGACTATGCTGTGCAATACAAAAGCCATTAACCACATGTGGCTATTAAATATGTTTAAATTAATTAAAATTAAGTAAAAATAAATATTCAGCTCCTCAGTTACACCAATCAGAGTTCAAGTGCTCGATTCCCACGTGTGGCTCATGGCTGCCACGCTGGATGCTGCAGACAGAGAACCCGCCCCTCATCACAGAAAGTCTGACTGAACAGATTGACTTTTTAAACTATTTGAACAACAGAATTAACACATCTGACCCAATGGGTATATACAGAACACTGCACCCAACAACTGCAGAATATACTATTTTGTCAAGCACATGTGGAACATTTACAGAAATCTACTTATCCAAGCAAGGTCATAAAGCAAATCTTAATACATTTACAAAATTGAAATCATATAGAATGTATTCTCTGACTATCATGTAATTAAGCTAGATACAACAACAAAAATAAATTACTTTTTTAAATCTCCAGTTTTGAAATTAAAAAAAAATTTTTTAATTGTAGTTGATTTACAATATTGTGTTAGTTTCAGGTGTACAGCAAAGTAATTCAGATATATATATATATACACACACACACACATACACACACATTTTTTTCCAGATTGTATTCCATTACAGGTTATTACAAGGTATTGAATATAGTTCCCTGTGCTATACAGGAAATCCTTGTCACTTATCTGTTTTATATATAGTAGTTTGTATCTGTTAACACCATGCTCCTAATTTATCCCTCCCCCTAAAAACATTTCTAAATAATGTATGGGTCAAAAACAAATCATACAATTGCACAAAAATGTGAATGTACTCAATGCCACTGAGCTATACACTTAAAAATGGTTAAAACGGTAATCTGTGTTGTGTGTATTTTACCACAATTTTTTTTTTTTTTTGCGGTACGCGGGCCTCTCACTGTTGTGGCCTGTCCTGTTGCGGAGCACATGCTCTGGACGCACAGGCTCAGCGGCCATGGCTCACGGGCCCAGCCGGTCCATGGCACGTGGGATCTTCCCGGACCGGGGCACGAACCCGCATCCCCTGCATCGGCAGGCAGACTCTCAACCACTGCGCCACCAGGGAAGCCCCTACCACAATTTTTAAAAATTAAAAAAAAAACATAATGGTGATAGAGGGCATTTCTTTCTTAATCCTGTTCCTATTAGAAATGTCTCTACAGTTTCCTCATTAAGCATGATGCAGCTAAAGCAGTAATCAGAATGGAATGTATAGCCTTAAATCAATATATCAAAAAAATAAAGGGGGGCAGGGGAAAAAAGTCAATGATAAGCACTCATCTTAAAATGTTATCAAAATAAGCATTAGGGGCTTCCCTGGTCGGCACAGTGGTTAAGAATCTGCCTGCCAATGCAGGGCACATGGGTTTGAGCCCTGGTCTGGGAAGATCCCACATGCTGTGGAGCAACTAAGCCCACGCACCACAACTACTGAGCCTGCGCTCTGGAGCCCACGAGCCACAACTGCTGAGCGCATGCGCCTAGAGCCCGTGCCACATCACAAGAGAAGCCACCACAATGAGAAGCCCGCACACCACAGCGAAGAGTAGCCCCCGCTCGCCACTAGAGAAAGCCTGCGTACAGCAACAAAGACCCAATGCAGCCAAAACAAATAAGTTAAAAACTAAAAAACTAAAAAAAAAGTAAGCATTAAAAAATTAGAGTAAGGAAAAAAGATCATGAATTAATAAACATATAATAAAGAAAACCGACATAGCCAAGGATTAGTTTAGGAAAAAAATTAACAGAATTCACAAACCTTTAAGACTAATAAAGAAAGTGAAAAATAAGTAAAAATAGAGCAAATGGGGTCAGCAGGCTAAATGTGCACTGGCGACACATGCATATAGTCCCTTCCTCCCAAAACCCCACTAAAGTGAAGGAAAAAAGGTATAAACCCACAGGACAAAGAGCAAGGAGGTGATGACGTCAGACAAATTTTGGAAGATGGAAAGTGATGAAGAGATAGAAGTGACTCACAGGAAGAGCAGGATGCTGCTGACTCCCTGCAGGAGAAGGGCCCAGGAGACAGCGGAGCCCCGCAGGAATTGGCACCGAGGCACCAGACTCCCCAGAAGGCTAGTGCGGCAGACTGCCTTCCCAAAGGTCCGGCATCAGTCAGTGCCCCGGGGTTCCTCTGACAGTGTAATATGAATGTGCCTCTGCTGAGAACCAGGGTCCATGCTGCTTCCCCTTGAACCTGGGCAGACTTTTATGAGCAGAGAATGGGGTGAAAGAGGTGCCACGTGGCTCCCGGCAATAAGTCGTAAAGGGCAATACAGCAGGTGCCCAGCTCTCTCTCAGGAACGCTCGCCCTTGGAGGCCAGCCTGCATGTGACGAGGAGGGCCAGGCACCTGAAGATGTCACCTGCGAGCATCCTAGCAGTCAGCCGCAGTCCGACGCAGCAGAGACAAGGCACGTCCTGTGCCTGGGGCCCAATTCCAAGCCACAGAAACCATGAGCCATAACAGAGAACTGGAGTCTGAAGCACTAGTTGCCAGGGTAACCCTGGTGCAGCAAGGCATCCTCTTCAACAGTCCTTCCTCTGCTCCTCTGGCCAGGCGACCGCCCTGCCCCCACCCCAGAATGCAGGCACCCTACAGCCTGGAGAGGGACGACTGGAGGGCACCAGGCACAGCGGAAGGAAGGGGGCACCTTCCTGAGAACATGATGACGTGGTGAAGAACGGGATCCCTCCTCCCTTCCCCCAACTCTGCTGCCGGGATGCTGAGAGCCAGGCTTGTGCCCACCCAGGCAGGAGGCTGGATGAGCACTGAGAAGCTGACACTAGAGAAACGGGCAGGTACTGACCTTGGCAGCCCCCAGAGCAACAGCGGTGTCCTCCTGCAATTATGGTCACAAGCTCCCCCAGGTACACAGCTCCCAAAAAGCCCTTCAAGCCTCACTCTTAAATGTGGGCAGACAGGCTAAGAGCAAGCATTCAAGTACATCCTTTAATAAGAAATAGAGCAAAATATAGAGAAAAAAGACTAGGCTAGGAATATAAGAGAGCGCTCAAAGGATATTTATGGCTTTGGGGAGGGGTGGGCGGGGGAGTTAAAAGAAATCCAGAGAGAATAGGATGCTATTTAAAAAAATTTTTTTAAAGAACACTTGGGACAAAAAGGTAAAAGTAATCTCTTTGAAATTAAAAACTAGAATGGTAGAATTTAACATTTCTATAAGAAATTTGGAAGATAAAATTAAAGAGTTCTGGAGAACAGAACCAAAAATTCCAACATCAAAAAATTTTTAAATAAAAATGTTAGCAGTTTGATCCAGGAAGTACACCATCCAACTAAAAATAATTATAGAAAGAAAAACTGAATAGAGTGGAGGAAATTATTTTAAACAGTACTAGAAAACATCACGGAACTAAAAGAAATGTTTCCAGATTAAAAAGGCCCACCAAGTTGTCAGCCCAATGAATGAAAAATGACATACACATAGAATTTCAGAGCACTTAGGGTGAAGAGAATGTCCCAAAACTTACCCCCCGCCCACAAAGAAAAAAGAAGGAAAGAAAAGAGGTCACATATACAAAATAAGCATCAGAATAGCATATGGTACTTCTCAACAGTAAGACCTAAACCTAGGGTTCAACATAATAATGCCTTCAAATACTGAAATTTCTAACCTAGGAAGTCTCTATCTTGCCAAAATGGCAGCCCAGCCCTTGGATAAAGGCATTTTCAGACTGCAAGGTGACAAAATGCTTACTCCCCTTCAACGTTTCTCCACCAAAAGGAAGGGAGACTTGAGGCTTGTGAGATGGGGCCGCATAAAGGAGTTGAGCAGAAGGAATACGCAGGCAATCAGTGAAGAGAAGCCTCGGTTTGACAGCTATGTCAGGTCTGGACAGCATCAAGTCTAAATTAAAACAGGAGAACAAAGGGTTCCACAAAAATGTCTCCAAGGAAAATAATGAAACGAACAGAACACCTAACGTGCTTGGCATATGACAAGTTTTACAGTACTACCAGACTCTTTCAGGCTGAATGAGTGACGGGAGTACCAAAAACAAACAAACAAACATAAAAGTAAAGCAATGATTAACTCCAGGAAAAACATAAATAATAACCAAGAAAATGTAATCAGCATGTACTACATGGATTACCTGCAAATAACATTTACATAGCTGTGATCATCCAAACACAGAATAGTGCTTTAATGAAACAGTCACATAGTTAATACTGTGGGACAAAGTAGGTGCTGGTATGTGTCTAGGGGTGGGGATGGCCAAGCTAAGATCTCGAGCTAAATCATCATAAATATACTGTCGGGAAGTCAACATATAATGTTTAAACTAAAAAAGCCAACATTAGTCTGAATGAAAAGAGTGTTGCCCACAATGCTGAAACGAAAGGTAGAGAGTTGGAAGGAGGCCCCTAGGGAGCTAGGGGCATGGCTGGTGGATGGGTCAGGATTATTTTTTCATTTTAAGCCTATTTTTTAAAAATTATGCATACGTATAACTGGTTAAAAAATAAAATTTAATTTTAAAAGAAATGTGAATATGAAGAAAGGAATTGGAGACGTTCTAGACCCTCTTTGAAGCACGCTGCTACGGAGAGAAGGGACTTCGCAGTGAACGAGCACCTCCACCCACGCCCCCTACACACAGGGAACGTCCCGACAGCTTCTTATACCCATTTCTTAAATAAGAACGAGAAGCCAAGGATCATTAGACATTTGAGAAAAGCTTCTAACAGGAAATGCAGGATTACAAGCAAAAGAAACAAATGCAGGGGGACGGAGGGGAAACAGACTGTGCTGAAGAAACACGCAAGAAGAAAGTGGACAAAAAAACTCCTAGCGATATTCTCAGCAAGACAAGAGAGGATACTATGTGCATGAATCAAGGACAAAATACTATTTTTTTTTAAAGAGGAATAAAGAGAGGGAGGGAAGGAAGGGAGGGAGGAAAACCTAGAAAACAATTCAACAGCTCTTACATTAAAAAATAAATAGGATCCCACAAATGAAAAATGTAATCGAAGAGTTGGAAGATGAGGTTGAGAATATTGCCCAGAAAAATAGAAGAAAAAGACAGATGGAATGGGGGCCGGGGTAGAAAATTATAGGATACATTTGTATAGTCTGACATCCAACTAAGGAGTTCAAAAAGAAAGGAACAGAAAGAAAAAAAAAATAGAAATGAGAAAACAATTCAAGAAAACTTCCCAGAATTACAGAACATGAGTTTGACTGCAAGGACCCATGAAAGCACATTGGAGGAAAACAGGCCTGGATCGGGGAAACTTTTCAGAACACAGAGGACAAAGAGAAGACCGGAAAAGCTTCCCTGAGGCGGGGAACGTGTTATCAACAAAGAATGACACGGGACTGTAATGGCAACATCAGAAGTTCCAACACTGGGCAGCAACGCCTCCAGATTTTTTATTTATTTATTTATTTATTTTTTTGCGGTACGCGGGCCTCTCACTGTTGTGGCCTCTCCCGTTGCGCAGCACAGGCTCCGGACGCACAGGCTCAGCGGCCATGGCTCACGGGCCCAGCCGCTCCACGGCATGTGGGATCCTCCCGGACCGGGGCACGAACCCGCATCCCCTGCATCAGCAGGCAGACTCCCAACCACTGCGCCACCAGGGAAGCCCCAGATTTTTTAGAGACAATTACTTCTAACCTAGAATTTCATGCCCAGCCACAAACTACTAAATAGTGAGGGTAGAATCTTTTGACATGCAAGGTCTCAGAAAGTTAAACCTCTCACACACCCTTTCTCAGGAAGGTAATAGAAGATAATCTTTGTCAGGAGAGGGTACACCAAGAAAGAAGACGATGTGAGAGCCACACAACAGAGGGTCGTACCCAAGAGAGAAGCCAGGGAGTCCCTGCGGCGGTGGCCAAGGGCCTTCCCAAGATGCAACCAGGCCAGATGAAAGTAGGTCAGAGGCCCTGGGAGGGACGTCTTAAGATGGGGAGGGTGACAGTGAACCTGATGTGTCCGTGGTGTTGCAAAAGAAAGAAAGGGGAATCACGGCAAAAACAATATAGGGCAGCTGTGAGCCACCTTTCCACAGGCACTAACTGTGAATCTAACAAACTCTATGATGACAGTACTGAGAGAGTGGGGATAGGCCATGTGTATGGGTTAGGAGATCACTAAAAAGAATTAAAGCCAATAGATGGTGCTAAAAACTGAAAAAGATCAAGAAGTATCAATAAAAGCCATGTTACCTGGAGAAACAGAAATACACATCAAGGCAAACCAGAGGAGTGGGAAGTGGCCGCCTAGGGAACAAGGCAGTTGGGGAGGGGAGCTGCTGTAGCAGTACTCAGCCATATAGAGCTACACGATTCTGTGCGTACACATGGCTTCAGTAAAGACAAGGGCTAAGCGCTTACGTTTTATAGAAACTCAAAAGCGTGCTCATCATTCCAGAAAGACTGTCCACTTAAAAACAAGGACTTTCAATCCTGCCATTCACAGGGATAGACAGGGGCTGTGACAGGCATGAGCAAACCAAAAGATCCTGGGATTGGGAGTCCTGAAAGCAGAAACATCCTTTCTTCTCCTGGATGCCTAAACCAGAAATATTAGCAGAGAAAAAGTAACTACCTTAGCCACTGGGAGGATTTAGTGTCTCTAAGGAAATCAAAATAATCACGAACTCTTGCAAACACAGACCCCATCCATACTACAGTGCTGTCTAAAAACTGCATTTATATACGCATGGAAATAACTGACAGCTCTTTTGCAAACAATGAAGGGGGAGAGGTGGGGAGAGAAAAGCCCATTCAGTCTGATAAAGTACATCTCATAACTGAGCTGGTAGATCAGTGCCCCCTTACCGTCTCCACCTTCTGTTATGCGAACTTCTAGCAAAGGTTAGGAATGGGTGGGAATTCACAAGTAACCTGAGGATGGAGAGGCAGCTCTGCCACCAATGATGAACTGAGAGTAGCTGAAAACAGTATAACAAGACTCAATTTCCTCTCCTGCTCAGCATCTCACAGAGAAGCTAGGATGAGAGTCTGACTGAGTTCCACTTGCAATTTGGCAAACAAAAATAAAATCACTGATCATTTATCCTGAGTTTCATCTATAAAACTGAAATAAAAGCTGTGGTCTCATCTCTTAGAATTGTTTTGAACGTTGAATGAGAAAATACACATTCTAAGATCAGTGACTGGATGCATGACAAGCTCTCACTACCTTTTAGTTATTTTGCTCACCGGAGCCTCTTTAAAACTGAGCGAAGCCGGGTGGTGCCTGGCCCACATTAGAGTATCAGGAAGAAACCGGGGGTTCCTCCAGGCTGTATCTGGGGCATCCATTCAACTTGGCCCCTAGCACCAGTGACCAGCCAGCCCACCTCACACGCCGAGAGTCCCCCCAGCTCTGCGCTCCTCCGGGCAGGAGAGAAGGCGCGGGGCCCCGGCATCAACTGCAGATGCACCGCCCCCAAGAGCCATTTTCCAGCTGCCTCTCCTCCCGCTCACAGCAGCAGCCGGAGGAGGGGTGGCGAGAAGCGGAGGGAGCCAGGCACTTACAAGGATTATCTCCCACCAGCCGGGAGTTACGCAACAGTCTGCGTAAACAAATGCAAAATATCCCTTAGGGACAGCGCGGCGAGGTCAGGGAGTTAACACAGAAAACAACGGCCCCATTCACAAGACAGAGCTCAGTGGTTCCTAACCTCTGGCGGTCACCTTCGAGAATCTGATGAAAGCTGGGCGCCTCTCAAAAACAAACGGGCGCTCAGAAATAAGCAGATGGGAGTTCAGTGGTCCAGAGGCCACCACGGCCAGCGGATGAAGATCCGGGGACTTCGCCAGGGACACGTCAAAGGCATTCACATTGGGCTCAACCCAGAGCCACCTCATTACGGAATAAAGGATGGGAGGGCGGAGGCGGGGCAGCCACCTTCATTATTTTGTCAAGGGAGGCGCATTCTCCGCCTACCCAAAATACCTAGATTAAATAAAATGAAGGAAGCGCCTGCTCTGAGCGCTGCGACAAACAGCTGGGCGGTTCAGAGGAGACCCAAGAGCAAATCCAGTCCCGCGAGCGGGGCCCTCCCCGGCCAGGTACCTGGCAGCGCCGAGTTCTCCGCGGCCTCCGCGTCCCTGGCCTCCGCGTCCCCCGCGGCCTCCGCGCCCCGCTCCTCCTCCGGGGCCGCGCGCGCCCGCTGCTCCGGCTCCTCGCGCGCCGCTGGCTCCACGGGCGGCGGCGGCGAGGCCGGGGCGCACTGGGGCGCGGGGGCCCCGGCGCCCGAGGACGCCGACGACGCCGAGTCGTCCGAGGCGCAGGCCGGGCCCCAGTCGTCCCACAGCCAGGGCGCGTGCGCCTGCTCCAGCAGCCGGCGGCCCAGGCGGTAGTGGAGCAGCGCGCGGTAGCACGGCCCGTACTCGTCCCAGCGCGGCTCCTGGTAGCGCTTCATGTACTCGCTCTTCACGCCGCTCCCCGGGGACATGGTGCCTCCCGCCGGCCCCGAGTGCCCGCCGTTCCGCGCCGCGCTGTCGCCTACGGAACCCGCGGCACGACACATAGGCGCGCAGCCGGAGGAGGGGTGGCGAGAAGCGGAGGGAGCCAGGCACTTACAAGGATTATCTCCCACCAGCC
This sequence comes from Lipotes vexillifer, assembly GCF_000442215.2. NCBI lineage: Eukaryota > Metazoa > Chordata > Mammalia > Artiodactyla > Lipotidae > Lipotes > Lipotes vexillifer. Next base: position 2,388,766 of record NW_006771376.1, read on the forward strand.
GGGAGTTACGCAACAGTCTGCGTAAACAAATGCAAAATATCCCTTAGGGACAGCGCGGCGAGGTCAGGGAGTTAACACAGAAAACAACGGCCCCATTCACAAGACAGAGCTCAGTGGTTCCTAACCTCTGGCGGTCACCTTCGAGAATCTGATGAAAGCTGGGCGCCTCTCAAAAACAAACGGGCGCTCAGAAATAAGCAGATGGGAGTTCAGTGGTCCAGAGGCCACCACGGCCAGCGGATGAAGATCCGGGGACTTCGCCAGGGACACGTCAAAGGCATTCACATTGGGCTCAACCCAGAGCCACCTCATTACGGAATAAAGGATGGGAGGGCGGAGGCGGGGCAGCCACCTTCATTATTTTGTCAAGGGAGGCGCATTCTCCGCCTACCCAAAATACCTAGATTAAATAAAATGAAGGAAGCGCCTGCTCTGAGCGCTGCGACAAACAGCTGGGCGGTTCAGAGGAGACCCAAGAGCAAATCCAGTCCCGCGAGCGGGGCCCTCCCCGGCCAGGTACCTGGCAGCGCCGAGTTCTCCGCGGCCTCCGCGTCCCTGGCCTCCGCGTCCCCCGCGGCCTCCGCGCCCCGCTCCTCCTCCGGGGCCGCGCGCGCCCGCTGCTCCGGCTCCTCGCGCGCCGCTGGCTCCACGGGCGGCGGCGGCGAGGCCGGGGCGCACTGGGGCGCGGGGGCCCCGGCGCCCGAGGACGCCGACGACGCCGAGTCGTCCGAGGCGCAGGCCGGGCCCCAGTCGTCCCACAGCCAGGGCGCGTGCGCCTGCTCCAGCAGCCGGCGGCCCAGGCGGTAGTGGAGCAGCGCGCGGTAGCACGGCCCGTACTCGTCCCAGCGCGGCTCCTGGTAGCGCTTCATGTATTCGCTCTTCACGCCGCTCCCCGGGGACATGGTGCCTCCCGCCGGCCCCGAGTGCCCGCCGTTCCGCGCCGCGCTGTCGCCTACGGAACCCGCGGCACGACACATAGGCGCG
>NW_006771376.1:2390347-2405534 GCF_000442215.2 Lipotes vexillifer
CCGCCCACTCTCCACGCGCTTTCCTGCAGAGCAAGATGTCGCCGCCGGCGCGGCGGCCCGCGCTCCTGCAGCAGCCGGGAGGGCAAGGCGCCGCCTCAGTCCCAGGAGCAGATGCCTCCCGCGCGCGCTCCCGGGCCCCGGGCCCCGGCCCCCGCCCAGCTCGGTGTGGGCGGTGGCTTCGGCGCTGCGGGCGGGGACGCGGGCGACTCGGCTGGCCCGGTCCCCCGCCGCCGCAGGACGCAACCGGGAACGAGGCCGCGCCCCCAGCCCGCGACGTTCTGTGTTCTCTTCCCGACACCTGCGCCGGTCGCGCTCCCCAGAAACAGCCCCAAGTCCGCACGCTGGCTCTTCTCTCTGTTCACAACACCTGTTACTCTGGCCTTAACCCCTTTTCAACGCTTTGGTACAACTCCTTTCTCGTCTACACCCCGAACGTGTTTGAAGCTATTGACTCAAACTGCCAAGGCATCCTCTCAGAGACTCGTTTGCACAGAAAACCTTGGCTGACTCAGTTACATTGTGCTAAGTATTTAACGTTGCTCTGGTTGTTACAGTTTCCAACGTGGCCCCATGCAGATTCTTCCCCTTTATTAAAAGGAGCCTGGATACATTAGTAACAAAAAAGTTATGAAAGCAAAGAAGTTCGGGGAAATCAAAACATTAGCAATTGAAAAAAAGGCCCGGGCCGCGATGAGTTACCCGGTTCAGGCTTCCATCCTGGGTTTCCACCGACTCACGGCTCTTTTCCCTTCTGTCCCCTGTCTCTGCATCCTGCCCCGCCCCCCATCATAGCCCAAAGATCCAGAGGTAGACGCGCGGCCCAAGCCTGTTCTGAGAAGTTGAAGTTAGTTGTCCAGAAGTCATTAACATTCATTGTTAATGGCGGTTTTCTGGAGAGAGACACTTGTTTCCTCTTACTTTTGACACCCCCCGTGGTGGCCCTGACTTCTCCCCTCCCCAACTTTACCTTCTGTAGCTTGAAATACCCCAGGAAACTTCTAATGTATCCCCCTTTTATTTAAACTGGTTTCCCATGGTTGCAAACAAAAGAACCTTAATAAATATATTAATAACGTGGGGGAAATGACGATGTGCAGTCAGAACACAATCTGTTTCAGTTAGCTTTGGTTGCATAATTAACCACCTGTTGTGGTTTAAAACAACTACCGTGTATTATTTCTCACGATTCTATGAGTTAGCTGCTTTAGACTCACTTAAACAGTTGCGTTCAGCTGGAGGGAGAGCTGGGCTGGAAGGTTCAAGATGGCCTCACTCACACACCTGGCACGGAGGCTGGCTGTGGGCTGGGCTGTCTCGATCTCCTCCTTGCGGTCTCTTCCTCCAAGAGGTTAGCCTGGCTTCTTCACCTGGCCCTTTCTTCCAAGAGGTTAATAGCAGAAGTTGGAAGGCCTCTGAAGGTCATATACATCTCTTCTGCTGCATTCTAATGCTCAGATAAGTCACAAGGCTAGCCCAGATCCGGGGAGAGAGAAATTCCACCCCTCCACGGGAGTAGCAGCAGCAAACTTACATTGCAAAGGGGCATGCACACTGGGTGGAGGAATGTGCGGCTATATCTTAAAATCACAACCACACACGCACAAAGTATATAAGGTATGATACCACTTTTTGTATAACTGAAAAATAGGGTTAGGAATGATTTTTGTTTTGTTTTACTGTTCCCTATTTTGCACAGTTAAGTGTACTACATTCATTCTAATTTTGTAAAATGTTATTATTAGTCAGGGCTCATCCACTTGGAAGTGACAAAAACCCGATTCAACTAGCTTAAACAGAAAGAATATTTATTGGCTCCAGCAGACCTAGACCCGGGGATCCATCAATGTCACTGGGACTCGACTTCTTTCTCTTGGTTTTTTGACCTCTGCTTTCCTGGGGGGTGAGGGTGGGAGGAGGGCTGGCCTCTTCTCCCACTGCAGTGGACTTCCTGCACACAGCTGGAGAAAGCGCCACTTGTACCCCAAGCTTATGTTGTCTTCGCTGAGGACCACCAGCAAAAGAGAACTTCTTGGTGTTCCAATTATAGAGACAGATTCTTCAGTCACATGCTTAGCTGTTGCCGGGGGTAGGAGGTGATGTGATTGGCCAGGCATGGATCATGTGCCCATCCCTGTAAATGGAGATAGGGTGGGAGGCTGAACTTGACAGGAGAACCACAGGGAACAAGGAAGAAATGGCTTCCCAGAGGAAGGAGCGGTAGGCAGACAAAACAGCATATGCCCATCTATATATTCATCCTTGTGTTTGGAAGAATAACAGGATGGGAAAGATCTCGTCCGACAGCATTTGTGAGGGGAAGTCTTCTGGGATCTATTTGACCATACGTAAAATATGGCTGTTAAGAAACTGAACACAATCATAAGCAGTAACTACAAAGTTGTATTTCTATATCAGGGGAGGTAAACCTTTCCTCCAGAGAATCCTCTGTTCATACGGCACTGAAGGACTGCCCGTGTGGGTGACGGTATCAATTTGTTCTGCAGGTAGAATCAGGACCAACGAGCAGAGATTACAAGACACAACTGTGGCCAGTGTTGTGGACTTGCAACTGGTTTCTGAAGCAAGAGGGAAACTTTAGGACTGGCCTAAGGAGCTCACAGAACAAACAGAGAGAGTAGAAAATGGGCAGGCACCAAAGGGACCTCAGAGGCCGGGCAGCAGGGTCCCCGCATGGAGAGGAGAGGACTTTGGTAGAAGGAGCCTTCAGTGAGAGGCAACCCTCAGCGGCCCCCTCCATGAGGGAGAGTCGAAGCCAATAGAAAGGAAGGTCAAATGGCGGACTCCTGAAAGATCATAGAAAGATAATAGAGATTTGCTACCTAGACATACAGATTCCATATAAGAAGGCTGCTACTGACTAAGTCTGGCAGCACTGGGATGGCAGCCTCACAAAGTGGCGAACCCCGCAGGCTGTCCTCCTTCTGGGCTGCTGGGCTGAACTTCCTGCACTCCCTACTTCCAGAGCCCTGCCACCTGCCGCCCCTGGCACTGTCACTCCCTCCCCTCAGGGTGCCAGCCCATCCTGTGTCAATACGTATCCTTCTGAGCCAAGGGAGGTGATCTTCCAAGAGCTTCCCTGACTTCACATTTCCTTCCTCCCAAGTTGTTCTTTCCATGTCATATGCTCACCTCCTGCCTCTCCTGACCCCTCCCAACCGGTGTTCCCTCCGTCAGCCTCCGTCTTCCCATTCGTCTCTGGACTTCGCCTCTCTCTGTCTCTGTCTCTGTCTCTCTCCTCCCTCCCTCCCCCTCCCTCACCTTTTCCCTCTCCTTCTCTCTCCAAACACAAACAAGACTCAGGAGTCCCCTATCCCCTCTACCCTTTTTATAAACCTATCTATCTCCCAGTGTGGAAGCTACAGATGCTATATTTCCCCAAGCCTCCCTTGCAGCTAGAGTAGCCCTGAGACCTAAACTCTGCTAATCAGATACTCCTGCCCCCAGGCTTAGAATCAGGGTCTGCTGGTGCAGAGAAGCAAGGACCAGGAGGGTCTCTCTTTGGCTGAAATGCCAGTTTCAGAACCGAGTTCCTGGAGCAGCAGTGACCCCAGTGCTTGCAGAAATGCCAGCGTCCAGAGCCAATGGTGTCAGCGATGCAAGCCCCGCCCCATTGGTCTCCACTGATGCTTTTCCTCTCAGACCCCCAGACCTCTTCCAGAGATTATGGAAGCCACCCAAGTGACTTTTAAATATGTGTCTTTACTGCTGAAATGAGCAGAGTTGATTTCTCTGAGAGCGATCAAGCACTTCGTTCGATACACTGGTCTGTCCTGACTCCTTCTTCCTACGCGGGCCTCTCACTGCTGCGGCCTCTCCCATTGCGGAGCACAGGCTCCGGACGCGGAGGCTCAGCGGCCATGGCTCACGGCCCCAGCCGCTCCACGGCATGTGGGATCTTCCCGAAACGCGAACCCGTGTCCCCTGCATCGGCAGGCGGACTCTCAACCACTGCGCCACCAGGGAAGCCCCTCCTCTTTCTTTCTTTTCAATTCAGTCTGTCAATATTTTGTTGAGGACATCTATATTCATTAGGGATAGGGCCTGTAATTTTTTTTCTCATGGCATTTTTGTCTGGTTTGGGTATACGGGTAATGATGGCCTCATAAAATGAGTATGGGAGAGTTCCTTCCTCCTTTTTTTTTGGAAGAGTTTGAAGAGGACTGGTACCAGTTCTTCTTTGACTGGAAGAATTCACCAATGAAGTTGTCTGGTCTGGGCTTTTGTTTGTTTGGAGGTTTTTGATTACTGGTTCAGTCTTCTTACTAGCAATTAGTCTGTTCAGATTTTCTATTTCATCATGATTCAGTCTTGGTAGGTTGTATGTTTCTAGGAACTTATCCATTTCTTCTAGGTCATACAATTTGTTGGCATATAATTTCACAGTGGTCTCTTAAGATCCTTTGTATTTCTGCGGTATCAGTTGTAACTTCTCCTCTTTCTTTTTTTTTTTTTTTTTTTGCGGTACGTGGGCCTCTCACTGTTGTGGCCTCTGCCACTGCGGAGCAAGGAGGCTCGGGACGCGCAGGCTCAGCGGCCATGGCTCACGGGCCCAGCCGCTCCGCGGCATGTGGGATCTTCCCGGACCGGGGCACGAACCCGTGACCCCTGCATCGGCAGGCAGGCTCTCAACCACTGCGCCACCAGGGAAGCCCTGGAGTCCTTCTCTTCCTGAGAAGAGGCAAAGAGAGGCTCTGTGCTGGCACCCACTGACCACAGACCCTGACCTGGACCACCAGCTGAGCTCTTCCCTGAGAGGCTACTCAGCCCTGGGACGGGCTCTCAGGTGAAGACCCCGTCTCTGTCCGATCGGGCCACTATAACAAAGTACCACAAGTTGGGCAGCTTATCATCGACAGACATTTATTTCTGACAGCGCTGACATCAAGGTGCCCGCCAGCATGGTCGAGTTCTGGGGAGAATCCGCTTTCTCCCTCTCACAGACTGGGCCCTCACATGGTGGGCAAAGGGGCCAGGGAGCTCTCTGGGGCTTTTTCTCTTAGAGCAGGAATCCCATTCATGAGGGCTCCCCAAAGGCCCCGCCTCTTAATACCATCACCTTGGGGAGTAGGCTTCACATATGAATTTTAGGGAGACGTGGACATTCAGACCATAGCAACACTTGTCCTCTGCCCTTCCTCCCCCGCTGCTGCTTCTTATCTTCTAGGGCCTCTCCTGCACCGCCCCACAGCTCTCCCCCCGCTCCCCCTCCCTCCCCCCCTCCACTTCCAGCAGTGCCTCTGTCTCCCTCCAGAAAACTCCCCTTCCCTGCTGTTCCCACTCTCGGTCCCGTCTAACAGAGAAGCCAAAATATCCCCAATTACCTGACTCCTCGATAATAAGCCATAAAATCCAGAAAAGCAGTGTGATTACCATGGCAATTCGTCAGAACGGAATTCTACGTGTGTGTCCTCCAGCGGCATCCGGCACGCCTGCTTTGAGGGCGTGCCCAGACTCGAATTCCGGCTGTCTTGATCTGTGCGGTGGAATGCTGAGCCCTGGGCTGCCTAGTTGTGTGCATTTCTGAAGGCATTCTCAACCAAACTGCCCATACTCCATCAGCCCGGCACCATGCACATCAGGATACCCATCATTTTCTGAGGCTTCCGAATATTCATGAGAGGATGACATTCTTAGTCGAGCAGCACAGACTCCCTACGCTTTGGGTTTCCCCCTAGAGAGGAGCGCCAGGCTGGGAAGCAAGAAAATATCCTTCATGGAGGCTTGCTAATGAATACACACTCTCTCCATTGCTCTAGGATTCCAAAGTCTATTTTTCTTTCTCTTGCCTTCTAGCCAATTTACTAGAAAACAGTGTACTTCAAGAGTACTGCTCTGGCACCTCACAGAATTGCTTTTTCTGAATTGCACTTAGTGTCAGGGCATCAGCTTCCCTGAGGCACGGGACCAGAAACAGGCAGACGGAACTGTTAGATCCACGAAGGGAGGTGACCTGGTCCACGCTTTGCCTGTGACCCCCTGTGACAACTCATGGCAGAAATTCGTCTCGGGCTTTTATTGACAAGCTGACTAGTTTTTTACATTTTGGACACTGTAAATTCTGGGGTTTTTTTTGGTTTGTTTGTTTGGTTTTGGTTTTTTTCTTTGCTTCAGCTGCTATTAAGTATAGAGCCAAATTTGTGTCCCAATTTTGTACATTAACATACCATAGTTTTATTCTATTTTATATTCTTTTCTTTTCCTCACTCTGATTTCCTCTCTTATGGATTTGATCCTTTTGTATCATGTATATTTTTGGAAGCTGACTTAAATGGTTTTTTAAATGTTTGAAAATTGTTATTTATTTTCCAGAATTCATGTAAAATGTGAACTTTTTAATTCAATGAGACTTGCAGGAAATGTGTACTATAAAACTACACAGATCTCATATAGATATTTAAGATACATAATATATATTAAATACTTTAATTGGAAATCAATATCTAAATATACGTGAATACTGTATATGTATATATGTATATCTATTCATTATGCCTACATATATATACACACAGATACATATATATGCATGCGTAAATGAATCACTTTGCTGTACACCTGAAACTAACACAACATTGTAAATCAACTACACTTCAAAAAATAAATATATATATGTGTGTGTATATATATGTATGAATCCTTTTTGAATTGGGGGTGGTTATAACAAACCCCAAGTAGAAGTGTAAAAATTAAAATGAATATTTTGTGTTTCTACTCTTTACATGATAGCTGCTATTATTTTAAGGTACTCCAGTGAAGCCAGGGCCAAGAGGGATAACAGAGACTTGCCATACACACAGTCATCCCCTCCACCCGTGTAGTAGTCAGCTAGCAGTAAACGTCATAGTGCAGCTTGATTGATGTAACCAGTATCCTTTGCCAATGCAGCATTTGGGATATTCAGCTTTGAAATATTGTTATTGGACCAGAGATGTGATCTGGAAATCTTTTAACCATGGGCATCTTTGAATGGAATGAGGACAGGCTGGTAACATTAGGGACCTCACTGTCCCAGGCCATGACATAGCTGCTAAATTCCAATGGAATTCAATTCCAGGCAATTCCAGGTTGCTGAAAGCTTTCTGTGTGCCCAGCGCTGCGCTCAGGGGAGGAGACCTGAAAGACCCAGGCCCTGCTGTGGCCCAGCTGTGCTGAGGGCAGGACATGTGAAGGACTCTGGTCTCAACCTCCAGACTCAAAGTTCAGTGGTTCCCAACTTTCGGGGAGGTCCATACTCTCTTGGGAATATAATAAAAGCTGTAGGCTTTCTCCCCAGAAAAAAATAAAGGTACACACTAGACATTTGCCTGCCTGTCAGCCTCTCCCCGTCCTGTCTTATGGATCCCAGAACAAGAGCCCCTATCCTGTATTCAAGAGAAAAACAATATATGATTAGCTTTCTAATAGAACTGGCATCAAATGCCCACCATATATCAGACATTTTCCTTACATTGTCTCAGTTAATTCTCACAGCAACTCTTTGAAATAGAATCTACTATTACACCCATTTCACAGATGAGGAAACCGAGGACTAGACCTAATAAATAACTTGACCAAGATTACACAGCTAGTAAGTAACAGAGATAGAGCTGGAACTCAGGTATGGCTGGCTCCAGAGTTAATACTCATGTTGTTAGAAGGGACTGATTAAGACAAAAGGAATTCAACAGGGGAATAATCAGCAGGCACTCTGAGACAGAGAGAAGAGAGGGTGCAGACAACGTGGTGTGGGGGTAAGTATACAGAACACTGATGCCAGGTTGCATGAGTCTGAATCTTGGCTCTGCCACTAACTCCGTGACCCTGGTCAAGTAATTTAACTTCTTTGTGCATCAGTGATCTTAGGTATAAAATAAGCTTAACAGCAGTTCTTGTGTGGATTAGATAAAATTACAGTTTATGAGGTAGTTAGAACTGTGTCTGCATTGATAGATGGTAGGTCTTTTTATTAGAAAGCAGCACAGCAGGATGACCCCGGGCCTTGGGGATGAATCCAGACCCATCACGCTGGGCCCCCATTGAAGGGCTAAATGTATCTTGGACACATGTTCTTCCTGTATTTGTAAGTCATGCTGACAACTTTGAGGGGATTACACTGTATGAGTCTGCTCAGGCTGCCTTAACGAAATACCATGGATGGAGTGCTTAAACAATGGAAACTTACTTCTCACAGTTCTGGAGCTTATAAGTTCAAGATCAAGGTCTGGCATGATGAGATTCTGCTGAGAATTCTCTTCCTGGCTTGTAGATGGCCGCCTTCTTGCTGTGTCCTTACGTGGTGGAGAGAGAGCTCTGGTGTCTCTTCCTCTTCTTATAAGGACACCAGCCCTGCCAGATTAGGGCACCCTTATCACTTCCTCACAGGCCCTAACTCTAAACCCAGTCACATTGGGGTTGGAGCTTCAACGTACGCATCTGGGACTTTGACAGTTTTGGAGATCCCATTGTGAAGTCCAAGTTTCAGATGCAACTTTCAGAAGGTCATTGCCCAAAAGGATGCACCTCCTAGGCCAGGTAAGCCCAGGAACATATTTTCTTGGTGCCCGGAGTGAATCCCGAGTGGTAATAGAATTCACCTCTTTGACTCTGTTTCTCTGCACTCCACCCCTGTCCCATGATTTCTGGTTCTATTTCTGGTCCTTAGACTAGTTTGTTTCTGGTTCTGATTTGCACGTGGCCAATAATTTATTCCCCACTGGCAGCGATGATTAGGAATCTGGCTTTATGGTCTAAGCCTATAGGAAGATGATGAGAATCTTTCTCTGCCACTTGAAATACAGTAAAGACTTGGGATTAATAGTCTTTGTGGGGGTGGGGTGCTTAATAGTCTCGTCTGTCTGTTTATGAACTCAAGTCAATCACATAAATATTTCATGCACACCATAAACGAGATAAGTCCTCTGAGGTATGGACTTGCTCTGCTCTAAACTACAGACTCTGGAAGTTGGATTACAGCAGAGAATGATGGTCTAAAGGATGTTGGTGCAAAGAACTCCACCAGAAACTTCTAATGATCGATAGCTCAAGGAATAAATTTATGGCTATAGATTTCTAAGCTGATGCTGCTTAGACAACATTCAATATCAGAGATTAAGTCAGAATTTCCAGAACCCTTATTAGTGGTTCCCAACCAATAGAGATGTGGCATTTGGCAATGTCTGAAGACATTTTTGGTTGTCACAAGGGGAGAGGGGTGCTAGTGGCATTTAGTGGGAGGAGGGCAGAGATGCTGCTAAACACCCTACAGTGCACAGGACAATGCCCACAACAATTAATCATCTGGCCCAAAATATCAGTAGTGCCAAGGTTGGGAAACCCTGCGCTAGTGGTATGTATCTTGCTTAGTTATTGATTAAAATTTCTTTAATTGTGTAAGGATTGGTGTTAACTTGTGAAAATGCAAATAATTGTTTATTGTGGTAAAGTATACGTAACCCAAAATTGACCGTTTTAATTGTAGTGACATTAAGTGCATTCACATTGCTGTGAATCTCATCTCCAGAACGTTTTCATCTTCTCAAACTCAAACTCCATACACATTAAACACTAACTCCTCTTTCCCCTCTCCCCCAGCTCCTGGCAACCACCATTCTGCTTTCTATCTCTCCTGGCAACACCATTCTGCTTTCTATCTCTATGACTTTGGACTATTCTAAGTCAAATTCCACCTCATATAAGTGGAATCACAGGGTATTTATCCTTCTGTGACTGACATATCAATTAGCATCATGTCTTGAAAGTTCACCAATTTTATAGCATGTATTAGAATTTCCTTCCTTTTTAAAGCTTAATAATATTCCACATTTTGTAGACCACATTTTGTTCATCCATTCATCCGTCAGTAGACATTCGTGTTGTTATCACCTGTTGGCTATTATGACTAATGCTGCTGCAAACATGGGTGTACAAATATCTGTCCAAGTCCCTGCTTTCAGTTCTTTTGAGTGTATACCCAGAAGTGGAATTACTGAGTCATATAGTGATTCTGTGTTTTATACAGCAGCTTCACCATTTTACAATCCCACCAGCGATGCACAAGGATTCCAGTTTCTCCACATCCTTGCCAATACTCCTAATGGGTGTGAAGTCGCATCGCATAGTGGTTTTGATTTGTATTTCCCTAACAGTCATTAATGTAGACTGCAGAGCATTTTTTCATGTGCTTATTGGCCTTTGTATACCTTATTTGGAGATATGTCTATTTAAGTATTTTGCCTATTTTTAAATCGGGTTGTTTTAATTGTTGTTAAGTTGCAGGAATTCTTTATATATTCTGGATATTAACCCCTTATCAGATATATGGTTTGCAAATATTTTCTCCCAATCCGTGGGTCGTCTTTTCCCTCTGTTAATAGTGTACTTTGATGCACAAAACTTTAAATTTTGATGAAGTCCAATTTATGTATGTTTTCTTTTGTTGCTTGTGCTTTCAGTGGCATAGCCAGGCAATTGTTGCCAAAGCTAATGTTATGAAGCTTTTCAGTTTTCTTCTAGGAGTTTTATAGTTTTAGCTCTTACAGTTAACTCTGATCCATTTTGAGTTGATTTTTTGTGTATGGTATAAGATAAGGGTACAACTTCATTCTTTTGCATGAGGGTATCCAGTTTTCTCAGCACCATTTGTTGAGAAATCTGTCTTTTCCTTATTGAATGGTCTCGGCACCCTTGTGCCAAGGTTTATTTATGTGAAAAGGCTTATTTGGGGGCTGTCTATTCTATTCCACCGATATATATGCCTTTATGCCAGTATCACACTTATTAAAATTACTGTAGCTTTGCAATAAGTTTTGAAATCCGGAATTGTGAGTCCTCCAACTTTGTTTTTCTTTGCCAGATTGCTTTGGCTGTTCAGGGTTCCTTGAATTTTAAGATGAGTTTTTCTATTTCTGGAAAAATATCATTGGGATTTTGATAAGGATTGCATTGAGTCTGTGAATCACTTTGGGTAGTATTGGCATCTTACAATATTAAGTCTTTTCAATCTGTGAACAAAGGATGTCTTCCCATTCATTTGTGTATTCTTTAATTTCTTTAAGCAATGTTTCATAATTTTCAGTGTACAAGTCCTTTGCCACCTTGATTAAGTTTATTCCTAAGAATTTTATTATTTCTGATGCTATTGTAAATAGAATTGTTTTCTTAATTTCCTTTCTGGATTGTCATTATTATTGTATAGAAACACTCTGGATTTTTGTATGTTGATTTTATGTCCTGCAATTTTGCTGAATTCACTTATTAGTTCTGACAGGTTTTTTTGTGTAATCTTTAGGGTTTTCTACATATATGATCATGGCATCTGTGAACAGAGATATTTTTACTTATTCCTTTCTAATTTAAATGTCATTTATTGATTGATTGATTTTGCTTAATTGTTCTGGCTGGAACTTCCAATACTATTCTGAAAAGAAATGACAAAACATAGGCATCCTTTTCTTGTTCCTGACCTTAGTGAAAAAGCTTTCAGTCTTTCACCATTGAATATGATGTTAGCTGTAGGTTTTCATATATGGCCTTTATTATGTTGAGGAATTTTCTTTCCATTACTAGTTTATTGAGTCTTTTTATCATAAAAGGGTGTTGAATTTTGTCAAAAATCTTCTTCTGAATCAATTAAGATGATCACACGATTTGCTTCCTTCATTCTGTTAATATGTATTACATTAATTGATTTTCATATGTTGAGCCATCCTTGCATTCTGAGAATAAATCCCATAATCCCACTTGGTCACAGTGTATAATCCTTTTAACATGCTGCTAATTTTGGTTTGCTAGTATTTTGTTAGGGATTTTTACATAATATTCAAAAGTAAAGGTGTGTAGTTTTCTTTTCTTGTAAGGTCTTTGCCTGGCTTTGGTGTCAGAGAAATTCTGGTTTCATAGAACAAGTTAGGAAGTGTTCCCTCCTCTTCAATATATCAGCACAGTTTGAGAAGGATTGGTGTTAATCCCTCTTTAAATGTTTGGTAGAATTCACAAGAGAAGCAATCTGACCCAGGGCTTTTCTGTGTTGGAAGATTTTTGATTACTGATACAATCTCCTTACTAGTTAGAGATCTATTTATATGTCCTATTTCGTCATGATTCAGTCTCAGTAGGTTGTGTGTTTCTAGGAATTTGTAAATTTCACCTAGGCTATTCAATTTGTTGACATACAATTGTTCCTACTACTCTCTTATAATCCTTTTTATTTCTATAAAATAAGTAGTAACGGCCCCACTTTCATTTCTGACTTTTGTAACTTGACTTTTCTTCTCTCCCCTTTTCTTCCTAATCGATTTAGCTAAAGATTTGTCAGTTTTGGGCTTCCCTGGTGGTGCAGTGGTTAAGAATCTGCCTGCCAGTGCAAGGGACATGGGTTCGAGACCTGGCCTGGGAAGACCCCACGTGCCGCGGAGCAACTAAGCCCGTGCGCCACAACTACTGAGCCTGAGCTCTAGAGCCCGCAAGCCACAGCTACTGAGCCCACATGCCACAACTACTGAAGCCCATGCGCCCAGAACCCGTGCTCTGCAACAAGAAAAGCCACGACGATGAGAAGCCTGCACACTGCAACAAAGAGTAGCCCCAGCTCACTGCAACTAAAAGAAAGCTCATGCACAGCAATGAAGACCCAACACAGCCAAAAATAAATATAAATAAATAAATAAATTTATATAGAAAGAAAAGATTTGTCAATTTTGTTCATCTTTTTCAAGAACCAACTTTTGGTTTCACTGATTTTTTTCTATTGTTTTTCTATTCTCTACCTTATCTCCACTCCAGTGTTTATTACTTCCTTCCTTTTGTTAGCTCTGGGTTTAGTTTTTTCTTCTTTTGCTCAACTGTAAAGTTAGGTTGTTGAATTGAGATCTTCCTTTTTAAATGTGTTAACAGCTAGAGATTTCCCTCTTAGCATTGTGTTTGCTGCCTCCCATAAGTTTTGGCCTCCCATAATTATGTTTTGTTTTCATTTTCATTTCTTGCAAGATATTTTCTAATTTCACTTGTAACTTTTTCCTTGACCCATTGGTTGTTTGAGAGTATTGTTTAATTTCCATATATTTGTGAATTTTTCATTTTGTTATTGACTTCTAGTTTTATTCCATTGTGATCAGAAAAGATATTTTGTATGTGGCTTAACAGAAATAGGTACAGGGCTTCCCTGGTGGCGCAGTGGTTGAGAGTCCGCCTGCCGATGCAGGGGACACGGGTTCGTGCCCCGGTCCGGGAGGATCCCACAGGCTGCGGAGCGGCTGGGCCCGTGAGCCATGGCCGTTGAGCCTGTGCATCCAGAGCCTGTGCTCCGCAACGCGAGAGGCCACAACAGTGAGAGGCCCGCGTACCACAAAAAAAAAAAAAAAAAAAGAAATAGGTACAAAATAATTTTGCTAATATCACTCACAAATTATTGTTATCCAAAGAATTTTGTCCTGTAGAGATGCAAATGATTTATACCTTACAGAAAAGAAGACTCCAAAAGTTATTATTCCGCTATAGAACATTAACCAATTTGTATGCAACTTTGTAATTTTCTTCCAGCATTCTTTATGTGCCTATAAATACTTCTGTATCTCCCATAGTCCCTTGAAACAGCTCTCTCAGCTCACTGGCTCCTTCAATCATGAGTTAAATAAATCTTTGGCTTGTGTTTAATCTAATAAACAAAGAAATAAATAACTCTAACAGAAAATTGGGATATAATTAGGTCAAATAAAAATGTTTGTCAGAGACAGGAGTAACTTGTTCATATTTGGAGAAGGGGAATAATTGAGGAGAGAAAGGGGCTCAAAGTGGGAAAAATGAGACCTCACGCACAGGCAGAGGTCTTAGCCTTGTGGAGCCAGGGTGTTGCCCATTTTCTGAGCCTGGAGAGAAGGAGAAAACAGGTATGTGAAAGGGAATCGAGTGACAGTGACAAATCAACTGCAGATTTTGAGGCTGCTGACATTGTTCTGCATCTCATCATGCCTTCTTTTCAGAACCCTGGGAATTGGCAACCACGACCAAAATAACAGTACTGGTCAGAAGCCAGGTTGAGCCTTGACCACTCTGTGGTCAAGGGGTGGTAATCCTTCCACAACTCCATCCATTTGTGCTGCTGGTGCATGTAACATGTCACATGCCATGACCTACTGATAGAGAAGACACGGCTGAGGTATGGCAAGGTAAAATATGTCAACAATTAACACAGGATTCTCCAAGCACAACAGCAGGTGTTCAAAGTGCATTTACTGTGGATGAAGCCATTGACTGTTTTGTCTCAAACAGAAAACAAGATTTAAAAAAAAAAAAGAAAGAAAGAAAGAAAAAAGACTGGTGTTTGCAAGCTTATCTAAAAGAAAACATTTCTGCATATGTAGTAAGAATTTTAACATTGACCAAGAGGAGGGCTGACCTTTGCCCTCACCCCCTGGTGGGTAATTTCTAAGCCTTTGGAATGCCCTACCAATGAGTGGGGCATTTGTTGACCTGGGGTTTTGGACTGCACCGGAGTGTCTAGCAATGTGTTGATGGTGGGGGGGCTTTTGAGTCATACAGTATCAGCTCAACCTCCAGAAGGTTTAGAGACTGAGGTCAGCCATACGGACAGTTAACCCTGGAGCTCCAATAAAGGCTCTGGACACCAAGACCTGGGTGAACTTCCCTGGTTGGCAATATTCCCCACGTACTGTCACACATAATTGCTGGGAGGAGTTAGCACTGTTCATGGCTCTATCGGGAGAGGAGACTGGAAGGCCCGAGTCAGGAGCCCTCCCTCCTGGACTCTGCCCATGAGCTTCTCCACTTATGTGATTTTAATCTACATCCTTTTGCTGTTATAAACTGTAACCATGAGTATATCAGCTTTCAATGAGTTCTGTGAATCCTTCTAGAGAATTACCAAACTCAAGTGTCCAAAGGGAAGGTGGTCTTGTGAACTGTGCTCCCTAACTTCTCACTACTAGAGATTAAACACACGGACACAGGTCATCAAGAAATCTTTATTAAAAAGCACAGGGGCTTCCCTGGTGGCGCAGTGATTGAGAGTCCACCTGCCGATGCAGGGGACACGGGTTCGTGCCCCGGTCCGGGAAGATCCCACATGCTGCGGAGTGGCTGGGCCCGTGAGCCACGGCCGCTGAGCCTGCGTGACCGGAGCCTGTGCTCCACAATGGGAGAGGCCACAACAGTGAGAGGCCCGCATATCACA
>NW_006771376.1:2405544-2411988 GCF_000442215.2 Lipotes vexillifer
AAAAAAAAAAAAAAAAAAAAAAAAAGCACAGATAGTAGAGGAAAAGTATCTGAGCCTTCTGATCAAGACTGCAAAGGTAAATTAGAATCCCTGTTGGTGGGGTTTGGGAGCGGTGGAGGTGGGATTAAATATAAAAAATATTCCCTCATGGGTCCTCTGAAATTCAGAGGCTGCCTAGATATTCCTTACACCACATCCCATTAGTCTTGAAAGCTGAGAGCACATTTACAAGGCCCTAGCGAAGGTAGGTGAGTGTCCCAAGATCATACCTTTACTGACAGAGCTTCAGAATCCACTCCTTCATTTGACTCATTCACATGGAAGAAAATGTATTACATTCTGTGAGAGCCACCTGCTATAAACCCCAAAGATGATTCCGAAGAATACTATTGTCTATGGTTCATGATAAAGATGTTTCGAAAAATAATTTCGATGTACAGGATGTTCAAATAGCAACAAAAGCACAGCACAAGATCCTGAGACCGATGGCAAACATCACCCTTCATCCCTCCCCATGACTTTGAAATGCACTATGTAATACTCATCAGTTCTGTCGTGTGATGCCTCTCTCTGCAATGGATGGCTGGTTGGAAACTCCCCTTTAGCTCTTTCCTTTTCCTGTGCAGATGCTTTGTCTTCTTAAAATGGAAAGGTGCATACAGTGTAGAAGGAGAACGATGACACATGAATGCTTCATGATTCATTTATTGGAGGTCCGGGACTCAGATTTCACCTCAGGATAAAGAACTTTCTGGCAAATCAAAATGAACCAGAAATGTGTTTGAGGGCTCTATCAGAGAGACTACGGAAGACACTTGTTGGGGACTCAAGCATTACTGGAGGATAAATGAGATCAGCGGAGTCACTTAGCTGTTGGGAGAGAGGGCTCTGCAGTCAGTTGGACTAGGGCTGAGAACCTAGCTCCCCACCTACCTCCAGTGTGCCCAAGGGAGCCACCTGCCTCTGTCACCTCAGCTTCTGAACCTGAAAAATGGGGCTGGTAACAGCACCTATGTCATAGGGTTGCTGGGAGGACGAAGCAAGATGCACACCGGGGGCTTCACAAGCCCTCCATAAATGCTAGAAAATTTCATTTATTTTATGCCTTTTGAAAAAAACAGCAGAAGCTTTTTATTAAAGACAATCTGACCAAGGGAGCTTGAACAAGTAAAGCAGATAGACGAAACCAAGGTGACAATCCTCACTCTCTAGAAAAGTAGGGAAATCTGAGCAGGCTGCCTTTCATCACATCTGGATAAGATAATAGTCCCTGTAAACACTTCCTACTTGGTCAGTGTATTAGACAGAACAAGGAACCACCAGCTTCTATAGTAGACAAATTCAAACATCTCAGTATTTACAACTCAGCCATACAAAAGAATGAAATAATGCCATTTGCAGCAACATGGATGGACCTAGAGATTATCATACTAAGTGAGGTAAGTCAGACAGAGAAAGACAAATACCATATGATATCACTTACATGTGGAATCTAAAAAAATGATACGTATGAACTTATTTACAAAACAGAAACAGCCTCACAGACATAGAGAACAGACTTGTGGTTGCCAAGGGGGAGGGGGGGGAGGGAGGGATGGAGTGGGAGTGTGGGATTAGCAGATGCAAACTATTACATACAGGATGGATAAACAACAAGGTCCTACTGTATAGCACAGGGAATTATATTCAATATTCTATGATAAACCATAATGGAAAAGAATATGAAAAAGGATGTATATATATGTATAACTGACTCACTTTGCTGTGCAAGAGAAATTAACACAACATTGTAAATCAACTCTATTTCAATTTTAGAAGTCTCAGTATTAAAAACAATAGGACTCTATTTCTCACTCAAACAAAGAGGGACTGTCCTCCCAGCATGAGTCAGAGATACCAGATCCCTTCATCTTGTGACACGGCCATCATGACACATAGCTTCCAGGACACAAGGAGAAGGGAAGGGAGGGTTTCCTTGGAGAAAATAGTTCCCTGCGTGTTTCACCTTCACTCTCACGATACCACTCACTCACAACACTCCCGACACCGGAAATGTAGGTTTTCCACACATCGAGAAAACCTGTGACACCAGCTGGGTGTCCAGCAATTCAGTTCTGACCCTGTCTACTTGAAGTTTAGCAACAGACCCCACCGGTTAAAGGCTCAGTCCCACAAGACTGCCTCCACTTCAGATGCCAAGAACCCGTAGTTGGTCCCCAGGTGACCCACACCTTCTGTTCGACTTGGCTGCACATCAGAGGTTCCCATGAGCCCCTCCTTGGATTTGATCATTTGCTAGAATGGCTCACAGAACTCAGGGAAACATTTACATTTGCTGGTCTGTTAAAAAGGAGATAGGGGCTTCCCTGGTGGTGCAGTGGTTGAGAGTCCGCCTGCTGATGCAGGGGACACGGGTTCGTGCCCTGGGCCGGGAGGATCCCACATGCCGCGGACCCGCTGGGCCCCTGAGCCATGGCCGCTGAGCCTGCGCGTCCCGAGCCTGTGCTCCGCAACGGGAGAGGCCACAACAGTGAGAGGCCCGCGGACCGCAAAAAAAAAAAAAAAAAAAAAAGGAGATGGTACAAGATATGAATGAACAGCTAGATGAAGAGACACATAAGGCAAAGGTCCAGAAGCGTCCCGAGCACAGGAGTTTCTGTCCCTGTGGAGTCGGGGGGCACCACCTTCTTGCACGTAGATGTGTTCATCAGCCCGGAAGCTCTTAGAACCCCACACTCTGGGAGTCTTTATACGGGCTTTATCATATAGGCAAGATCAATCATTAACTCCATCTCCAGCTCTCTGTCCTTCCCGGAGAATGTAGGGGTAGGGCTGAACATTCTAAGCATGATTAGAATGGCTTGACCTTTCTCGTGACCAGCCCACATCTGGAAGCCACCCAGGAACCCACCAAAAGTCGCCTCGTTAGAACAGCAGACATGCCTATCGCCCAAGAAATTCCACAGGATTTAAGAGATCTGTGTCAGGAACCAAAGTCAGAGACCAAATATTAGAACAAAGGATGTTCCAAGTGTTCTTACCACTTGGGAAGTTACCTGGATTTTAGGAGTTCTGTGACTGGAACCAGGGACAGAGATTATATATGTATATATATATATTCTATCATTTCAGAGGGATGGAGGGGACACACCAGCTCGTAACATCTGTGGCCGTGAGGTGACACATCCTTTTTAGATCTGGTCACATGAACTCAACCAACCACAGAGGAAAATGTACAGGAGCCCGTGGGTGTTCACTGAGCACTGTGTCTGCCAAGGTCAGCCACCTGGCCCTGCAAACGGGCCCCTCTGCACGGCTCCACCTGCAGCCCCTCCGACTGCTGTCACCTGGGCGAGCACCGACTTGTCCCTAAACTCAGTGCAGGCCTTCGGTCCTCCAGCTGCTGCACTGCCTCTCACAGGGGACACCAAGCGTTTCTCCTCCCAGCCTTTGGGACCCACCTTGGGGTCAGGGCTGTCCCTCACCCTCCAGCCCACGAGGGCTGAGGCAGGAACTGCCAGAAACGGCTGAGCCCCCAGCGTGTGACTGGCACTGGGGTAGGAACGGATGTGACAATGTGAACAGAACCCACCCTCAAGGAGGACATAGCTGCTCAGGCAGGCAGGGCAGGTTTATGTGTGTTTTTTAATCACACCACACTGTGGTTTATTTAACAACTCCCCAGTTATTTTTCCCATGAATTGCCAAAACGTTTCTCCCATACTTAAAATTCTTGTTTTGTTTTGTTTTTAATATTTCTTGGAATATAGCTGATTTACAATCTTGCGTTAGTTTCAGGTGTACAGCAAAGTGAATCAGTTATACACATATCCACTTTTTCTCATATTTAAAATTTGAAATCCAAACTTGATATTCATCTTGGTTGGTATTTTATCCATTGATCTGATCTACTTTATACTTTATATTTCATATTTTATGAAATAAGAAAAATGCTCTCTGTGTGCTCCACCTGAGGTATTAACTGAACAGCATGATCTGAACGAGGAGGGGTGCCAGGTTGGCATGACCTGCACTTTCTGAACTAGTGCAGACCCCCAGCCACCTCTGTGTGCTTTGCATGATAGTCACAAACCATGTGTTCAGCAATCAATCCCAGGAGTTTTCTGGGAAGCAATGCCAAGCAGACATACAGTTTCTTAGGATCTATTATATTTTCCTTAAAAAAATGTTTGTCTGATTCTAATCTTTTTGTCATTTCTACTATTCTCAATGATGCCTTAAAAATCGCCAAAAAAAATAGGTTCCTAATTACAACCAGGAGCATCTTCAGAAGGCCCAGCTGTAGATTATCTGGGGTCTGGGGTCTGGGTGGTTAAAGTATCTTGCTCTGCCCTGGGTTGTGCTGTTGCCTAAAGGGACAAGGCAGAGGATGGTGAGGCAGAGGGACACTGATTTCCATTAAAATGCGTGAGAACTTCTCTGGGGGCATAAATTGACAGAATGGAGTGCTGGAGCCTTCCCACCCCAGGACCTGTTACAGGTCCAGACGGTTCCCAACCTACCAGCGGGGGGCCTCAGGGACCAAAATTTCCCACGGGGCCCTGGTTCCCTCAAGGGCTCAGATGGCTTCCCCGGGCAGCAGGCCACCTGGAATTAGAAGGCAAGTGACATCATGGCCAGATTCAGACTGGGGTATCTGTTCCGGCCTCCCCAAACTTCAAGTTCTGTATGACCCGCTTGCCAAGGCAGGCATCATTGTGTGTCACATTTATAAATAGCTCCAAACATCTCCGGAGGGGCCAGGGGCTCCTGGGCACAAAGGAAATGCGGTTGCTTTGCCTGCGATAAAAGCGTTCAACCCAGAGCAACAGAACCGAGGATGTTCAGATCAACTAACTCCCTTCTGAAGTTAGATTTGGGGGCTTTGACAACAGTGGTCAGCACCGGACCGGAAGTTTTCTCAGAGGTTAGGGAACTAAGTTTGGAGGGGGTGTTATAACTGAGACGTTGAAAAGAAGACTTAGCTCCCGAAGAGGCTGACGCCTTGATGTTTTTGAGAAGCTGGAACCCAGTTCTCCGCTTTTTGATCTGACGCTCTGTTCAGACTGGTCCTCTCCGGCATCTCGGCCAGGAGGGCAGACTCAGCACCTTCTCACTGATGGGGGCTGGAGATCCAGATCCGGTTTCTCTGGAGAAGCAAAGGTGGATTTGACTGGGAAATTCATCTGAAGAGTGGCCAGCAGAATCGATGGATCCTAACTGCCAAAATCCTTGCCCAGTAGCATTCTACACAAACCCAGGCAGCTCGTAAAACACCCAGGACCATGGTCTGAAACAGAAACACGTCACCCGTGGAGGAGGTCTAAGGCCTCAAAGATGCTGACTGACTGTCCACTGAGCAACTGCATGGCCAGCTTGTTTGCTCAGCAGGAGGCTGCTCTCAGTGTGGACCCCAACCCGGAGAACCGCCACCCTGGGTCAGCATCACGGTTTGCCGCTGACCACAGCCCCACAGGTGTGGACCAGAGTGTGGGATGCGCCAAGGCCCAGCTGCAGTGGGCAGCAGACCAGGTTCTAGCCTGCCCTTCGGTCCTGCGAGAAGCGAGGCACACCTGAGCTGGAGCATGGTGGGGAGGGGCCGGGACTGTCCCCTGTAGGCCCCCAGGGAGGGCACAGCCACCCTGCCGAGGGGTGATGCAGGAGCCAGGCTGGGTGAGTGCAAGGTCTGCAGTCCCCAGAGAACAGTATCCATCCAGTGGGGACTTTCAGGGCCACCTCCCTCGTGGGGGCCAGAGGAACAGTGTTGATTTCTAAATGAGTGCCTGAGATTGCTTTCCTGCCAGCAGGTCAGACAACTGGGTACACTGGGCCGGCGGATACCAGCCAAACTGCATGGCTTTCCTCTCTTGGAGCCCCCTGACCCCTGGCCCCTCTGCTCCCACTACAGTTAAATCGTGATGGCCACCAGCTTAGCGACATTGGTTCCCAAGCCCACCGCAGAGGTCCGTGAAGATACCTTTCCCAGGTCTGTCCGTCGTAACCTGAGGGCCCCGTAGGGCCCTGGTTTCCACTCAGAGTTCAGAAACCTGAGCCTTCAGACTTCAGCACGTCCTTTGAGCAAACGTCCCCCCATTTCCCCTTCCGACCCCCACCGGGCTGGAGAAGCAGGAAGAGCACCCCCCAGCCTCAAAGGCTGAGTTCCCAGATGTAAGTGTGAGGATCTGCCCTGCAGCAAGACTCAAGGCAACGAGGGACCCCAAGTACCTCTGTGAACAGCGTTCCACGTCCGAGCGCCCCAGGCCTGTGATGGCTTTGAGGTCAGCTCCAGGGTCCCTGCTGCCCAGGTGATGCCCAGGAAGACTCAGGAGTCCAACCTGGACCAGATGCCCTGGGTCTCAGCGCCGGAACCTAGAGCTCCTCCAAGGCCAGGTGCAGGTCTGACGATTCTAGTACCGAGTCCAGCGTGCAGGGAGCTTTTCCCTA
>NW_006771376.1:2412150-2416855 GCF_000442215.2 Lipotes vexillifer
CTGTCAACAAGCAGCGCTCTGACGGCAGCCGGGGATCCTACAATTCAACTCGGTTCTGCCACTCTCCACCCGGAGACGGCATCAGGTCTCGCAGGCTGAGGACTCAGCCCCACAAGACTGCCACCACTTCAGACGCCAGCTGCAAATCCACCTGTGCTTCTGACCAGCTGCCTATAATTTGGAGGTTCCAAGGATACCCTCCTGGGGTTTGATTAATTTGCTAGAGCAGCCCCCAGAAGTGAGAGAAACCCTTTACTTACTAGATCACTGGTTTTTTTATAGAAGGATATAACCCAGGAATAGCCAGTGGAGGAGATGCAGAGGGTGAGGCGTGGGGAAAAGGTGGGGAGCTTTCCAACACCTCCATGTGTTCCCCAGCCCGGAAGCTCTCTGAACCGGCCTTTTGGGTTTTCACGGAGGCTTCACTCCATAGGCGTGATTAATCAAGTCATAGGCCATTGGTGACTGAGTCAGCCTCCAGCCCCTCTCCTCCCAGGAAATCAGGGGGTGGGACTGAAAGTTGCACCCCTCTGTTTACGGTTGGTTCCCCTGGCAACCAGCCCCCATCCACAGGTGCTTCCAAAAACCTCATTGACATAAGCCCAGTAGTGGTGGAGAGGGGCTTGTGAATAACAAGACACCCACGTCACCTTTGTGGCTCAGAGGACAAGAGACCAAGTAGAACAAAAGATGCTCCTGTGGCTCTTACTGTTCAGGAAATTCCAAGGGTTTTGGGAGCTGTGAGCCAGAATCAGGGAGAAAGACCAAATGAGTATTTCTTATTATAAATCACGATATCACAGTGTCCTTTACTCAAAGCAACATGTATTTACTAAGCACAGAAGCGATCTTTCACTTCGGGGACCCCCACTTGAACTGGTCCCTATTGGGACCAGCTCTGGGAGGGACTCTAGCGACACTTTTAGAAAGTCATACATTTTGGTGAAATTTGCAAAAGTGAGATATCTAACCACAACTTTCCCACCAGTGCATTTCGCTTCATATGGGATGGAGATGGCTGCTGGTAATTTGGGACCTGGCTGGTGGGATGTTGAGATGGGGACGCTTGAGTTTGAGTTGGAGGGGGTGCTTATGTACGTGGTCACCTCCATCATTGCTAGTCATCTCGGGGTGGCTCCGGGACCCTGCCTCCTGCTGACCCACCAGGGCCCTGAGGCTACCACACAGCACCGGGACAGCACTGTGACAAAGTGGCCTTACTGAGCCCAGCCCTGGAGGATGTGGAGCCACAGCCTCAAAACTAGGTGACAGAAGCTGGTCTGTGTGAACATATTACAGATGAGTCAGTCAGCTAGTTAATACGATTTTACTATTTTCCTATATCTTGTATATTTGTGGCCTTTGTAGGCTTTTAAAATCTTAGAATGTGCTATGTTTTCTCATGCTAAATAAATTATTTGTTTTGAACCATTTTTTTAAAAAAATTTGAATTCTTTGTCTTAAAGAGGCCCTCCCAAATCGTGCAAGCTTCAGGCCCAGGGACCCCGGCCCTGGCGCTGACTGTGGGCTTGCTCTGGTAGATATTTTTCCAGGCACTGGGCGTATGGCTGTGAGCAAAACAGACAAGCCCCCTGCCCTGTGGGTTTGCCAGGACTCGGCAAACACCTAATAAACATTACCTAGACCCAACTGCACCCTAGAAGGAGTCAGCTCCTTAGGGGGCCCAGGGCTGACCCCAACTTCACTCAGGGTCACTGGGGCAGGTTTTCATTACCAGCCCTAACTGTTCAGGATCATGTATCCAGGATGGCATCAGGAAACACAGGTTGGGGAATGCCTCCCCCCAGGCGTGAGCTGGTGGACCGTGGCCTGCTCTCCCCTTTGGCCTGTCCCATGGCCTGAGACATTTCCTCATAGGTGACTTTTTGTGTTTGGTTTTGTTTTGTTTGTCAAATATTCAACTTCTATGTTCCAAGGTTCACCACTTAACACTGCAGTGTCCTAGAGAATACATCTGCTGCCTCACTTATTATTCCCTTAAGAGAAATTCCTGAAAGTAAAATCACAGAACAAGAAATTGTCACGGGGCTTCCCTGGTGGCACAGTGGTTGGGGGTCTGCCTGCCAATGCAGGGGACACGGGTTCGAGTCCTGATCTGGGAGGATCCCACATGCCGCGGAGCGACTGGGCCCGTGAGCCACAACTACTGAGCCTGCGCATCTGGAGCCTGTGCTCTGCAATAGGAGAGGCCGCAATAGTGAGAGGCCCGCGCACTGCGATGAAGAGTGGCCCCCGCTTGCCACAAGTAGAGAAAGCCCTCGCACAGAAACAAAGACCCAAACACAGTCAAAAATGAATAAATTAATTAATAAAAAAATTTAAAAAAAGAAAGAAATTGTCATGGCTTTTGGGTTTAATTTCCCCAATTTCTTTCAGAAAAGTTTCCAATTTCCATGCCCCCGGTGTTGGGGAGTGCATACCTCAGCACTCTTCTCAGTACTGAATTGGGTGTTTGCTTTTTAAATGTGGCCAAATTGATAAACAAAAAATGGCAACTCTCTGATTAAATGGTCATGACTTTGGTCACTAATAGTATTAAATATTTTTCATGTGTATTGTTTATTTTATGCATTTTTTAAGTTCTTTGTGCTTCTATAATTATCTTATTCGTTTACACATGTCCTTTGCTTGTTTTTCGGTTGGATTTTTTTTTTACTTTTTTTTTTTTTTTTTTTTTTTTTGCGGTACGTGGGGCTCTCACTGTTGCGGCCTCTCCCGCTATGGAGCACAGGGTCGGGACGCACAGGCTCAGCGGCCATGGCTCACGGGCCCAGCCGCTCCGCGGCATGTGGGATCTTCCCGGACCGGGGCACGAACCCGTGTCCCCTGCATCGGCAGGCGGACTCTCAGCCACTGCGCCACCAGGGAAGCCCTGGATTTTTTTTTAAAGTCAATTTTCCAACTTAAGTAAGAGTATATTAACCATTTCTCTAATTGTGCCAAGTATTTTCCCCACCAACTGTTTGAAAATGAACTTGATGGCTGGGTTCCCTCAGTCCTGCCGCCAACATCGCAGACATATGGCGAACTCTAGATCCATTCAGGGCACCAACCGGGGCATGAAGGGTAGTGGGGGAACTGCCCTATGAAGAGCCAAGCACCAAAGTCTGCAAGGATCTCTCCACCTGTGCAAGCGCAGAGCTGATGCATGCCAAGGCCAACCTCTCCAGGCGGGCAGCCATGCACTGCCGGCTCATGCCTCCACAAGGACCCACTCCTAAAGGCTCCTCTGCGGAAGGCCTTACAGGGGATCCTGAGGGGGGGCGGGGAGGGGCAAAACCTTAGGCAGGACGTAGGAAGCTTTTCCCGCTCTGGCCCCTGCCTGCCTCTCTCTCCTCCCCTTCCCCAGCCCATGTTCATCTTCAGCGCCAGCAGTGCTGGCTGCTTCCGGTTCCCTGAATGGGAGGGACCTTCCAGCCTTGGTGTGTTTCCCTATAAAACTCCTGCTCGGTCTCCAGGGCTCAGTCCATGTACGGGGGGCTTCTAGAAGCCTCCCTCCCACTGCGCCCTCCTCACCGCACTCATCACAGGGGGTCTAACTGGCTGTCTGTCTCTGCACTTCTCCACGCCCGCACCTGGCAGGCACCCTGCGTATTCGGAGGAAGGGGGTAGGAAGGCGGCTCGGAGTCTCCGGAGATCTGGCGCTGGGGAACCATGCTTTCAAAGTGCAAGTCCTTTCACACACGAGGGGCACCATCATTGCTATGGGAGGTGGTGGTAACATTAGGGTTGTTATTATGCCTACGTTAAAATGAAAGTGGAAATCATCCGTAGGTCCACGCTGGGCAGGCAGACAGCCTTCAGGGAAGATAAAATCATTGGTTAAGGGTGAGACTTCTCACTTGACAAGGGAAATGAATGAATGTATGAAGCAAGCATGGTGTAATTACGCTCTAATTACACTCTCTTTCTAGGGTTTCAGCAGCCACCAGCTATGAGTGCCAAGGGGACCACACCATCTACTTACGTGATCAGATTTGTACATGGTTTGTCACTTGTGTTTTTCAGGAGTGGGATCCAGTGCATGCTCTGCTGGGGGCTGGGGCAGGGCAGGGTCTACCGAGCGAAATGCCTGTCTCTGCCCCGCGGGAAGGCGCATCTCCTGGGAGGTTCTGTGTCCATCATGGAGGGTGCCGGTGCCACCCCCAGGCGGCATCCTGGGTTGGCAGCCAGGGTCTTGCTGACCAGTTCTGCCGGGCTCACCATCCTCACGGCCTCAGCGATGGCTCAGGGGATTCCCCTATGCTGAGGGATGCTCCATGGAACAAAGTTGGGGGAGGATCCTTCCCCACCCTGCCCTCCTCCAGTGCTTTCCTGGGTGACTTTTCTTTTATGTGGTATTCCCCTCGAGGAGGGCTTCTTTATGCCAAGATCTGAAGTGCTACTTATTGGAGCCATCCCACGAAGACGATCTCCTATTTCCAGGACTCGGGAGGCCAAAACCTGGGGGCCCAGGTGGAGGAGCCTTGTGCAGCAGCACAAGCCCATGGGTCACTGTGACCTCGGCTCTGCCCAGCGAGGGGCTGGGGGGCTTGGGGGGCCAGGCTGTGAGTCTTTCTTCTCCTGGAGCAGCTGCTCAGCAACGTCTGCCCGCACAGGCGTCATCTGGGACTTTACTGTGGGTGCCAGGTGTCCTCCCTGGATTCTGTCTGGAGCCCAGTCCCTCTCCCCCCCCCCCCCCCCC
>NW_006771376.1:2416937-2428861 GCF_000442215.2 Lipotes vexillifer
CCACCCCACGTCCCCAGGACTCTGATGCCGACGGCTTGAGGACCACACTGGGCTGAGAAATTCCTCTGGGATCTAGAGGGTCAGCACTGAAACTGTGGTCCACAAACCAGCATCCTGCCTCACCTGGAGCGTGTTAAAAATACAATCTCAGACCACCCAGATCTGCTGAATTCGAACCTGCATTTTAATAGGACCCCCGGGCAATACTCTGCCCCAAAAACTTGAGACACACTCACCCAACTGTGGGGGAGGAAGAACTGAGGAAAAGGCAGAAAGGGGGCCCTGCAAGATTCAAAAGGAAACCCAAGTCACCACGGGAAACGCTGGAGGTATTTGGAGACACAATGTCGCTCCCTGGGTGTGAACTCTCAGTCAAGGAGGCAGATTGAGAATTGTACTCTGCCTGCCATGGACAGGAATGCATGTGTCCCGTGATCCGCATGGGTGAGCATGCTGGACACTCATCGTCAAGCACAAACACACTCAAAGACCAAAGCCTGCCACTTGGAAATGGGTGACATTCTCAAGTAGCATAAAAAGGAAAGTGCAGGTAGATTTTGCTTTTCATTCCAAACTCACTTGTTTATTTGTGATGGAACACACATGTCCACTGGCAACCCCTTACACCCTAAGGTCTAAGTTTGTTTGGCTGAGATCCATCCCCAATCCAACTATCAATCTTGGGGCCCATCAGAATAGAAGCCCCCAATGTCTGTGACCCCATTACCCTCCCCGCCCCAGCCTCTGAGCATTTGGTGAGTTCATCAGTCAAGTGGATTTTCTGAAGATTGGGGATAATGCAGAGGGATCATTTATTTCACTGGCCCCTTTCCCTCTGTCTCTCCCTAGCCACCCCCATTCCGCCACCAAGCAAAGCAAGTATCTCTGGTCGTGTATCAATTTGGGAATCCCCTTCTGCGGTTTCATTATACCCTTGGGATTTCGTTCTGTGGACACATGCTTCCAAATAAATACCTAAGAGAACTTGCCCGAAGAGAACTTTCAATGAATAACATCTCCTCCACCTGTGGCATTGGATAGCCTGTCTTGTTAAATCTAAAGATGACCCGAGGCGGCAGCAGAGTTGGGCTCTGGCTGGGAGTCGACTGAGAGAGCGAGGGCCGGGAGCGCGCGCGCGCCCGCGCCCAGACCGTCTGCCGCGGCCGCTCGCTCTCTCGTTTCCCGCCTCCCGCCTCCCGCCTCCCGCTACGGTCTTGTTCAGCCCCTCAGCCCTTCTGCGCACCTCCCTCGCCGGCCCTCAGGATCCTTCAGGTTCAATGTATAATTAAAAAGAAGAATGGCGGCTTCCACAGCGTCCTGGGTTTTACCCCACTCATCTTGAGAAGGCTTGCACGCATCCTGGAAGAGGGCGCAGCCACAGCACTGGTTTTGCATTTTCAAGAGACACTGGGCGCTCTCACACTTCTCCTCAGCCAGCTGGCGAAAAATGTGGCCCACACTGTCCAGAGTCCCATTGTTGCTGTCGAAATAGAAGCTCAGAGAGAGCCGAGTGGATGAAAGGTTCTTGCTGCTCCAGCCGGGAGTCAGGACTCTGCCTCTGAGGTGGGAGAGCCAACTTCAGGACACTGGTCAACAAGAGACCTCCCAGGCCCACATAATATCAAACGGCGAAATTCTCCCAGAGATCTCCATCTCAACACCAGCACCCAGCTTCACTCAACGACCAGCAAGCGACACTGCTGGACAACCGTTGCCAACCAAATAGCAAGACAGGAACACAACCCCACCCACTAGCAGAGAGGCTGCCTAAAATCATAATAAGTCCACAGACACCCCAAAACACACCACCAGACGTGGACCTGCCCACTAGAGAGACAAGATCTAGCCTCATACACCACAACACAGGCACTAGTCCCCTCCACCAGGAAGCCTACACAACCCACTGAACCAACCTTAGCCACTGGAGACAGACATCAAAAACAACGGGAACTACGAACTTGCAGCCTGCAAAAAGGTGAACCCAAACACAGTAAGATAAGCAAAATGAGGAGACAGAAAAACACACAGCAGATGAAGGAGCAAGATAAAAATGCACCAGACCTAACAAATGAAGAGGAAATAGGCAGTCTACCTGAAAAAGAGTTCAGAATAATGATAGTAAAGATGATCCAAAATCTTGGAAATAGAATGGACAAAATGCAAGAAACAGTTAACAAGGACCTAGAAGAAATAAAGATGAAACAGACAATGATGAACAACACAATAAATGAAATGAAAAATACTCTAGATGGGATCAATAGCAGAATAAATGAGGCAGAAGAACGGATAAGTGACCTGGAAGATAAAATAGTGGAAATAACTACTGCAGAGCAGAATAAAGAAAAAAGAATGAAAAGAACTGAGGACAGTCTCAGAGACCTCTGGGACAACATTAAACGCACCAACATTCGAATTATAGGGGTTCCAGAAGAAGAAGAGAAAAAGAAAGGGACTGAGAAAATATTTGAAGAGATTATAGTTGAAAACTTCCCTAATATGGGAAAGGAAATAGTTAATCAAGTCCAGGAAGCACAGAGAGTCCCATACAGGATAAATTCAAGGAGAAATACGCCAAGACACATATTAATCAAACTGTCAAAAACTAAATACAAAGAAAGCATATTAAAAGCAGCAAGGGAAAAACAACAAATAACACACAAGGGAATCCCCATAAGGTTAACAGCTGATCTCTCAGCAGAAACTCTACAAGCCAGAAGGGAGTGGCAGGACATACTGAAAGTGATGAAGGAGAAAAACCTGCAACCAAGATTACTCTACCCAGCAAGGATCTCATTCAGATTTGATGGAGAAATTAAAACCTTTACAGACAAGCAAAAGCTGAGAGAGTTCAGCACCACCAAACCAGCTTTACAACAAATGCTAAAGGAACTTCTCTAGACAAAAACACAAGAGAAGGAAAAGTCCTATAATAACGAACCCAAAACAATTTAGAAAATGGGAATAGGAACATACATATCGATAATTACCTTAAATGTAAATGGACTAAATGCTCCCACCAAAAGACACAGATTGGCTGAATGGATACAAAAACAAGACCCATATATATGCTGTCTACAAGAGACCCACTTCAGACCTAGAGACACATACAGACTGAAAGTAAGGGGATGGAAAAAGATATTCCATGCAAATGGAAACCAAAAGAAAGCTGGAGTAGCAATTCTCATATCAGACAAAATAGACTTTAAAATAAGGACTATCAGAAGAGACAAAGAAGGACACTACATAATGATTAAGGGATCGATCCAAGAAGAAGATATAACAATTGTAAATATTTATGCACCCAACAAAGGAGCACCTCAATACATAAGGCAAAAACTAGCAGCAATAAAAGGGGAAATCGACAGTAACACATTCATAGTAGGGGACTTCAACACCCCACTTTCACCAATGGACAGATCATCCAAAATGAAAATAAATAAGGAAACACAAGCTTTAAATGATACATTAAACAGGATGGACTTAATTGATATTTATAGGACACTCCATCCAAAAACAACAGAATACACATTTTTCTCAAGTGCTCATGGAACATTCTCCAGGATAGATCATATCTTGGGTCACAAATCAAGCCTTGGTAAATTTAAGAAAATTGAAATTATATCAAGTATCTTTTCCGACCACAACGCCATGAGACTAGATATCAATTATAGGAAAAGAGCTGTAAAAAATACAAACACATGGAGGCTAAACAATACACTACTTAATAACGAAGTGATCACTGAAGAAATCAAAGAGGAAATTAAAAAATACCTAGAAACAAATGACAATGGAGATACAACGACCCAAAACCTATGGGATGCAGCAAAAGCAGTTCTAAGAGGGAAGTTTATAGCAATACAAGCCCACCTTAAGAAGCAGGAAACATCTCGAATAAACAACCTAACCTTGCACCTCAAGCAATTAGAGAAAGAAGAACAAAAAAACCCCAGAGTTAGCAGAAGGAAAGAAATCATAAAAATCAGATCAGAAATAAATGAAAAAGAAATGAAGGAAACAATAGCAAAGATCAATAAAACTAAAAGCTGGTTCTTTGAGAAGATAAACAAAATAGATAAACCATTAGCCAGACTCATCAAGAAAAAAAGGGAGAAGACTCAAATCAATAGAATCAGAAATGAAAAAGGAGAAGTAACAACTGACACTGCAGAAATAAAAAAAATCATGAGGGATTACTACAAGCAACTCTATGCCAATAAAATGGACAATCTGGAAGAAATGGACAAATTCTTAGAAATGCACAAACTGCCAAGACTGAATCAGGAAGAAATAGAAAATATGAACAGACCAATCACAAACACTGAAATTGAAACTGTGATTAAAAATCTTCCAACAAACAAAAGCCCAGGACCAGATGGCTTCACAGGCGAATTCTATCAAACATTTAGAGAAGAGCTAACACCTATTCTTCTCAAACTCTTCCAAAATATAGCAGAGGGAGGAACACTCCCAAACTCATTCTACGAGGCCACCATCACCTTGATACCAAAACCAGACAAGGATGTCACAAAGAAAGAAAACTACAGGCCAATATCACTGATGAACATAGATGCAAAAATCCTCAACAAAATACTAGCAAACAGAATCCAACAGCACATTAAAAGGATCATACACCATGATCAAGTGGGGTTTATTCCAGGAATGCAAGGATTCTTCAATATACGCAAATCTATCAATGTGATTAACCATATTAACAAATTGAAGGAGAAAAACCATATGATCATCTCAATAGATGCAGAGAAAGCTTTTGACAAAATTCAACACCCATTTATGATAAAAACCCTGCAGAAAGTAGGTGTAGAGGGAACTTTCCTCAATATAATAAAGGCCGTATATGACAAGCCCACAGCCAACATCATCCTCAATGGCGAAAAACTGAAAGCATTTCCACTAAGGTCAGGAACAAGACAAGGTTGCCCACTCTCACCACTCTTATTCAACATAGTTTTGGAAGTTTTAGCCACAGCAATCAGAGAAGAAAAGGAAATAAAAGGAATCCAAATCGGAAAAGAAGAAGTAAAGCTGTCACTGTTTGCAGATGACATGATACTATACATAGAGAATCCTAAAGATGCTACCAGAAAACTACTAGAGCTAATCAATGAATTTGGTAAAGTAGCAGGATACAAAATTAATGCACAGAAATCTCTGGCATTCCTATATACTAACGATGAAAAATCTGAAAGTGAAATCAAGAAAACACTCCCATTTACCATTGCAACAAAAAGAATAAAATATCTAGGAATAAACCTACCTAAGGAGACAAAAGACCTGTATGCAGAAAATTATAAGACACTGATGAAAGAAATTAAAGATGATACAAACAGATGGAGAGATATACCATGTTCTTGGATTGGAAGAATCAACATTGTGAAAATGACTCTACTCCCCAAAGCAATCTATAGATTCAATGCAATCCCTATCAAACTACCACTGGCATTTTTCACAGAACTAGAACAAAAAATTTCACAATTTGTATGGAAACACAAAAGACCCCGAATAGCCAAAGCAATCTTGAGAACAAAAAATGGAGCTGGAGGAATCAGGCTGCCTGACTTCAGACTATACTACAAAGCTACAGTAATCAAGACAGTATGGTACTGGCACAAAAACAGAAAGATAGATCAATGGAATAGGATAGAAAGCCCAGAGATAAACCCATGCACATATGGTCACCTTATCTTTGATAAAGGTGGCAGGAATATACAGTGGAGAAAGGACAGCCCCTTCAATAAGTGGTGCTGGGAAAACTGGACAGGTACATGTAAAAGTATGAGATTAGATCACTCCCTAACACCATACACAAAAATAAGCTCAAAATGGATTAAAGACCTAAATGTAAGGCCAGAAACTATCAAACTCTTAGAGGAAAACATAGGCAGAACACTCTATGACATAAATCACAGCAAGATCCTTCTTGACCCATCTCCTAGAGTAATGGAGATAAAAACAAAAATAAACAAATGGGACCTAATGAAACTTCAAAGCTTTTGCACAGCAAAGGAAACCATAAACAAGACCAAAAGACAGCCCTCAGAATGGGAGAAAATATTTGCAAATGAATCAACTGACAAAGGATTAATCTCTAAAATTTACAGGCAGCTCATGCAGCTCAATAACAAAAAAATAAACAACCCAATCCAAAAATGGGCAGAAGACCTAAATAGACATTTCTCCAAAGAAGATATACAGACTGCCAACAAACACATGAAAGAATGCTCAACATCATTAATCATTAGAGAAATGCAAATCAAAACTACAATGAGATATCATCTCACACCAGTCAGAATGGCCATCATCAAAAAATCTAGAAACAATAAATGCTGGAGAGGGTGTGGAGAAAAGGGAACACTCTTGCACTGCTGGTGGGAATGTGAATTGGTTCAGCCACTATGGAGAACAGTATGGAGGTTCCTTAAAAAACTACAAATAGAACTACCATATGACCCAGCAATCCCACTACTAGGTATATACCCTGAGGAAACCAGAATTCAGAAAGAGTCATGTACCAAAATGTTCATTGCAGCTCTATTTACAATAGCCCGGAGATGGAAACAACCTAAGTGCCCGTCGTCGGATGAATGGATAAAGAAGATGTGGCACATATATACAATGGAATATTACTCAGCCATAAAAAGAAACGAAATTGAGCTATTTGTAATGAGGTGGATAGATCTAGAGTCTGTCATACAGAGTGAAGTAAGTCAGAAAGAGAAGGACAAATACCGTATGCTAACACATATATATGGAATTTAAGAAAAAAAAAATGTTATGAAGAACCTAGGGGTAAAACAGGAATAAAGACAGAGACCTACTGGAGAACAGACTTGAGGATATGGGGAGGGGGAAGGGTGAGGTGTGTTAGGGCGAGAGAGAGACATGGACATATATATACTAACAAACGTAAGGTAGATAGCCAGTGGGAAGCAGCCGCATGGCACAGGGAAACCGGCTCGGTTCTTTGTGGCTGTCTGGAGGGGTGGGATAGGGAGGGTGGGAGGGAGGGAGACAAAGAGGGAAGAGATATGGGAATATATGTATATGTATATGTATAACTGATTCACTCTGTTATAAAGCAGAAACTAACACACCATTGTAAAGCAATTATACCCCAATAAAGATGTTAAATAAATAAATAAATAAATAAATAAATAAAGATGACCCGAAATACATTTTCACTTATTTCACTTATTTCTCAGACTACAAAGAAGATTCACTGACCAAGTCTAATTCTTCCTCACTACGTCTGTCCTCCCACTTGAAACACTAGGTCTCTGATAGGGAATTGGGACTAGAATAAGAAAAAGTGCGAGTACAGGCTCCAGGGGGAGCCCAGCTGTGGCCTTAAGGACAGATCCCAAGGTAGCCAAATGGACCTCTGGCCCTAGAGCCTTCCC
Source organism: Lipotes vexillifer (assembly GCF_000442215.2). NCBI lineage: Eukaryota > Metazoa > Chordata > Mammalia > Artiodactyla > Lipotidae > Lipotes > Lipotes vexillifer. The sequence continues at coordinate 2,424,353 of NW_006771376.1, forward strand.
GGACTCTGGCTACTGCTACCTGGGGCCATTTTTGTGGACATAGGTGTCTCTCGAGGTCACATCCAAAATGCACTAGACCAGGACCTTTGTGTTGAGGAGGACCTAGGAACACACTTCACCCCTCCTCCATCTGTGCCCTAAAAGAGTGGGAGAGCCTGGAAACGGAGGCCGCCCTCCCCCGCTCCGGCCTGCCAGCAACAGTGAGCACCAAGTACATGCAAGCCTGCAGTCAGGGATGCACAAGGGTATGGGAGACAAGGCTAGGGGACCAGGAATTCTCGCACGCTGTTTGGCCTTCTCTAAAATAATATGATGTATTCTTCCTCTGCAGGGAAACTCTGGAAGCAATTTTTTGCAAATGAATTCGAGGAAAAGAGCTTGACGGAGCACAGTTAAGCCTTCCACTTAGGATGACTTGCAAGGAAATAGGCCACCTACAATCTGTATCCATTAATAGCCCTCCGTTTTCTCGGCCACAGAAGGAAGGCGCTCCCACGCGATGCGATGCCATCATAACTTCCGGGAAGCATCTTTCTTTTTCAGCCTGGAATATTTGTTTTTTCCATTCTGGTTCGATTCTCTGCGGGGAATTCTGAAATGCACGAGACACACACACAGAGAACAACAAAGCATGTGGAAAAAAAGGAGTTTCTGCGTCTCAGGCAACACTTTCTCAACCTCCTTGTGGAGAATAGACACACCCTTCCCCCAACACTTATCAACGTCTATGCCCCATCGCACATCCCCGCCCCAGTGCTTTAAAGGAGGGCTCACAAGCAGAGTGTTGACAGCCCTGAGCGACCCCTGCCCTGTGCCAAGCAGTTGGGACCTTGAGTCAGATGAATCCGGATCAGGGAGACATCTGACGACCAGTTCGCCGAGGGTGGGACTGGAAGGGGACTCATCTTGCATCCGCTGGAGTGAGATGCTCCCATAGTCTTTCTATCCTGACCTGTCCCGCTGCCCTGTCTGCACCTCTGGGTTACTCACGCACAGTAGGGGAGAACGCTGTCCACCCTGGCTCCCGCGTGTGCCCGGAAAGCTCGAGCGAAGCGCAGGTGGTGCCCGCGAGGGGCCAAGGAGAGGATGCGCTCCACTCCGAGGACGGAAACCGCGGGGAAGGGGCGGCAGGGAGCGCCGGCCGGCCAGGCGGAGGACTCGATCCATCGAAAGCGAGAGGCTTTGTGACCAGGGCGGGGCTGGGGGAGATGCCAGGAGCATCTCTGATTCAGCCTCCAGGTGTGCCAGGACCAGGCTAATCCCCAGCCCTCCTGGCTGTAACTTCAGCCCAAGTAAGAATGACCTTGGTAATTTTAACTCTTTATACACCCACTCAATCACTTACCACCAGATTTTTTTTTACTATTAGGACAACAAATTACACGCAACCCGCCTACTCAGGACATGCTGCCCGGGCCGGGTGCTGGGAAGTTCTGCCCCCTCCCCCTGTACCCAGGGATGGGTAGAAAGACAGATGGACAAGTGCTGAGGGGGTGGACGGTGGCGTGGGTGGCTGGAAGGCTCAGCTGAGGAGAGGGGAGGAGGGTGGAGAGAGGCGACAAGGAGCAAGCTTTGCCTCCAGCAGGGCTCAGAAACGTGTGTCTGCAGAATTGGGACAAGCCACCTGGGGATGAAAGAGCAGGATGCAGCATCAATTACAGCCTCCCTTTGCACTGCCTGCTGACATGTGACAGAGGCTTGGGACTGTACCGCGCTCTGGCCTAGCAGGATGCTGCCCTCCCCCTGTGGAGGGCTAGGCAGAGGGCCTGGAGAGGACCACAAACCCCGAGCACCCTCTGGCGCTGGCCAGCCTCTGCATCCCTTCCCAGGTGTATGAGTGGGGTGGGCTCTGTATTCTCTGAGACCATTCTAGCTTTAAAATTCTGTGATTCTGGGTCTAAGAGATTTAGTATCAATTGATGATTCACACTCAAAGCCTAGAGGTAATTGTAGGCTAGGTGATTCCTCATAAAGAATCAAAGTGGCAGGTAAGTAAAACAATCCTTTACCCTTAAAGTTCAGCATTAGGCAACATTGCTAGAGGAAAATATTGTTGAAAGAAATCTGTCTCTGCAAAGCCAAATCAGATCAGAAGGGAATGAGAAGACAGTTGCCTCATCAGGGGGAGAGCAGCATGAAGGGAGGAGGACCCTGCCAGCACCTGTCTTGCCAGTTTCTGGCTTGTGATAAAATGCTCCATCAGTGTTTGTTGAATTAAATTGACATAAATGAAACTTGCCAAGAGATTTTGTTAGTGCTTGTTAGAGATTGTTAGTTATCCTCTTAAATCATTCCCCTTTCTTACATCTTTATAGAACTGCCACTTTTCTGAGTACATGCCACTCAGAATAAAAATTACTTTGCTGTGTCACTCTTAAAGCAATGCATTTTGACCAAGATTCACCCAAGGAAATGTAAATAGTAGTATCACATGGCAGCCTCCAGGAGCTTTCCATAGAAGACAGCTAGGCATGTCCTTTGTTTTCCTCCTTCCCACTAGCCAGAATATGGGTGTGATGACTGGACCTGGGCAGCCATGTTAGACCAGGAAGTGATTATGTGAAATGAGACCATACACGGCAAGAGAAGAGTCCTGAGTGCATGAGGACCTTGTGGAGTTGCGGAGCCACAACTCCAGTCCTGGACTGTCTATTCCCAGGATTTTATAAGAAAGAGAAACACTTTTCTATCTCATTCAAGTCACTGATATTTTGTCTATCATGCCAAATTGATGCATGATGCCTTTGGTGCCTAGAAGTCCCCAGTAGTTTACTGAGTGAATAAATGCCACAGCAATAATGTTCACTATATAAAATTTTTAAAAATGAGGAAATATAGGCAAACTATTTTCCTATAAGGATAAAAGAGAAAATTTAAGACTCATCTGAGTCCTGCCTACAGCTAATAACCAATAATTGGGTATTAGTTGCAGTGAAACAACTATTTTACTAAACACCAAAATACCTTACACCGAGCTTCCCTAGGATCTGTGAGCTCAACCATGAGAAAACGAAACAGTATTCTTCCACGATCATGTTTACTTTCGTCTTGAGCCCCTATTTTCTCCCAAGAGCAAAAATAATCTTGTATTTCCAGACAAACTCTATTAATGACTATGGAGCCATTTCAGGATTTACGTTCAGATGTTTCTCCCCCACTCTGCCCTAGGGATGGGTCAAGGCTCTGGGGGCCCCAGGTAAGTGCTGCAGTTGTGAGGAGAAGGTGCTGGCCTCAGTCCATCTTTGCCCACCTGGCCCCTCTGGGTCCTCATTCCCACGCCTCTGCATCCCCTGCAGCCTTGCTATGGTCCTGGATGCCAGATCCCCAGTTCTGTAAGTAGCTACACCCCCTCACCAGAACCACGAGGCTCCCCCAGCTCTCTCAGCACCTCTGGGACCTCCTGGAGTCTCAGGACCTTTCCCTGATCTACCCTGAGAACCATAGCCTTGGCCGCGCACAGACCCTGCTTAGATGATGCTCTGAGCCCTGGTCCACGCTGGCCATTTCTTAGGGCACAGACCCCAGTGCTCAGGGGTCCTACCAGCTTATCAAAGGGTCATTATCATGGCTCATTCAGCCTGGGCGTGCCTGACACAGAGTTCCTTCTCGGAGACTCTCAGCATCAGTAGCCTTCCCTACTATCCTACCCCCTGAAATTTGGAGAAACCCTCCTCCCTGTGGCCCAGAAAGGGCCTTCCTCCCCTCGCTCTGTGGTGGAGAGAATGGGCTGGTAGGAGTACTTGCAGTTGCCATTTCCAGGTAAACATCACGCATTCAGCTCTTCACTGTGATCTTTTTGATCCTCCCCTAAAGGCCAGGTTCTTGTCAGTTGAAATCCTTAGTTTTCAAGACATTACCTCTGCTATGGTTTTCACAAGCCTATTTTATTTAGAGTCAAGGCTAAGATTTTTTTTTTTTGCTTTATTTATTTATTTTTGGCTGTGTTGGGTCTTCGTTTCTGTGCGAGGGCTTTCTCTAGTTGGGGCGAGTGGGGGCCACTCTTCATCGCGGTGCGCGGGCCTCTCACTATCGCGGCCTCGGAGCACAGGCTCCAGACGCGCAGACTCAGTAATTGTGGCTCACGGGCCCAGTTGCTCCGCGGCATGTGGGATCTTCCCAGACCAGGGCTCGAACCCGTGTCCTCTGCACTGGCAGGCAGATTCTCAACCACTGTGCCACCAGGGAAGGGGCTAAGATTTTGACTCCATTTTTTTGTCTCTGGACTTATCCTCTAATGTTAAAAAGAAAGGCCACGGAGTAGACAGGAATACCAAACGTAAAAATGATCAGTTAATATGTCAAAGTGTTTTCTTACGGGCTTCCCTGGTGGCGCAGTGGTTGAGAGTCCGCCTACCCATGCAGGGAACACGGGTTCGTGCCCCGGTCCGGGAAGATCCCACATGCCGCGGAGCGGCTGGGCCCGTGAGCCATGGCCGCTGAGCCTGCGCGTGCGGAGCCTGTGCTCCACAATGGAAGAGGCCACAACAGTGAGAGGCCCGCGTACTGCAA
>NW_006771376.1:2428914-2437999 GCF_000442215.2 Lipotes vexillifer
TTTTTTTCTTACTACATCAAGAGAAACAGATCTACTGTGTCTCAGAAAGTGTTCAGTGGGGAAGCAAAAAAAAAAAAAATGAAAAACAACCCCAAAGAATCACAAAGAAACCAAGCTCTCCTGGAGCTGTAAATTCTGTGGAACCACCCTACCTCTGAACTTTTGGTGTCTATTCCTCTTTCAGTCAGTTTTCTATCACTTGCTGCTGAAAGTGTCCTAACTGATACACGAAGGCATTCTGTTGTGGATTTGCCTTTGAGGCTTTGTTTACACCATGGCACAATGTCCTCTTTAAGAGGACTCACAGGAGATAATTACCTCTGGTCTCACTTTTATGAATAATTGTGCTTCTGAGCAACTGGCTTGTTTTTCTCATTGGATGTCATGAAGCACTATTGTAGAATGTGCCAGGGATTTGTTTTACTCAGGTGTGGTAAGACACGCAGACATGGAAATATCTGTCATGAAGGAAAAAGTTTTGTATATCCACAAGTCCCTAGAAATAAGAGGCACGACCGTACAGGGAAGGACCAGGGTCAGCCAGAAGACGGAAGGAGTGGGGAAAATTCAGCCAGGAGCCTTTATTGTGGTTTCTGCAAGCAAGGCAAGAAGAGGCAGGGGAAGCAGGCGTAATATCGGCTAATTTGATTTTGAGTAATTGAGTTTGAATAATCTCAGTGGGCTTCGGGGCATAGGAGCTGTCCCTAGGTGTCTGCTACCTGGGCCTGGGTGATTAGGGCAGGAGGGTGTGGCCCAGAGTGAGACCCATAGAGGAGGTAGTTGGGGTGTGGCATTGGTTGGTTTGCATTTGGCAGGTGCTTGAAGGCCAGTTGTTTACTATCTCCAGGAATTAGCCAGCCCTTGTAGGGGAGGGGGGTAGGGTCTTCACAAGGTCATCAAGACCCCAAGATGTCAAAGCATCAGAATAAAGGGGCATGATTACATCGTAAAGCAATTATACTCCAATAAAGATGTTAAAAAAAAAAAAGCATGATTAACACAAACATATATACCTGCTTGTATTTCCCTCTCTGTGTAAACTGCTTCTGAGCTCAGAATTAAATTTATGGTTTATTTATACCTGCCTATAAATCTTACCCCTAGATTTGTCTTAGCTTTCCACCCTCCATGGTCCAATTTCTTCACTTATTTGTTTTTGTTTTATCTTTTATAATCTTGTATAAATTATCATAAACCTTTTCTGGAACAAGAAAGTGTACAAAACCAAACAAAAAAACAATAAAAAAGCAAACAAACAGCATTTCAGCCTCCTGCAAGGATTTGCATACAAATCACTATGTGAATGAAAGCCTACAGCAATTTCACAAAAAGCAATCAGAACTCTACAAAACAATGCCCTGCAGCTCTTAGAGGCTCTGCAGCTGGATGAGGTAGGACGTGACCTACTACTGTCCTGGCCACGATAGGTATTTATTACACACTTAATTAAAACACCTCTGCCTTGGAATTTAGCAGGACGTTTGGGGTAAAGGAGGATTTCCTTTCTTGAAGAGCTCTCTGGAGAAATGGGAATGTGTTCCTTTCCTCTGGATACATTTCCCTATAATAAGCAAGTAGAGGTCTTCGGGTTAATCCAGTTACACTTAAAATTGCCTCAAAAATAAGAACATTCTTTCCAAAGGAAAGCTCTTCTTTGGAGCACCTAACAGTTGGAGGCCTTGAAAGGACCCAGTCATAATGATTGGCAGGTGTTGGAAGCTTTCTTACCCGTTATCACCTGGGCATGACCAACAGGCTCTTTAACAGCGACCGGGGCCACCTCGCACCTGAGGAAACAGGCTGGGGCGTCAGAGTCCTGCACTTGGAGAGGTGGAACCAGCATCAGAACCCGGGCATCTGTGCCTTTAACTACTAGGTAGCTGCCTGGGTACAAGGGACAGCTGGGACTGTTTTAGTTGAAAATGACAGAAGCCCAAATCAAACTAGCTGAAGCCAAACAAAGGTGGGAAGGAAGTAAATTCCCATTACTCAAGCAATAGGAATGGATGCGGGCATGACGGGGTCCTCAGACCCGATCCGAGCGCCTCCACCTGTCTCTCTGTCTCCCAGCTCCCTCCCCGGGCGGGGTCCTAGCCGCACAGCACCACCACCCCCATGTGGCACGCCCCGGCCCCGCAGAAGCAGCCCCCGTCTCTGCACTCCACAGACCAATCTGGGCGACGACTGGACCATTTGGATCACGGACTCATCCAGGACTAAATGCTAAATGTTTCCAGCTGATCCCGGGTCAGGTGCCCGGTTCCGATTCGGCGGGGGGCGGGGCGGGGGTGTGCACCACAATGTGACTGACAGTGCAGGGCAGCATCGAGGGCCAGTCCCCAGGAGGACAGAAGGAAGACAGAAGGGTGTGGACAGACGGCTACCAGAAAGCACTCGCCAGTCTCAGCACCCGTCCTGCGCCTGCGCGGCGCGCGCAGCACCTCCGCCAGGTCTGCGCGCAGCCGTTCTCCTTCCCACGGAAAGGTCCACGCGGGGGATGTCAGCGCTCAGGTCCTCTCACTGAGGCCGAACAGCAGGGACGGGACAGGTGCTCTGCTAGCGACCCCCTGCTATGGTAAGAAGGCTTCAGTTACCGTGTAACGCAGGCGTGATACAGGCAGCTGCCACAGGACCATGGGGACCCTTAGAACCCCGGAGCTTTGACATTGAGCTAGAGACACACTGATGGGGCGGCCCTCCCTCCGTCAGAGCTGACATGCCGCCTGCAGAGCTTCCTCTAGTGAGGGCAGCCTCCCGGGTCCAGGCGCCCCGATGGAACGCAGACACACAGTTGGGGCGAGCACAGCCCTGGATTTGCAGGCCAGAGGTGGTTTCAGACACGTTGTGGCTGGTCCAGGGATCAGGCCATATGCATCTCCGTGTTTCTTTCCAAATACATGGATGCCTACAAATGGCCCTAGGTGATGGGGACTGGGTTCAAAGGTCACCAAACTCCTCCAGCAACATCTTGCCCACCTGCAGCCCCAGGGAGAACACTCTCTCAAGGAGATGAAGCTGAGCGCTGTCAACTGCATGGATTACTGCAGTGGGCTGAGAGAGGCAGCCCCGTGGAGTTTCCAGGCTTCCAGTGAGGCTGTTGCTGTCCCTTGAGCCTTGATGCCAGTTTCACCGTGAAGGAGGGTGCCAGCCCTGGGACGGAGCCATGGGAAAGCGGGCACTGGGGCTCTGGGGCCCCTTAGATGTTCCACATGGCTCTACAAAGAGCGACATGTATGGCTTTTCAAAACTGTGAGATCAAATTCATTGAGTCTGTCAAGGCAAGGTTCAGAGGCAAAAAGTATTTCAGGATGAAAAACATTTTTTTATTTGCAAAAAGGGCAAGGGAGCCAGACTTCAGTAAGACCAGCTCATCCAATAAAAAAATCCAACAAGTATCTCATGTTATAAAACCCCACAAGATTGCATGTTTACATCTGTCTGTTCACAGTGGGAAAGGATCAGCTCCTCACGCCCTGATGTTGTGTTACTGTCTCAGACATTAACCCCAAAGCCAGGATGACGTGGTCCCTGCTGAGAGTCCAGGCTTACAGGAAATGCTCGAGATTTTGTTCTTTGGTGAGACCAAAACTAGAGAGAGTGGCTGTATTATTTTTATTTTGTATGAAGGTACAAAGTGTTTTTTCTCCCTGACTGTGGAAAATGCGCTGCACACACAGTGGTAACAGGGCTGGATCAATTGCCGGTTTCCACACGATGAATCATTTGTTTACGTTTTGATCCGTTTTTCTCCTTATTACGGTATCATCAGTTGTAATCAAAATTACAAAGATGTAATCAAAGATGATGTAATCGTCAAAGATGTACTCAAAATCAGTATCACTCTTAAGAGTGATCAAGAGGTTCCTAGCACCGTGAGGAAAAGTGGCCTAAACAAGCATGACAAGTGTCATGTCACATTTAAGAAGTTAGGAGACAAAGTAGGGCCAAGGTCGCTTAATTCTATTTCTTTCCTCTTTCTGCTTATTCCCTGAATATGCTCTGAGACACATGAATCATTATATCTGTGGATGTTGATGAAGCAGAATATTTTGAAATGTCATTATTCTCCGTACCTCCTCTCTATCCTGTGACTCTTTCATCATTAAAGAGGCTGCCGTTTGTTGCATCAGGAGAGGCCGAGTATCCTTGGCTTTGACTTCTCAGCTCAGATTTTTGGTTTTCTGTTTTTTTTTTTTTGGCATACAGTTTTTTTAAATTAATTTTTACTGGAGTATGGTTGATTTACAATGTTGTGTTAGCCTCTGCTGTACAGCAAAGTGAATCAGTTATACATACACATATATCCACTCTTTTTTAGATTCTTTTCCCATATAGTCATTACAGAATATTGAGTAGAGTTCCCTGTGCTGTACGGTAGGTCCTTATTAGTTATCAATTTTATATATAGTAGTGTGTATGTGTCAATCCCAATCTCCCAATTTATCCCTTCCCCCCTTTCCCTCTTGCTAATCACAAGATTGTTTTCTACATCTGTAACTCTATTTCTGTTTTGTAAATAAGTTCATTTGTACCACTTTTTTTAGATTCCACATATAAGTGATATCCTACACGATATCTGTCCCTCTCTGTCTGACTTACTTCACTCAATATGACAATCTCTAGGTCCATCCATGTTGCTGCAAATGGCATTATTTCATTCTTTTTCATGGCTGAGTAATATTCCATTGTATATATGTACCACATCTTCTGTATCCATTCATCTGTCGATGGACATCTAGGTTGCTTCCATGCCCTGGCTATTGTAAATAGTGCTGCAATGTACATTGGGATGCATGTATCTTTTTGAATTAATAGTTTTCTCCAGATATATGCCCATGAGTGAGATTGCTGGATCATATGGTAACTCTATTTTTAGTTTTTTAAGGAACCTCCATACTGTTTTTCACAGTGGCTGCACAAATTTACATTCCTGCCAACAGTGTAGGAGGGTTCCCTTTTCTCCACACCCTCTCCAGCAGAAATTCCAGCTCTTGCCAAGATCTCACTGCAAGTCAGGAGGCTTCTGTCCCACTATCTAAAGTCCGCATCATTATTCTCCCTGTCACGCCATGATTGTCTGCCTTTCCTCTTTCCTCACCCAAGAGCAAGGGTGTCACAGACCTCTCTGGGCCCACAAAGCACTCTCAGCCCCACTCTACCACACTCTAGAGGGAAGGAAAGTTATCATCCCCAGTGACATGAGTTTTTCTCGCACATGAAATTCAAAACCAGACTCCAGCCATAGATGTGTGACACACGCTGAGAATGTGTAAATACCTGCAAATCCACCACAGCTTCTCAAATTGAGGAGCCGCAAAATATGCTCACAACTTGTAAACCTGCCCAGAAGCTGGAGTGTAGAGTCCTTACAAACTAATCAGAAAATCGGATGTGCTTTTCAACAGAGGATGCAACAGGCCCGTCACAAAAGGCCAAGTTTGCCCAGTGAGCACGTGCCACACACGCTTCACAAAAAACAAACTTCAATTCACTAGTGAACAAAGAAAAGCAAATGAAGTCAAAAACCAAGGCCTTTTCTTCCCCATCAAATTTCTAAAGGAAAAATTGATGCTCCCCAGGGTCTGCTGTCCCCACACATCTCCCCTCCCCTTCCTTTCACTTTTTTATTCATATCTTCTTTTTTTCCCCCTGGCAGCTTGCAGTTGGCACCTACCTACTTTGTGTCCTCATTTTCTTCCAGTCACAGAAATCACTTACTTGATTATAAAAATTATAAATGTGTGTGGTGATGGATGTTAACTAGACTTTTGTGGTGATCATTCTGTAATATATACAGTATCAAAACAGTATGTTGTACACCTGAAACGAATATAATGTTATATGTCAATTATATCTCAATTTTAAAAAAAAGAAGACACAGAACTTGGAAAAAAAGTTTTTAATTTTGATGAAGTCTAATTTACCTATTTCTTTTGTGACTTGTGCCTCTGGTATCATATCTAAGGAACTATCACCTATTCCAAGGACACAAAGATAGACTGCCATGTTTCTTCTAAGATTTTTATAACTTTGACTTTTGCATTTAGATTTATGATTGATTTTGAGTTAATTTTGTGTTGGTATAAGGTAGGGGTCCAACTTCATTCTCTTGCATGTGGATATCCAGTAGTCTTGGCACTTCTGTTGAAAATCACTTGAGCATCCATCAATCAAGAAGTATACACAACGCAAGCTAATCCGCGTTGAGTTATAGGCTCCAGGGTTAGGCAAGTGATGCATCAACAAATACCTGCCTCACCACCACTCTAGGCAAGGAGCCCAGCACCTAGACAGCCCGGACTTGCCATATTTCAAGTCTCAGAGGCAAAGAAGCTGCTCTCAATTGTAAAATGAGAATAGGTTTAAGATGCTATATGACGTGCAGGTGCTGCTTTCTGAGCACCGTCGTGAATGGCAGGGTGTGGGATGCGAGCTCTGCTGGTTTCCATGTGGCACATCTGTGACGTGACCGGGGACCTCCATTTATGGAGGGTTCAGCTACAATGCACACAGACTAGAGTGGGGTTGTTGCTTTAAGCCTTCCTCAATCTCATGGAAGTTTTAGTTCGTCTATTTCTGGAGAGGTTTAGAGAACATGGCACCCACATCCTCACAGACACGTGTGCACAGAAATGTCGCCCACCATTCTGTGTGCCCGGCTCCGCGAAGCTGCCTTTCCCTTGAGACACTTTGTCACGTAGAATGGAAAAGCAACGTGTGAAAATAAATCCTCAGTGGCAGAGGGTCTATCTCTGGGGTATTGTGGTCATGCTGATATCCAGGAAATGAAGAGGCTCGAAATAGCAAAGGCACCTAATTGCTGCCATCCAAAGAGAAGTCAGCAAGAACTTCAGAGAACGGAAGGCAAGTTTGCTGCCATCCGAGTAAGGTGGATGCATATAATAAATGTGCTTTTGATGTGGAGGTGGTGGGAGCCCAACATAAACGTCAATGTCAAGTACCTAATACAGACCCCAAAGAGATCATCCCCCTTTGCAACATGGTCTCCATGGCTTCTGTACAACCTGTGGTCCAGATCAAGAGGGAAGTTAGCCCTAGAAAGGGCCATTTTTCATAAGACAGTTAGCTGTATTAGTTTCCTACCACTGCTGTTACAAATAACCCAAACCTAGTGGTTTAAACAGCACAAACTTACTGTTTGACATTTCTGGAGGCCAGATGTCTGAAATGGGTGTCCGCAGGGCTGCATTCCTTCTGGAGGCCCTGGGGAGAGTGCGTTTCCTTGGAGACTGCCTGGATTCCTTGTCTCCTGGTCCCTTTCTGCAACTGCATCACTGCCCCCATCACTTCTCCTTCCCTGACTCTGAATCTCTGCCTCCCTCCTCTAAGGACTCCTGTGATTCCACTGGGCCCAGCCACATAATCCAGGATAAGCTTCCCGTCTCTAGGTCCTTATCTTAGTCACATCTGTGATCTCTTTGGACATATACGGTACCAGGGTCACAGGTTCTGGGGGTTAGCACATGGACATCTCTGGGGGCTATTTATCCTCTGTACCACACCACTGTAGCCTTTTCTGCTTCCAAGGGAACTGGCAAGAGGTCCAGTTTGCCTGGCCTGCTCCTATGTGAGGCAGGAGCAGAAGGGCACAGGGTGGTGCTCAGGTTCTTACTGGAGGGAATGCCTGTCTGACATGGGCAGGGCAGCGCTTTGGGGCATGCGCCCTCCCCTCCGTGCCTGGCTGCGCCTCTTTGAAGGTGCCCTGAGAGCTTGCAGAGAGAGCAGCCTCGGACTTGGTCTGCGGGAAGCCCGGTCGTAATTCGCAGAATCACAGAGGTGTCACCGGCCAGCATCCCTATTAACAGGGTGGTTTCCTGTGCATCTTACCTTCTTCAGGAGACAGGAGAGATGCTCTTCGGGCAGGAGAGACGTCTCCTCTTCCCTGCTGTCTCTCCCAGTGGCCAGGAGAGTGCTCGGTACACGGTGGGTGCCCATTAAATGCCTGTTACCTTGCTTTACGTGCCTCAGACTTAAATCCCGCTTCTCTCCCCAGAGAGCACACAGTTCCCTGTGCGATCAGCACTGATGAGGCCCCAGGCCTGGCGAGCCCTCCCAGGGCTCCCCCTGCACGAGGTCTGAAGCAGAAGCCAGAGTTATGACACTTCTCTGTTTTACTACAGTCACGTCTCTTAAGATGCTTGGTGCTTCCAGCCAAGATTCCTTTCCCTTTAATTTGGAAGCTTCCGAGATCTCTGAGCCCCACGTGTCCCTCAGATGTGCCCTCTGTCCGGACTTAAAGAGCGAGACCTCAGGCCCAAGCTGCGGGAACTTTTTGTGCCCACACAGAGGAGGGGGCTGGCAACAAACCGGTCGTGTGGCTGGCAGCCGGTCACTGCCGACGTCCCCAAAGGTGAAGGCAGAGCTCAGCCACCTTCAGACGGGCAGGCTTGTGCTGGGCAGGGGCCTGGCTGGGCTCCTCCTGCAGGAGTGAAGACCCTGTTTCTCAGGACCCTGTGGCCAAGGCAGCACCTGTAGGCCCCTCCTCTCGGGCTCTAAAGACGCAGCCTACTGGGATTCATGGAGGCTCACGTGATGCATCATTAACTCCGCTTTCAGTTCTTCCCAAAACAATGGGAGGCGGATCTGAGAATTCCAAGCTTCTCATCCTGCTGGGTCTTGCTGGTGACCAGCCCTCACTCGGGAACCACGCAGAGTCACCTCATTAGAACAGAAGACCCTCCTATCGCCCAGGAAATCACAAGGGTTTCAGGAGCCCTGTGTCAGGAACCGGGGGCAGAGACCAATATATATATATTTTCTACTATCTTACGCAACCCGTAAGAGGCTTCTATTGCCAAATTCAGAAGGATGTGAGCAAGAAAATAAATAATATAGCCCTGGATTAAAACCCAAAGTATAAAACAACTATATTTATAAACCCATACTGATGAAAATTATGATCAAAGAAGTAAATAAATGGGTGAGAAGTGGCAGCTCCACCTTACAGAGGATTCCAAACAGTATATGGAGATACTCCCTCCTCCAGGGGGTGGGGCTTAACCCCCCTCCTTTAAGCTCTAAGCCTGGGCTCCAAAGAATATTGTAGGGAAAGTGAAATAGTCAC
>NW_006771376.1:2438056-2445948 GCF_000442215.2 Lipotes vexillifer
CTCCAAAGAATATTTTAGGGAAAGTGAAATAGTCACTCAGACTGGAGAAACCTGGCAGGCACCCCCTCAGCCACGCGCCCTCACATCAGCAGGGGTGTCACGTGGGTCCCCTCATGTGATATGAGGAGACGGGCACTTTGCCTCTTAGTATTCTTTCCAAAAACCCAGAATCCCAGTCTGATCATGAGAAAAACACCAGGGAAACCCAAACTGAGGGACCTTCTACCAAATACCAGACCGGAACTCCTCAGAACTGTCAAAGTCACGAAAACCAAGATAAGACTGAGAAACTCTCACAGACCACAGGAGGCGAACATGATAGCCTAGTGCAACGTGGCATCCATGGGGTCCTGGAGCAGAAACAGGGCACCAACGGGAGAACAGGAGAGACCCAGAGAAAGCCCGGAGTGTAGGTAATAGCATCGCTCCAACGCTGGTTCCCAAGACTGACAACTCTCCCGGTTAACAGAAGGTCTACCAGTGGGGCAACTGGGGGTGTGATGTATGGGAGTTTACATGCTCCCATGGCAACTTTTCTGCAAATCTAAAGATTTTCCAAAATAGAAGTTTATTTCTGAAAAATCTCTAATTGAGGTTTTAAATAATATATCCTTAATGCATTCAACAAACACATATATTGCGCTTACCCCATTCAGGACACTGTTCTCAGGGCAGCAGAAATATCAACTTCTCCCTCTGACACAGTGGTGAGCCCAGTGGTGACCGTCATGGCCCCAGCCGGCAGGCAGAGGGCAGAGGACACAAGAAGGTCCACGGCCTGGGCGCTGCAGGCCGGGGGGCCAGAGCTCCTCCCCGAGGGTGGAGGGTCCACCGGCACTGCCACAGCCAAGAGGGCCTTCAGGAGCCCACCACGTCCTGCTCTTGGAATGGCAGCACAGGCAGGACTTCAGGGCTGGGGCAGAGAGAGCCCCTGGAGGTGACCACGATGGCCCTTGTTTACAGATGCGGAAGATAAGGCCCCGAGGCACTGAGTCATGAGGGACTGTCCCCGGGAGCGAGTGGGGAGAGCTCAGATGCCCTGGGGGCTGTGTCCACCTCTGCAGAGGAGGGTCCCCAGTGCGAGGTAGGACCTCTGTCCCCAGGAGGTGGGGCACCCAGGGCTGTGACAGCACAGGTGAGATCGGCCTGCCAGGCTGCCCGCCTGGGAGGAGCTCCCTGTGAAGAAAGGCTGCAGCCCTTACCCTGAGACGCCCACTGGGAAGGGGGTCTGGCCGAGGGGTCGGGCAAGGGTTCAGGGTGTGGTGCCCTCCGCTTGGCCTGGCTTCTCCTGCAGCTCCTGCCTCAGGCCCGGCCTCCCGGCATCAGCCCCTCACCTGTGCACTCCAACCAGGGTCAGGAGTGATGGTGAGGGTCCAGAGCCCGCTGAGAATTCTCATGAGGCTTCTAAGAACCAGGCAAACTGAATCGAGTCAACGTCTGAAGAGGATAAAACTTGAAGACGTTACTAGGAGCTGCCAGTCTGTTATGGCTGCTTTTAAACGTTTTGTTCGTGGATGTGATAAAATCAGATCTCTGAGAGTTTTAAGCCCAAGCCCCCTGGACACTGCATCTCTTTTCAGCCTTTGCTTACACAATTCATTCTCTGCAGCTCAGTAAGCTGAAGAAACCTGGGAATAACGTTTGAAACAAAGGTTAATGAAGTTCTTTACCTGTAAAAAAATTAATTCATAATAATAATAGTCCAATCAAACCAGGCCTGCTCACTAGGCCTGGCCTTGGCTCTGAGCCCCCAAGGCGGAGGGCAGGCGCCAAAGGCAGAGAGTGAGGGGCCTGTCACTCCCGTCCCCTCGGTGACAAAGCCGCACAGTTTCTCCCCTTTCACAGTCATCGTCAAATAGTGTCTGGGCATTCCTCCTGCCTGGGGGTCGGGGGGCTCTGTGCCCTGGATGGGGACGCCCCCCTCACCTCCAGGGCAGTGTGGTCCCAATCCCCAGAATTAACCCTCCTTGTAGAATCGTGGCATTAACCGCCCTAGTAAACACTCCCCCATGTCACCAGGGAGAGAAAGCAGCGAAGCTCCGTCAGCCATGAACTAGGTTATAGAACAGAAAGGAGCCCCAGGGGTCGGGGCTGAGGGAAGGTGCAGGAGGGGACTGCCAAGCATCGTGGGCTCAAGGGCAGTTGGAGGGACAGCAAGGAGAGGCACTGAGGCACCTTTCCATTTTACCAGCAGGAGCTGGCGGGCCTGCCATCTTAAGCAGGCCAGAGGACCCCCCAAACATAGTTCAAGTTCAGGAGCAAGTTCCCTTCACAGACTGGCTTGGGGCCCACCCTCTGAGGCTCACCCAGGGCTGCAGGAGGCCTGGGACCTAATAATACACACAAATCAGAATGCAGGCTGTGGGCCCTGACCATGCAAGGACAGGGGGAAAGCTGACGCCCCAGCCCGGCCCGCTGGCCTTGCCCTAAAGCAGCAGAGTGTCCAGCCCTGGAGCCAGGGCCCTGGCTGTGCCAGCAGCCCCTATATCCAGAGAATGAGCGTGCTGGGGGGAATGGCAGGCATGCGGCTCAGCTGTCACTGTGAGACCAGCCCAGGAAGGCTGCTCTCCCCCGACTCCCTTCTTCCTGTCCCCAGGCTGCAGTCCAGACCCAGCGCTGGCAGCTCAGTCTGGACGATAATGAACCCGTGAGATGGCAAACCAGGTGCATAGGACGAGGGGAGGCCACTTAGAAGAGAGAAAAATAAAACACCTGAGAAGGGAGGTGGCGGGCTTTGTCCTCAAGGTGGATTCTGACCGAGGGGACGGGGGAGGGTCGTGCCCCCTTGGTCTTTCCCCAGGAAGGAGCCTGACTCCGCGTTTCCAGG
Source organism: Lipotes vexillifer (assembly GCF_000442215.2). Lineage (NCBI taxonomy): Eukaryota > Metazoa > Chordata > Mammalia > Artiodactyla > Lipotidae > Lipotes > Lipotes vexillifer. Next base: position 2,440,884 of record NW_006771376.1, read on the forward strand.
GCTGCCAAGGGCTCGCCCACCATCCCCCCCACGGCATTGCCCCGGGCATCCCGGGACGTGGGAGAAACATCCAGCTTCCTGACGCAACAGCAGCCTGGGACTTTATAATCACCTCTCAGCCTTGTCTTTCCAATCTGCAAAATGGGAAAACTTCTAGCTTCCTCTGGGGCCAGCTGCTCCTTGGCACAGGGCACGGTGGGGAGACCCCTGACCCTAGGTCACGACAGGCAGAGACTCGCTGCTGTACCAGCGGCCCCACCAAGCTAGCCCCCGTGGGAGGAACGACGTGGCTTTGGTGGCCACTTTATTGGGGAGCTTGGCCACCGCCCTCAAGGAGCATCTGAGATTAACGAGACCCAGACCTGACACTTGAAGCCCTGGGAGAGGGTCCCAGCAGCTCAAGGCCTGCTGCCTTTCCCCTGGGGCCACGCCTTGCCCACTGCCCAGGTCTACAGACAGGCCAAGCATTCCAGATACCCGACAGGAAGACGGGACACACAGTGTGAGGGGAGCTGGGCGCCTGGTGCTCAGAGATGTGGGGAAGGGGGGATGTGGGGCAGGGCGGAGAGGACGCCTGTGCATCAGCATGGGCCACCGCGTGTGCGTCCCTCACGGGGTCTGGACACCCTTGTCTCCCCCTCGGGGCCCACCATGGCTGCTCTTGACTTTGAGTGTAAAGCTGAGCTTACTCACCCGGGGAGAAAGGGGAAAACCACACTGGTCACTTGTCGATGTCCCTCTCTATGCTTCCTTCTAGGGTCAGGTGGAGTGTGTGAAGGGGAAGACAGCTGCCTGCTCCGGAGTCCCCAGAAGGAGAGGCTGTGCCAGCGGTCGGGTGCCTGTTCCATGGGCGTGACCCTCGGGGCTCTGAGCTGCATGGGGGCAGGCTCAGCCTGGCCCGCCCCAGCCTGAGAGCACAGGCAGGCCCGGGCCCTGGGCCACCAGGCTCTTGCTCGGAATGTCAGAGGACAGACCAGAGAGGCTCATGGCTCTCCTCCAGCAGGCCCGGGAGCTGGGGGGTCCGCGGTGCGGGGGGAGGGCAGCACCCACCCCTCAGAGCAGGCAAGAAGGGTGTGTTGCTCCCAGCCCATCCCCTTCCTTCCAGCAAGGGTCAACCCTGACTCCCTCTTCTGGGAATCTAAATCCCCAGGATGGACACAGTCAACATTCACCCTGTGATGCAAACAAGGTGAATTCAGGAGCGGGGACCCAACATCAGCCTCTGATTCCATGCACCAAACCAGCAGGTGGTTGGAGGTACAGCAGCAGCTCAGAGGAGCAATGTTCTCTTGGAGACGATCTTGTTTTACATGCGGGCTGAGACCCTGAGGGGCCCAAAGGCGCGTGGCAGAGCACCTCTGGCCCTTGACCCCTGCCGGTGACCTCAGGAAGGCTCCCGCACCCTTCACAGACCAAGGGAGGGGTGCATGCCGAGCTCCCCTCAAGACACGGCGAGAGGAGGAAGGCCCGCTCTCCGCACTGCGGACCCCAGTCCCGAGCGTCCGAGATCCTCCAGCCCCGCAGGGCCGGGCTCGCTACCCCCTCGCACAGCCGGGAACTAGGCTCAGAGACGCCGACGGTTTGCCGGGCGCGGCACCGCCGGGAGGAAGGCTGCTCCTCCGGCATCTGACTGCCCCGCCCAGGCTCCGGCCCGGGGTTCTGAGCGTCTATTACCCGCCCGGTCGCCTGTCGCTGGGCCCATCGCGCCGCAGGGCGGCGCGTTTCAGTGCCTATTAGCACAGCTTCCAGCCGCCCCGCAGCCACCCACGCCTTGCGCTCGCTGCCCAGCCCAGGCTGTTGCCCTGCTGACTCCCGGCTCCGTCCCCAGAGCCCTGAGCGCCTGGCAGCTGTCGCGCCCAGGGCACAGCAGCTCAGGGGAGAGGCGAAGAGCTCCTCGCAAGAGACACGGTTCGCTTCATAATCCCTGCTGAGACGACTACGCGCCTCCCCGGCCCTCGCCCGCCGCCAGAGTCCCTCCGCCACCGGGAGGCCGATTCAACCAGCCAGCTGCCAGCGGCGCTGATGCAAAAATAGAGGTAGGCGGTGGGGGCCGGCACCCGACTCCCCGTGTGACGGAAGGCCGGCAGACAGCTGCGGCTCCTCCCCTCCCCCTCCCCCTCCCTGACTTCAGACTATACTACAAAGCTACAGTCACCAAAATAGTATGGTACTGGGGCAAGTACAGAAATATAGATCAATGGAACAGGATAGAAAGCCCAGAAATAAACCCACACACTTATGGTCAATCAGTCTATGAACTACTATATTCAACTATGTCCCCCTCCCTTTCCTGCCTCCCCTTTCCCTCCCCAGCCCTTCCCCTCAGATGGGAGGGAAATAGCACAAACCTTCATTCTCCTGTGGTCTTTCTGGATTTTCTATAGAGAACATTCCAGTACCTGGCCAGCTCCAAGGTGGGAATGGAATGAGAGGAAGTGAGAGGCTGCAGCCCATGTCACACTACCGCCTCAGAGCCCAGGCTGCACCCCCTCAGGGCCAGGACTGCCCTGCCCCCCTCCTGCCTGGGACCACCAATCTGCCTGGTTGCCACAGCAGCCGCAGCTCCCAAGCTCCGGGTGCCCATTTCAGTGAGCATCCGCCGGTGAGTCAGAGACCCGAGAGGCGTCCTGGAACCCCCTCCTGCCCCAGCAAGGCAGCTTCCCTCTCTCTCTCTCTGCTTAGAACAGTGCCATGGCTTTCCACTGCTCTTAGAATAAAGAAAAAATATACACTCAGCGGTGGAGGGTCTTCAGGCTGGGTCTGCCTCCCCCTGCATCCTCTCTGCCCACCACCCTCCCCCAACCCCACCCCGTCACACCCACCTTTCCACAGGCCATGAACCTCCAGCCTCCCCACTTCACCTGCTGCTGCCTACTCACCCTCAAAGTACCTCGACTGCCCTGGCTCAGGAGCCCACCCGCCTTGGCTTCTTCTATACTGCCACACCCTACGGCTCTCTTGCAGCCCATGCTAAATGGACAGGCTTGCATTGTTGTTTGATGAATTCTGTTTCCCACTCTGCACTGAGGGCTCCCTGAGACTGAGACCTGGACTCTTCGGCTGGCCTCCTTGTCTCCCAGCACGGTGCCTGCACATAGTAGGTGCCCAGTAAAAGTTTGTTGAGTAAATCAGCAAATTTATAGCTGCAGGTGTGCAAACGAGCAGGGCAAGAGTGGAGTGACAGAGTTCTGGGTGCTTTTGGAAAATGAGATAAAGGATAATCAAGACTAGGGGCTTCCCTGATGGCTCAGTGGTTAAGGATCCATCTGCCAGTGCAGGAGACACGGGCTCGATCCCTGGCCCAAGAAGATCCCACATGCCACGGAGCAACTAAGCCCGTGTGCCACAACTACTGAGCCAGTGCTCTGGAGCCCGCGAGCCACAACTACTGAAGCTTGCGCCCTAGAGCCCGTGCTCCGCAACAAGAGAAGCTACCGCAACGAGAAGCCGGCGCACCACAACAAAGAGTGGCCCCTGCTTGCTGCAAGTAGAGAAAAGCCCGCGCGCAGCAACGAAGACCCAATGCAGCCCCCCCCCCCAAAAAAAACCTACACACTCCCAACGCAGGGGGCCCAGGTTCAATCCCTGGTCAAGGAACTAGATCCCACATGCACACCTCAACTGAGTTCGCATGCCATGATTAAGGCGCCCTCAAGCCTCAACTAAGACACGGTGCAACCAAATAAATATTTTTTTTAAAAAAAGAATAATCAAGACTAGATGTTAGATGTCTTGGCTTCTCCAGCTGAGGGAAGGTCGGCCCCACACCTGCACCTTGGATAACCAGGAAGATGGCGGAGAAAAAGGACATCTCCCTGGCTGTGAACCACAGCCCTGTGTTCTCATGTGGCTGGGAACAAATCTGTTTGCTTCAAATTGCCTGGATTGCCCTTTGGAAAAAATATGACCACCCAGTGCAGGGCTGGGACTGGGATGCAGCAAGGGAAGTACCCAGGGGAGCAGGGGCTTGAGGAAGGGCTGTTTGTGAGGGCTGCACCCTGTCCAGGCTGGACCACTGCACTCGCTCTCATGTCAGTGAGAGATGCCCTGTAATTTCAGAGGTGCTGAGATCCCCAGCTTTCAAATTCCTGGCCTCCACCGCCAGGGCAGCGTAGGAAGAAATCACTACACAGCGTCTCCCAAGGGAGGTTCTGGGCGTCCCTGGTGATCCCAGCACGCGGGCCTCCTGGAGACTGGTTCTCCACTGGCCTGCCCTGCACCAGCGCTAGAGGCCGGAGACGAAACTCAGAGGAAAACCTAGATTCCAGAGAACCTTCCAAAGACAGAGGGTAAGCATAGTAGGCATCCTTTTTAAGCATTTACTGGAGAAGTTCAAGTGCAGTCTAGTTATTCCAAGTAGTGCCTCTTGTGCCTGCAATAGAAGAGATGCTCGGTAAATGTGTGAATGGACCGGGCGGGAGGGGGAGGGGAGGCAGAACTGTGGGCACTCTGGCTTAGGAAGGGCAAAGGGTAAACAGAGCCTTCTCAGAACTTCAAAGGGAACCTGGATGTGGAGAAACTCTTTATAGCACTGGAGTCTCCCCTTCTCTTTGCTCATCCCCTTGTCCTGCATCCTGAGGGGCTTCACAACAGCCTCCCCTTCCTCTCCCAGGGGTCCTGAGCAGGAGAAGTGGGGGGGGTGTGTGATCACAGACTGTCAGAGGAACGGGGACCACCTAGAGCAGAGCTTCCCCCTCCTGTTACCGATGGAAACCAACGTCCTCCCCGGAGCCAGGGCTGGAACCCAGAGATGCTCTCCCCAGTGCCATCTGCCCAGCTCACTCAGGATGCCTGTGGAGCTCAGACAGGAGAAATGACAGGAGCAGTTTAGTCCTTTCAGCGGGGGCCACCTTGGGGTCATGCTTGACACAGCCGTTCTCTGACTCCCGCCTCCATGGCCCCACCTCCCACCACCCGCGTGGCTGCAAATGGATCTGCCCAAACTCATCTCTGCTGCTGGAAGTACCATTCAGGGCTGAGGGCCTAGAGGGGCCTTTTCTTCTCTGTTTATTTATTTTTTCATTTTTCGCTTAAGTATTTTTTTTTTTTTTTTTTTTGGTTACCG
>NW_006771376.1:2445958-2457355 GCF_000442215.2 Lipotes vexillifer
GGGCCTCTCACTGTTGTGGCCTCTCCTGTGGCGGAGCACAGGCTCCGGACGCACAGGCTCAGCGGCCATGGCTCACGGGGCCAGCCGCTCCGTGGCATGTGGGATCTTCCCGGACTGGGACACGAACCCGTGTCCCCTGCATCGGCAGGCGGACTCTCAACCACTGTGCCACCAGGGAAGCCCTCTTAAGTATTTTTAATATTAACATAACACTTATATCTTGAAAATAATAAAGTTGAAAAGAATAATGAAGTATAAAAAAGGCAGAAAAAATCACCTATCATCCCCCCATACAGAAGGCATCGTGGTGATTTATCACTTTGACCGAGTTGCTTTGTCCTTTTGCCCTTCATTTTTCTCCTGGTCCAATGGGTCCCTGCTGACACAGGGCACATTAACATTGGGCTGAAGCGCTCCAGGCAGCTCTGTCTCCCAGCTGGTGCCCTGTTATCCTGGGGAATTTTCAGACCCAGTGTATTTTTAGGCCCAGGGAAAATATAACAGATTTAAAAGAAGGCAACAGAATTTGGGGCAAAATTCCTTAAGCCCATGTGTGAGATTTGAGCTGTGTTTCAAGGGTGGCTAAAGCCAGGCCTGCACCGTGAAAGATGTGGAGTTCTATTTTTAGGGACTATGACAGGCTGAGTTCTTGGAACAACATTCCTGTGGAAAACAACTAAAAAGCCAGATCAAGTATTTTGAACATCTTACAAGCACCGAAGTGTTGACAAGATAGTAAAGAATTACCAGCAGGACAGTGATTCTAGAAACAGCTCTTGCCCTGAGAGTGTTTGTTTATCTCACTTACTTGCGCTTGGGGTTTAACAGCTTTGCAAAGCTTGATGCCTCCCTCGTGAAACTGGGACACTGAGGGTTACACCACGGGGAAGCGTGAAGGAGTGAGCCAGGGGTAAGCCCTGCCCCACACCTACACTTGAGGATCAGACAGGCGAGTGGCCCTGGTACCAAGTGTGTGGTAGTGGCGTGGGGTGCAGATTCCTGGGAAATTGTAAACTCAGGTTGAGTTCTCACATGCATTTGCAGCCCACCTCATCTGGGGAGACCAAGAGACCTCAGGCGGTGGATTTAGTTTACCATCATCTCAGATTAGTGGTATCCCAGGAGATCCCTGGCAGAAGCAAATACAAGTCCTTTCCTGAGAGAGTCACCTTTATTCTGGGTTTCCAAGTGTCCCAGAAATAATTCTTCAAAAACAGTGAACGCGGCACTGTCAAGTACACATGGAAAAAGGTAGTGTGAGTATGAACCGGGACAATAGGTAATAGAAAGAAACTCCAAGACTTCAGCCACTAAGATTATTAGATTCATATTATTAAAAACCTATGCTTGCTCTTTTAAAGAAGTAAGAGACAAGCTAACGAATATCCACAGGAAGCAGAAAACTATAAAAATATGATCTAGTTAATTTTAAAATAAAATAATTTCTAAAATTTTCTAAAAGTTAAAAATTCAATACCAGAAATTTAAAACTGAGCAAAACAGCTTAACAATAGATTAAGTAGGGCTTCCCTGGTGGCGCAGTGCTTAAGAATCCGCCTGCCAATGCAGGAGACACGGGTTCGAGCCCTGGTCCGGGAGGATCCCGCATGCTGCGGAGCGACTGAGCCCGTGCACCACAGCTACTGAACCACCCTCTGGAGCCTGCAAGCCACAAGTACTGGGCCCACGTGCCACAACTACTGAGGCCCGCGCACCTAGAGCCCGTGCTCCGCAATGAAGAGTAGCCCCAGCTTGCCGCAACTAGAGAAAGCCTGCGCTCAGCAACGAAGACCCAATGCAGCCAAAAATAAATAAATAAATAAATTTATTAAAACAAAAACAAAAACAAAAAACCAATAGATTAAGTAATTTAAAGGGAGAATTTGTAAATTGGAAGATCAATTGGAGGAAATTACCCACAATGCAATTCAGATAAACCCCCTAAAATGAAAAATACAAAAAAAATTTTTTTTCATTTAAAAATTAAAAAAAACTTTTTTTGATGTAGAGGGTATCAGAAGTTCTGACATCTTATTTTTTCGCCTGCAATTTTTTCTTTTGATTAAAATGTACACAAAATGAAATGCACAAATCTTAATTGTACAGTCACTGAATCTGACCTTTGTAACCCAATCCTTTATCAAGATACAGACATTTCCATAATTCCAAAAAGTCCCGTCATGCCACTTCTCAATATCCATCCCACTCCCAGAGACAGCCATTGTTCTTATTTTTTTCTATACCATAGACTAGTTTTGCCTGTTCTAGAATATCATATAAATGGAATCTTACTGTATATATGTGTAAATCTTCTTTCACTCAGGGTATTTTTGAGATCCATTATGTGGTATGTGCATTTGCAGTCTGCTCCTCTTTATTGCTGAATTGTATTCCATTATACAGCTGTACACAGTTTGTTCATCCATTTTTCTGTTGATGGACACCTGACCTGTTTCCAGTTTTTACTATTATCAATAAAGCTGCTATCAGAATTCTTGTATAAGTCCTTTTGTGACTGTGTCTTTAATCTTAGTGGGTAAATTCCTAGGAATAAAATTATTAGGTATTAGAGCAGGTGTATGTTTAATTTTATAGGAAACTGCCAAATGTTTTCCAAAGTGGTTGTACCATTTTGCATTCCCACTCAGAGTATGAAAGTTCCAGTTGCTCCACATACTTGCCAATATTTGGTGTCAATCTTTAATTTTAGCCATAATAGTGGGTATATAATAGTATAAGATTGTTCTTTTATTTTGCATCTATCTGATGACTAAATACTTCGAGCACTTTTTCATGTGCTTGTCTTTTTTTTCGATTGTGGTAAAAAAAATACATAACATTAAATTTAGCATTTTAAACATCTGTAAGTCTACAGTTCTATTGCATTATGTGTATTTACATTGTTGTGCAACCAACACCACCATCCATCCACAGAAACTTTTCATCCCCCCAAACTGAAATTCAGTTCCCATTAAAAGCTAACTCCCCATTCCCGCCTCCCCCCAGCCCCTGACAATCACCCTTCTACTTTTTCACTATGAATCTGACTCCTCTGAGTACCTCATATATGTGGAATCATACAGTATTTGTCCTTTTGTGACTGGCTTATTTCACTTAATATAATGTCTTCAGACTCATCCATGTGGTAGCATGGGTCAGAATCTCCTTCCTTTTTAAGAGTGAATAATATTCCATTGTACGTATACACCACATTTTATCTATTCCTCCATTAACGGACACTTGGGCTGCTTCCACCTTTTGCCTATTGGGATAATCCTGCTATGAACATGGGTGTGCAAATACCTCTTTGAGTCCCTGCTTTTATTTCTTTGGGGTATATACTCAGAAGTAGAATTGCCACATCATATGGTAATTCTATTTTTTAGGAATTGCTATAACATTTTTCCATAGCAGCTATACCATTTTACATTCTCACCAGCAATGCACAAGCATTCCGGTTTCTCCATACTCTTGCCAATACTTGTTATTTTGTTCTGTTTTTTTGTTTTTGACAACAGCCGTTGATTACATTGAGTATGATTGTATGCTTATTTTATTGGCCATTTATATATTCTTTTGTGAAGTGTCTGTTCAAAATATTTTGCCCATTTTATTGCATTTTTGTCTGTTATTGAATTTTATAGTTTTTTGTTTTTTGGTTTTTTTTTTTTGCTGTACACGGGCCTCTCACTGTTGTGGCCTCTCCCATTGCGGAGCACGGGCTCCAGACGCGCAGGCTCAGCGGCCATGGCTCATGGGCCCAGCCGCTCCACGGCATGTGGGATCTTCCCGGACCAGGGCATGAACCTGTGTCCCCTGCATCGGCAGGAGGACTCTCAACCATTGCGCCACCAGGGAAGCCCTATAGGTTATTTTTATATAGGCTGGATACCAATCCTTTGTCAGATACATGTTTTGCAAATATTTTCTCTCAGTATGTGGCCTGATTATTCATTTTATTAGTGGTGCTCTTTGATGAGCAACTATTTTAAACTTGGTGAAGCCCAATTTTTCAATTCCTCAGAATGAGAGGAGAGAAAAAATAGGATTGAAGGCAATGTTGGAAGAAACAAGGGCTGGGAATTTCCCAAACCTGTTGAAAGACAGCAATCCACATATTCAAAAGCTTGCAAATCCCAAACGAGATAAGTAAAAAGAAACCTACAATTAGGTATGACATAGAGAAACTGAATATTTTCTCTAAGATTTTCTCTAAGAATATCAAAGACAAAAAGAAAAAAAAAATTTTAAGCTGAAATGTGGGGAAATGGAAATGCAGAATTCCTCAAAGAAGGACTAGACTGCTGACTTTTCAACAGCGACAATAGCACTTAGAGGGCAGAGAAATGCCATCTTCAATATTCCAAAAAGAAATAACTGTTATCCAGGAATTCTTTATGAGAAAAAAGTGTCTTTCAAGAATGAGGGAGAAATAAGCACATAAGCAAACAAAAACTGAAAGATTTTGCAACCAACACACCGTCACGAAAGGAAATTCTAAAGACTGTGTTTCAGGCATAAGGGAATAATCTCCCTTGGAAGGGACTCATAGGGAAGAAGAAATGAGCAGAGAAAATTATTAACATACAAGAAAATCTAAGCTCTATAAGACAATTACAGTATTTTGAGGAGGTTAAAACCATGATTGATGTATGATAAATAATAATATGTAGGGATTTATAAAGATAGAATGAGAATATGTGATGAGTCAGGAGGAAAATAAATGGATGAATTAGAAGTCCTCAAGGGTCTCGTGTTGTCCAAGGAAAGTAAAAGTATTGATTAATTTTAGACTTTGAACAGGCTGGACTAATAGTACAAAATAAAATGATAGATTTTAACCCAAATATGCCAGTAATCACATTGAATATAAATGGACAAAGTGTCTCAATTAAAAGACAAAATTGTCAGGCTGGGAAAACTATTCAGCCTTATGCTGTTTACAAGAAATGTATATAAAATATAAGGGTACATCAAAATTGAAAATAAAAGAATAGAGTCAAGAGTTACAAGTTAAAGTCTTTCCTCTGCCACTTTTACTAATTTATAAACTAAGTTTATAAACTTAGGCAAGTCACTCAGTCTTGAGGCCTTCACTGTTATCATTTATGAAAATAGAGTAATAATCCCTATCCTAGCTACCTTATAAGATAAAATGAGCTAATGTATGTGAAGGTTCTTCATATAACATAAGACACAATATTAACATAAGAGAAAAGCAGTCAAACAAACATTAACATTTTAATAGTCCATGGACTATTAAAATGAATGGGCTATTAAAATGGACCATTAAAATGAATTGTTACTAGTGGCCTTTTAGTTACTATAGTGGGTTAAATTGTTGTCCCTATTGTGGGCTGAATTGTGTCACCACCAACCCAAATTCATATGTTGAAGTCCTAACCCCCAGGACCTCAGAATGTGACTGTATTTGGAGACAGGGCCTTTACAGGAGTAATTAGAAGAAAGTCTTTAGGGTGGGCCTTAATCCAACATGACTGGTGTCCTATAAGGAAGAATTTGGGCACAGATATGAAGAGAGGGAAGAGGACGTGCAGACACAGGGACAAGATGGTATCTGCAAGCCAAGGAGAGAGGCCTCAAGTGACGACAACTCTGCCTTGATTTTGGAGTTCTAGACCCCAGAACCGTAGAAAAAAATAATTCCTGTTGTTTTAAGCAACCCAGTCTATGGTAATTTGTTACAGGAACTTAATACAGGTCCCATGAAGGAAACTAGGAAAGATGGGGTGAACAAGGATCCAGGGGTGCTACGGCCACCCTTGGTCCATGATGTAGAGAGACTTCTACTCCCGAGTCCATCTCCAGTGACCAGAACTCGCCACGTGGTGATAAGGTTTAGGAAACCCCAATGATTGCCACAGGAAAGGCAATCCTGATTCTACGGACAGCTCTGAGAACCGCCAACATCACCTTTGCACATTTGAGTCTTTCACCCAATCACCACCCCCAGAAACTGTTCAGCATCAGTGCTCCTGAACTCAGGTCTGGCTGCTCATCACTCAAAAGCTAATATTTGAGAGGTAAGTGTTGGTAGAAAGGAAAGTTTGCTTTATTCTGGAGGCTGGCAACCTGGGGAGAAGGTGGACTCATGTCCAAAGGCCAATCAGAGGGCAAGAGTTTTAAAGGGGGTTTTCAGGGGTGAATAGGCAGAGGGAGGGGGCTACATGCAGCAACAGCACAGCCAGCTCTGACCGTCATCTTGAAATTGGTCATGTGGTGGTCTGACCAGTGTCAACTTGATTGTTTTCAGTACAGTGAGCCTTCAGTTCCAGGGTTGGTTTGTCCCCCTTTCTTTGAGGCCAGTTCTGGGAATTGTGGCAGCTTATGCCATGGCTACAGCCTGGTCATCGTGTAGTTAACCTCTTCCACCTGGTGGGAGTTTCAATATCTACAAGGTAGCTCACAGGATATGGCTCAGAATATTATCTATAACCCTCGAGGAGGAACTAAAATCCTTGACTTTGTTTAATGACTAAATTATTATTTTTTTTGTTTGACTGCTTTTCTTTGTTTCTGCATTTCCTCACTTCTCTGAATAAATTTATTCGTTGGCTAAAGTTTTTCTACAGACAAGAGGCAGGCACAGGACATAGAGGGGGGCATTTCTGTTCTGTGAAGACCCCTTAGGGTCCCGCTCCATCCCATCAGGATAAGCCATTAAGGAACTGACAAGCAGGGGCAGGGTCAATCAGAAGGCTCAGGGCTCCTGCAACCAGTGAAAGGGCCACCCTTAATGAGGGGCCCACATTCCTCATTCACGTCAGATAACCTCCAGCTGCCTTTGCCGTCTGTGCCCCTTCTGGAAGGTGCAGCCCATGGCCTGCTGGGGGGAGTGACTCTGGCTGTGGGTGACAAGGACGCTGGTGGACCCGGAGCCGTGGGACCCGCCATGCTGCCCACCTCACCAGCGCGCCATCACACCAGGTCTTCTCAGCTTCTCTCTGAGCTGAGGTCAGACACGGCGCATCAGCTTGTGGGAGCTCCCCAAAAGGACTGTGACATAGCAACAGTGCAAAAGGGGGTGACTTCCAAGGACAGTGCGGGGCAGAGAGGAAATGTAAGCGACAGAAATGAGGCAAGAAGGAAAGGGAGGAAGGCATGCAGGTGGCCTGGCCACATGAGTGCCCTCAGGGGCAGGGCTGGTCTGTGGCCTGAGCCCATTCTGACTCCTGTTCTCAGGGTAGAGGCACTGCCAGGTGAGAGGCAGCAGTAGTCTGTGTCCCCAAGGCCAGGGGCAGGCAGGCCTTCTCCAGCACAATGATGGATGTTTCCCTGTAAGAACCTATTTCTGGAACCATCCAGCCTCATCAGAAAACAATGCTGTGCGGGAGGGAAGCCGGCCTGGTGGTGGCGAGTGCAAAGCAGCCAGATACCCAGAGCATCTGATATCCCAGCCAGCTCCTCCAACAGGCTTTGTGGCTATCGGAGTCAAGGCATAGTGCCTGGTGATGGCGGGGGTCATGACAGTGAACTCCCAGGATGGGACCGCATCTTAGCCTTCTCTGTACCCCTGGCACATAGTAGATGGGCAATAAAATATTTCATTAACCCCTTAGGGTTCTGCCAAATCTGGGGTGACAGTTCAGGGGACTAAACAGCTGGGAGGTACTCTGGTATTCCATGGTCTAATTCTAACTCCCAAAGGTTTAAATTATAAAGCCTAGGCTGTACCCCAGTCCCAGACCCTTTTATTTTTCCCACTCAGCCTAATCCTTCTTTTTAATCCTGATACATCCTCTCTTCCCATTTTCTTCTTTGTCCCTTCTTCCTTCAATTGGGCACTAGCAATATAGATTTGGTGCGAAAAAAAATTACGGCTATTTAATGAGCTTTTGAGAGAATGAAATAACTGCAGTTAGATTCCTGATAAGACCTACCAGGTCTAAGGAAACACACCATACGTGATTGCTGGGGAAGTTTTTGTTGTTGCTTTCAATTCTCTCACAGCTCCAAAAATTGATTCTCTGAGATGGCTTTTCAGTGGGAAATCAGCGTTAACATTACTCCCTCTAGTGCCAAGTACACTGCTGTCACACAGGGGCTTCTCGCTTACTGCAAACACACTTAGAGCTGCTGGGTGCTCTCCTCACCCAGCACAAACATGTGTATATCTCTATACACACTATATACACTCTATATACAGTGTGTGTGTGTGTGTGTGCGTTTATATATTTTATATATACACATAAAATTATATATAATTATATAAAATGTATATAATTATATATACGTAGAATTATACATTAATTATATATACATAATATATAATATATACGTTATATATATATATAATTCTTTACTACAGCACACCAAAAATCTTCTTTCAGGCCTAATATTGGTAACACAATTTACCAAATACCTATAATCACAACCTACTAGGAGAGCAGGAAAGATACAGAACACCAATGATATGTGCGATGCTTGTTTCTTTTTAGAGGAGAACCAGAAAAGAAAAGGTCATCTGGCACACTTCCAGTGAAACCACACAATTCCTAATTTTTGCACATGTTTTCAGTAGAACAACGTCAAAGGTGGGGCAGAAGGAAATGCTACAGATTATACTGAAAACTTCTCTCAGGCATTTGATGATTATGACCACAGAAGAAATGGGTCATTACCTCCTTCTATATCTTACTTAAATCCTAATTAAGAGACCTGGGGTTCTGGTTAAAAAAGATTTAACATGCTGGTTAGCTGACTTATGCAATTCTGACGTTTTTATTCAGCTGTTGGCTGCACGAATTATTCAGGCTGTGTGAGTGTTGTTTGCTCAGATATGCCTGTGTAAATGTACTATTATCCATAAAAGCTGTGGCCTCTCCCGTTGCGGAGCACAGGCTCCGGACGCGCAGGCTCAGCGGCCGTGGCTCACGGGCCCAGCCGCCCCGCGGCATGTGGGATCTTCATGGACCGGGACACGAACCCGTGTCCCCAGCATCGCAGGCGGACTCTCAACCACTATGCCACCAGGGAAGCCCTAGCCCGTTTTTAACCTTTATCCATCCTGGGTGGATAAATGCATGGGTTTTCAGCGGATCTGGTATCGTATATTTGTTTTATTGAAATCTTAAGTTCTACTGAATGATGATTCTCTTCATATCTGGATTTGGCAGTGTTCCTATCTTGGAGGCTTCAATGATTTCGGAAGCTTCTCAATAGGCCATAACAGGAGGGAATAAACATATGGCAAAGTGGCATATAACACAGCTATGTTGTTAATTCTACTTATAAACTTATTTCTGAATGAGTGTATTACCTTCTTTGAGTCAGAATCTATTTCATTTAGGGACCACTTTTCCCGAAAGTCTTGACTGGGAAACACTAGGCTACTTTAAAATATGTAGATGCAGTGTTCGCTCATAGAAATGCAAACTGTTACTATGTTCTGTGCCTTTCAGACACTGCGGGAGTGGAGTGGGGTTGCTCCTTCTCTCTTGCTTACCTCTTCGTCAGCACCATCTGGGCTCCCTTCCCTGCAGGCATTTCCTTGCTGGCCGGCCCCCAGTGCCCTTCCCCGCCTAGGATGCGCTGTCCTTCTTTTGGAGCGTTCACTTGGTCCTTCCTCGCCCTCCTCCCACCTCTGAGCGCCGCTCCTCCCCCGCCCCACCCTGGAGAGGGCGCTTCTTTTTGCCACCATCACCTGGTACGAAGCAAAGGACTTCCCAATCAGGAAGAGAAGTGGGGATCTTCCCTTACAAATGAACACAGCCCTTTCAGTTAGATTGCAGATTCCGGAGGGAACCCGGATTCTGTAAGGCCACACCCGCCGCGGGCGGAGCGGAAGTGCGCGCTGCGGGGCTGCCCCTGGGCCCAGCACCATGGTCAGCGCCCTGCCTGCGACGTCCCCTGGCCACCCGCGCGCGGCCCCAGCGCCGCCGCCGACCCGGGCGCAGTGCAGAGCCGGACACGCCCGAAGGTCAAGTCGGGCCCCGGCGCGCCTGCCAGTCTGGGGAATGGATCTGAGCCAGAGGGGAGAGCCGTGAGCAGCGGAAGACTTAACTTACGGTCTTGAAAGGCGTGCACTCATTTGGAGTATTATGCAAAGTGATGGAGGAAGATGGGGTCCCTCTTCCTCCCCGCCCCCGGCCGCTCCCCGCCCCCGCAAATAAACACAACAGACAACTTTACGCAGCATTAACAGAACGGCTGAGTTTAATGCTTCAAGTTTCCATTTCCTTCCACAGGCCTTCGTTTTACAAATAACAAAATGAGGTAAATAAGTTAATGTATGTACACGTTATAAACAGTGTCGGTTTGCGGCGGCAGCAGCGCAGGTGGTTGGAGGGCAGTTGCCGCGCGGTGGCTCGAGGTCAGCCGCCTGCGCCGCGAGCGGATTCGTCGTCCTGGGGAGAAGTCGCGGCTGTCGGAGAGGCGTCTAGAAGCATTTGCGGTGGACGATGGAGGGGCCGGCCTCGTCGTACTCCTGTTTGGTGATCCACATCTGCTGGAAGGTGGACAGCGAGGCCAGGATGGAGCCGCCGATCCACACGGAGTACTTGCGCTCGGGCGGGGCGATGATCTGCAAGACAGTGACAGTGACAGTCCGTCAGGGACGCGGCCGCGGCCCGGAGCCCCTCGCGGGCCGGGGAAGCGGGGCGGGGGGGGGGGGGGGCGGTGATCTCCTTCTGCATGCGGTCGGCGATGCCCGGGTACATGGTGGTGCCGCCCGACATGACGTTGTTGGCGTACAGGTCCTTCCTGATGTCGATGTCGCACTTCATGATGCTGTTGTAGGTGGTCTCGTGGATGCCCGCCGACTCCATGCCTGGGGGCCACGGGGAGGAGCGTGAGCAGGCGGGCGGGGGTCCCGGGGGGTTCTCTTTCCATCCCTGCCCTCCTAATTGGCCAGGACTACAGGCCGAGCCTCACCAATGAAGGAGGGCTGGAAGAGGGTCTCGGGGCAGCGGAAGCGCTCATTGCCAATGGTGATGACCTGCCCATCTGGCAGCTCGTAGCTCTTCTCCAGGGAGGAGGAGGAGGCGGCCGTGGCCATCTCGTTCTCGAAGTCCAGGGCCACGTAGCACAGCTTCTCCTTGATGTCGCGCACGATCTCGCGCTCGGCTGCGGGGGGCGGGACGGGAGAGGAGCCCTCAGCGCGAGGCCCGGGGACCCGCGCGCCGCCCGCCTGCCCGCCCGCTCGGGGAGCCCGGGGCGCAGCGCACCTGTGGTCACGAAAGAGTAGCCGCGCTCGGTGAGGATCTTCATCAGGTAGTCGGTGAGGTCGCGGCCGGCCAGGTCCAGGCGCATGATGGCGTGAGGCAGCGCGTAGCCCTCATAGATGGGCACGTTGTGGGTGACGCCGTCGCCCGAGTCCAGCACGA
Source organism: Lipotes vexillifer (assembly GCF_000442215.2). Classification (NCBI taxonomy): domain Eukaryota; kingdom Metazoa; phylum Chordata; class Mammalia; order Artiodactyla; family Lipotidae; genus Lipotes; species Lipotes vexillifer. Next base: position 2,457,304 of record NW_006771376.1, read on the forward strand.
TGCCTGCGCGGGGGTGGGGCCGGGGGTGAGCGGCGGCTCGGTGCCCGGCGCT
>NW_006771376.1:2457365-2470583 GCF_000442215.2 Lipotes vexillifer
CGGCTCCCGGGCACTCACCGGTGGTACGGCCGGAGGCGTAGAGGGACAACACGGCCTGGATGGCCACGTACATGGCCGGCACGTTGAAGGTCTCAAACATGATCTGGGTCATCTTCTCGCGGTTGGCCTTGGGGTTGAGGGGGGCCTCGGTGAGCAGGGTGGGGTGCTCCTCGGGGGCCACGCGGAGCTCATTGTAGAAGGTGTGGTGCCAGATCTTCTCCATGTCGTCCCAGTTGGTGATGATGCCGTGCTCGATGGGGTACTTGAGGGTCAGGATACCCCTCTTGCTCTGCGCCTCGTCGCCCACGTAGGAGTCTTTCTGCCCCATGCCCACCATGACGCCCTGCGGAGCGGAGACACCACGAGCTCGTTACCGCGGCTCCGGGTGGCGCGGGGCTGGGCTGAGCGGGGACCCGGCCCGGCTCCCTCCGCGAACTGGCAGCCTGACCTGGTGGCGAGGGCGGCCCACGATGGACGGGAACACGGCCCTAGGGGCGTCGTCGCCGGCGAAGCCGGCTTTCACCAGGCCGGAGCCATTGTCGCACACGAGGGCGGTGGTCTCGTCTTCGTCACACATGGTGTCTGGTTTCTGCAAGGTCGGGAAGGCCGTGGAGACGCTCGGCGTGTCAGGCGGAAGGCCCCGCCATCCCGAACGCCCTCCCTCCCCCGGGGCCTATGGACACCCCCAGCCCCCAGCCCGGCGCGGTCCCGAAGGGGAAGCAATTAATGCCATCCGGGCCGAGCTTCGCTAACGGGCCCTGCGCTGGGGGGAGACCACACGGAGCTTTTCTCCATCCAGGAACCCAGGACACACTGTCCCCGAGGGCTCTCTTCCTTGGCTGCAGGCACCGCCCTCTCCACACCTCCGGGGTCTAACCTAGGGGGTCAAGGTCCGCGAACCCTGCCCGCTGGGCGACTGTGAGGGTGAAAGGAGACGCTGTGGGAAGGGCTTGGGCGCTCCACCCGGGGACGAATGGCCTATTCCGGACCCCCACGACACACCAGACTCACAACCGAGGCGCCCTTGGGCTTGACGGCGAACCCGGGGAGTAGTGGCCCTTGCTGTCCTTTGGTTCGGTTGGGACGGAACTGCCCTGGGGACGACTAGAGCAAAACCTTTCATCTACTTGGGCACAAACAAAGTGTCAAGGAGAGCAGCCCGAAGGGGCTGGGCATAAATTTGGAGAAGTTTCCAAAGGACGAAGGTTTCCTGTCTCTTCTTTAAAGCGCACGTGGCTCTGGGGTCGGAGGCGCAGCACTGAGGACGCAGGGCTAGGACTGATATAGTGAGTCGGCCGGGCCCTACCTGGAGTTCTCCGGACTCCCTTCGGTGGTGCCCCGTCCCCCTGTCCCCACCCCGACCCCGCCTACCTCGGCGGGCGGCTACACCTGCTGCTCTCCGGCTGGGGCGCTGCGGTGGCCGCTTGTCTCCCAGCTCAGGTTTTATATAGCCCTTGGGCGCTCCCCCCGCGCCGCCCCGCAGGAATGTCGCTTCCCTTCTCGAGCCATATTTGGGTGTCGGGCACTAGAGCCCCCTCCCCCGGCCGGTTCGCGGCCTGGGTCCCCGCCCGGGTCCCCCGCGCTGACCAAAGAAGGAGCGGCCTGGCCCGAGCCCAGGTAACGCGGGCCGGGCCGTATATGGAGCGTCTCCCCGCTGGTCGGCCCCTCCCGACCCCGTGCAGCTGCCCGGCGGAGGGCCTGGGGTGCGGCGAGGGTCACCTCGTGCGCGGCGTGCGCCAGTGCGCCTGCGCCCCGGGCTGCACCTGCCCGCCGCCGCCGTCCTGCCCCGACCCCGGCCGCTGGGCGCGCACTGGGCCTCGGGGAGGTGCGCCCCACATTTCGCCCCTTCTTCGGGTTCTTTGCTCAGACCCCAGAACCTCAAGTGCGGCTCCAGGGAGGAGGGAGCAGTGTTCAAGTGGTGGGCCCGAGAGGACCGGGGGAGCATTCACACCCGCGTCCCGGGCAGGGGAGGCAGGCGATCCCTCCCGCCAGCTCCCCAGCGAACCTGGTCTCTCCCCCCACCCCGAGCTCCCCGAATCCAGAGGGCTGACCCGTCGGCCCCCACCCCTACCGGAGAGGGTCACCAGCGGCGGGCGGGCGCGCAGCTGTCGTGGGGCAGACAGCTAGCGGCGGGAGGCGCGGGCGGAGCGCCGGGGAGGAGGCGCGGGCGGGCTGTGGCAGCGCCGGGCGCAAAGCCAGGGCCCGTGGACCTGCCCGCCTCGGGGACGCGCGGAGCGCTCGGGGGCTTGTGAAGGCAGTGAATTTCAGGGCGTGACTGGCGCGCTCCAGGGTGCGGCGGGCCGCGCGGAGCGCCCTACCACCCCGCATCCTTGGCGGAGCTCACTGAGGGCCCCGCTCCTGGGGCCGAAAGGCAAAGGTCACAGCCCACGACATGGAGGTGGGAACGGTGAGGTGTTCTTACTAGATGAAGCCGCGCCCGTCCCTCCTCTCGGTAAAGAGGACAAGGGCGTCGCGCTCTAGGATGGGCAAAACGTTTTCCTGCTGCAAAGGCTGAACAAACTCATCGTTATATTTAGAGGGTGATGCCCAGCCAAGGCCGGCCGCTTCCCAATCCACCTTGTAGAGTCACCGGTCCACCAGAGCCTGCTGAAGCGCTTCTATTTATACCGCTGATATATGGGGATATGCCTTTCTAATTTTCTAGAAGGATTTGGATCCATCTACTTATGGTAAGGTGGAGTGGGGGTCAGAGGAGGTTACCCAGTTGGCGCTTCTCACTCCCCCCCACCTCTGCTCCCGGATGAGTTCTAACCTTGCTGTGGAAGGCACAAGGAGAAACAATTTTCTGTGATGAACTCAATGACATGCTTTAAGGGGTACATCAGTGATGCGGTGTGAGCCAGAACGGAACCACTCATTTTTCTGATGTGCTGAAGTGTTCCCAAAATAGCTACCATTCACATTTGGTGGTGGGACTCAGCAACTGGGACAGGTGTGGGTCCTCTTGAGGAGGGATATAAAAGTATATGAAACCCTTCTCTGCAGCCCACATCATGGCAGCCCTTCCCCCAAAGTCAATGACAAGGAGTTCGGTAAGTACGGGGCCTCGGTAGTGAGTATAATGCCACTGTGGCTTCATATTCAGTTTCTGAATTTAGAGAATGAATGAATAATGGACAGAGCTACATTTCATTTTCGATACCTTGTGTCCTGCTGTGGCAGTGTGAAGTGGCGATGCTAGAAAAAAAAAAAAAAAACCCTGGCAAATGCACTCTATGTACAGTGTAAGGGGAATTAATAAATTTTGGTTTTGAAGGTAGGAAGAAGTATGCTGTCATTTACTGAATACCTAAGAATTTGGTTGACATCTTAAAGGGGAAGGAGGTTGTATTTGCCAGAACTGTTGCTCAGGGCAACTCCTCTCCTATAGTGAGCTTTTCTAATCTCAGGGTCTGTTAGGTTCAGACACACATGAAAAGCTATGAATCAAGCAGTCACAAGCTAGCGGAGATCTGCTGGTACAGCAAACCTTGGGGGGGTGGGCTTGGGAACGCCAGCTGGGACACCTGCGCGGGTTGAAATAGTATCCGAGGGCTACCACAGGGTGGCCGCAGGCCCATCCTGGTCCTGCTGAGTTCTCATTGGCTCATAAATGGCCTTGAGCAGGTGGAAGGCCGTCTCCATACATGTACACTCTGGGGATCACCCCAGAAGCCCACGCCTGAGTAAGTGGGTCACTGCCTGCACAGCCTTTTGAGAGACACCCTGAGGAAAGGTCAGCCATGCAGGGTATGCTCGACATAGAGCTCCTGCTTCTAAGTTTTCGGGGGCAGCGTTAGCTCGATCCTCTGACAGGCCCTTCTGCTAGGGCCCAGCCACTGTGCTCACACCCAATGCAGCCGCATCCCCTCAGCTCCTCACATATCTGTGGTCCCCAATCTCAAGCAGTCTAAGCCTTCTACTGTGTTTCCTACCTATTTAGACATGAATCTGTTAAGTGCTTCACATGTTTTTGTGTCTTTCCATTAATCCTGTAACTGTCTGGAGGTACATGAGGCAGGTACTATTTGCGCTAGCTTTAAAAAGAAGCAAACCAAGGCTCCATGAGCCAGACAGCACGTCCTGGGACACACAGGGGCTTGGGAGACCCACGCTTCCCTAGGAGTGCTCGGGGCTGCTTTCTATCTCCCTTTAACCTCCTCCAACACTTGGTATGTTCTGGAGGGATCCTCGAGGGATCTCTTCCAGTGAAGGGCCAAAGACATCTTTTTTTTTTTTTTTTTTTGCGCGGTACGCGGGCCTCTCACTGTTGTGGTCTCTCCCATTGCGGAGCACAGGCTCTGGACGCGCAGGCCCAGCGGCCATGGCTCACGGGCCCAGCCGCTCCGCGGCATGTGGGATCTTCCCAGACCGGGGCACGAACCCGTGTCCCCTGCATCGGCAGGTGAACTCTCAACCACTGCGCCACCAGGGAAGCCCCCAAAGACATCTTAAATGAAGCCATGGCTCCATGTGCAGCCATCCTCTGTCGTCTCAAAAAGAACAGGGAGGGGGGCTGCCTGGCAAGGCACAGAGTCAGAAGCGTTCCAGTGAGCAGGGGGGTAAAGGAAGAAACCAACTCACTGCCCTCCCAAGCCACACATCCAGAAATGTCCAGCTGACCGTGGCAGAGGCAGGAAGAGAGGACTTCGATCTTCTGCTGGTTTTCTCAGACTGGGACTCGCTCTGCTTTGGCCTCTCTAAGGGACTAATGATTCCATCCGAGGCTTCCTTTGGCCTCCTCCCCCTCTCATCCCCCTCCGCTCCCCTCGTGCCCACCCCAGCCCACCAGGCCGGCTATAATGAACTAGTTAAGAAAGCCTGCACTTTGGTAAAGCACATCTGGGTGTACCCGTCCCTCTGACGGGCTATGTGGCCTGGGGCCGGTGGCTTCCAGAGACACTCCGCTGAGGATACCACCTACTCCTTTAAGACTGATTTGAAGGTTGAAACTAGGTAAGTGCCTGGAACACAAGAAACGATAAATGGTACAGTACCTTTCTTCTAAGTGTTTGGAGGAGGTCAGAGGGGGGAGGTGAGCAAAGGGCACTAAAAATCATTAGAACGGTTCACTGACCGCTTATCAATGCCATCACTAACTTAAGAGGAAGAGTCAGTGTCATTTTTAATGTATCTGGAATGAACAAAGATTTTTGTACAAAGATTTATTCCAGTATTATGGTAAGAAAAAAACAAAGACAAAACCCCAACCCAACCCAACCCCAAACCATTAACCCAAGTATTTTTTAAGACTGTTAAGGAGAGACCTGTTAAATTATGATACAGCCATATATGGTAACGTGTCAGGCAGTCATTAAAAAAAATTGAAGAATACTGAAGACATACATTCTTTTTTTTTTTTTGCGGTACGGGGGCCTCTCACTGTTGTGGCTTCTCCCGTTGCGGACGCGGAGGCTCAGCGGCCATGGCTCACGGGCCCAGCCGCTCCGTGGCATGTGGGACCCTCCCAGACTGGGGTACGAACCCACGTCCCCTGCATCGGCAGGCGGGCTCTCAACCACTGCGCCACCAGGGAAGCTGCTGAAGACATACATTCTTGAAGCGGGAAAAGTTGGTTCTTAGGGGGTTAAAAAAAAATCTTAGATATTACAATGATGCGTGGCTCCAAAGGCTGTGGTACATAAAAAGATATACAATATATTTGTGGTATTAAACTTTCAGAGGGGGTGAAGGGAGCAGAGTGATTAAAGAAAATTGTCTTAAGAAGTCTCCTTAGGAGTGATAATGAAAAGGAAGGTTGACAGATGAATGGATAAAGAAGATGTGGCACATATATAGAATGGAATATTACTCAGCCATAAAAAGAAACAAAATTGAGTTATTTGTTGTGAGGTGGATGGACCTAGAGTCTGTCATAGAGTGAAGTAAGTCAAAGAGAAAAACAAATACCGTATGCTAACACATATATATGGAATCTAAAAAAAAAAAAGGTTATAAAGAACCTAGGGGCAGGATGGGAATAAAGACGCAGACCTACTAGAGAATGGACTTGAGGATACAGGGAGGGGGAAGGGTAAGCTGGGACGAAGTGAGAGAGTGGCATGGACATATATACACCACCAAATGATAGCTAGTGGGAAGCAGCCGCATAGCACAGGGAGATCAGCTCATTGCTTTGTGACCGCGTGGAGGGGTGGGATAGGGAGGGTGGGAGGGAGGTAGATGCAAGAGGGAGGGGATATGGGGACATATGTATATGTATAAGTGATTCACTCTGTTATAAAGCAGAAACTAACACACCATTGTAAAGCAATTATACTCCAATAAAGATGTTAAAAAGAAAAGGAAAGTTGAGAAATACCAGATTAAAGATACATAGAAATGCTCACAATACCTCACATCAAAATAAGCAGGTTACAAAAGGTAACACATGCACAGTCCAAATACTGATACATGCACAATCTAGGATATATTTCAAAATGGTAACTGAAGTTATTTCTGGCTGGTGGGATTACAGGGGTTTATTTTCCTCCACGCACTTTTTTCTTAATAGGTTTCACATTTTCTACAGTACATCTTAAATTTTAGAATTATACAAGATTATATCTAAAACATATACCTTGGTATTTAATGAGTGAATTTTACGTAGGAATATAGAAAGCTGTTTTCTTTAGAAGCATTCCTTGAATAAAGTCTCCAGGAACAGGTAGGCGGGCTACACTAATACTTTCGTAGTTATTAGCCTCAAAACACACACGTGCGTGGGGAGCAAGGCTGCAGTCACCTCGGCGTGGCTCTCCTTCAGGCCCAGTCACCTTGAGGAGTGTGCTTCACACCGATTCCCGACAGCCCCCTACACCTGGAGGGTGAAGCTGTGAGAAAAACACGATTCAGACCCCAAAGTAAAAAAAGCAGCACAACCTGATTTCTAAAAAGTTTTCTTCAGAAACGAAATCCCTAAAACTGAGGGTATCAGTCACCTTCCAGCTCACCAAGAATTCCAGCACGGTCTCTTACTGGGATTCTAAAATTCTGTCCTAATCCTCGACACGTTCACAAGTTCCTAAAACACAGCCACACACAAAGCCTGTTGCTCACGATCAAACCCCCAACCTTCCTGTTTGATTTAATTGGGGCCACAAGCTGTGACTTTTCAAGCAGCGTTCAAATACAGGAGTGAAGAAAACTATTACTGTTAAAATAATTTTTAAGAAACCCAACCATTTTGGAGCTATGGCTACCATCTCTAACAGGGGTAGAAGAGAGAGCCTTTTTCTCCCTCAAAATGAGACAACTATCCATCCTGCTGTGAGAGCGGCAGCTTCACATCCTCGGGTCCATGGGCCGGGGTCATCGTCAGACTGGCTTTTGTCACACGGGGATAACTGGGTTTGTGGCAGCGCATGAAGGTGGCAGGGTCCTGTGTCCCAGTCACAGCATCACCTGACAGGATCTCACAGGTGAGAACCGTAGGGCCCTGTAAAACCAAAGTCTTCTAACACAAGAATTCAACCATTTCTTGTGCCGTCTGACAAGTTCCTCTCCCTAACTTCCCCTAGTGCCCTTCAGGATATCCCTAACTGCGCCCCGCGCTGCAGACAGAGGTGGGGCTGCCCGTTTCCCTCCTTTGGTGACAGCCGAGAGCAGCTCCTCCATGAACCCGTCCTTCCACACATGCTCAGAGGCGGGGTCTGAAGCCTGCAGGGGACAGCGCGCGAGAGCTGCACTTTGTGAAGCCGGGAACCGGACTCTCTTCACCATATTTAACTCCTGACCTTTTCAGCTGTTGGAGCAAGTTGTTTAGTGAGGATTCAACTGGGCCAAAGCCTGAATACGCCAGCAACTCCATCTTTATTTAAAGCCCGATAAAAACTGAGTGACAGCATTGGTCAGGACAAACCTTTGAGAACAACTACTTTTCAGTTAAATCAGTTGCCACATTAAGAAAACCTATAAAGGTTTCTAGCATTACACACACCTTAGATTAGCTAGACAGACTGTGGTAAAGATGGAAGTCAGTGTAAATCATCCTGAAAATGCATAAACCTGACTGAATCCCCATACGACAGGTTATAACCTATTATATGGTAACTTACACAGAGATTAGAAAGCCACATAAATATGTTTTATTCACCAAAATACATTTATTAATACTCTATTATTTATGTAGAAAAGTCTGACATTTTTCCCAATGAAGCAATCAGTTATCAAGCTCACAATGAATTAGGCCCACTTTGTCTTGTAGTCTCATAATAAGTTAGCAAAGTTTGACATTTATCCCACTAGATATTTTCCCCCAGACCTAACCAAAATAGGTACCAAATATCCCAGACACTGTCCAGTACACAACATCCAGAGTCACAGCAATTTCAGAGACAACTTAGTGCAATCTTGCCATTTTTAGTTACAGAAGCTGAAGCCTAGAAGTGATCCGTGCATACACGTAGCCAGAACCCTGGCCCTGGATGCGGTGAGATAAAAAGGAACGGTAGCAAGTGTGAAACCCACAGATAAACTTCAGAAGGAAAAGAGGAAGAAAAAATTATCATGTAACCAAAAACTAAAACCACAGTCATACAACTATTTTGTAGTAGCTTCTAAATAAAGCATAAAAAATTCAGGAATACATGCTATAAAACTGTACAAACTTCGAGATGTTTAAGGTCTAAAATTTTTATAAGGACACACTCATACAAATTTTCAGGAACAATCACCATTTTCAGCAAAATCACATTTGTCCCTGGACATAGTATTCATAATTAGCTTTCAAAACAAACTCAAAGTAAGGATTGGACTTCAAACTTCCCAACTGGTCTGATTGCAGCAGGTCCTTCACCTCTGGCAGGTACTCACTGAGCTGAATGCCTATAAACACAAACACAGAACGTTTTTTTTTTTTTCACATAACTCTCAAACGAATTGAGATGACGGATGATAAAAACACCTGTGCTTCTATTTAAAATATAACGTCACTGTGCTATTGGGAAATACTCTGTTCTAAATCCCTTCCCATCTGCCAAGCACACTCGCAGGCCTGAGAATATGACATTCCTTACTTAGCAGGGGCTGCGTGACTGCTCTTCGCCCTAGTGGTCAAAACAGCCACTCTATTTAAAGTCTTTAATACAATCTGAAACACTTTCATTTTTCTCCACAGCTTAAGCCATTGCTTCGGTGTGGAAGTTTTAAACTAATAATCACTTGAAAATAAGTATTTCAAGCCCGAGGAAACAGCTTTCTAAGCAGCTGTATAGTGAGAGGCAGAAGGTATCAGTGAAAGATTGCTTATAATCCACATGTAAAATTTGAAAGACAGGAATCTGAATTATCAAGGAAGACAAGTTATACCATATCTTCTTAAAAGACTTTCAGACATTTATCTGTCCCCTAGATCAAAGATCCACTGTTCTGCTTGGATGGGTGGTCTTCCCACACTCTAGAAATGCTTCACTGCAGAGGTGCTTATTTGAGAACTGGTTTTTAATGTTTTTTTCCTGGGGTGATTGGTCTGCTTAATTTTTAAAAAATTATTTTCTAGAGTCAACTTTGGTAATATGTATTTTCCTTGAAGTTGATCAACTTTATTTTGTATTTCAAGTTTATTTGTTTAAAAATTTTTAAAAAAAGAGAAGAAAACAAGTATTTCAAACAATATTCTCCTATTCAGGAAAATAATTTAGTAGAAACACTGCCGTGAAAGCTATCTACAGTGTTGCCAAATGTATTACAGTTTCTCTCTACGACTGGAGACGGGGAAGAACCATGTCTTCATCAGTCAGTCCTCTATTGAGCTGGAAAGCCAATGCGCATCTGTGTAGTCACAAAAGAGTATGTACGATTTTTCTCATTTTATAAATAAAGAGAACTGGAGGAAACATTTTAAATTAATAAGGCAATATTTTATAGTTTGTTACATTATCATAAGTTTCTCAAAATCAAATACTGTTTATTTTTAATACCATCTAAGTGCCTAGCACCATTTTTGATAATTATTATACAATAAAAAATCTCATAAGTGTTATGAGACTAACTCTGCAATATTTATATATCATTTCTTACAATTAACACACTTTCAATAGAGACTTTTTCTCTGTAAAACAGCATTACACTTGTGAAAATATCACATTAATTTCCTAAAGATTAATTCTCTTAAAAAAACCATCTTATTTAACTTCTATTTTTATAATGCATGCCTTCTGTTAGACATAATATGTGATGGTTTATTTTTCTTTAGAGCAGGAGTCAAAAAAACTCAAACGCCTGCAAAGCCCTGGCAGGTACCATGAGGAAGATGGCCTAGGGGTTTTGGTAAACATAGGACCAGCGCCCCATTCAAAGTGGGCAGTGCACATCAGCTCCAGCTGACAGCTGCCAGGTAAATATTTCAGTCTGGTATAGGCAAATCTTTTGATTTTTAAGACAAGTCAGAAAACAAGACTTTCGTAAGAACTCTTCTCAACTATTAAGTGCCAGCAACTAATTAGGAAAAATGTTATACTCCATGCAATGACATGCATTTTTTTCTGTATGTATAATGTACTTTAATAACATGTAAAAACTGAAAAGCTCCAGGTGGGTAATTTAAATATATCTGCAGGCTGAATTCATTCCACAGGCTGAAGTAATTGTTGGGCTGCCTGAGTCTATGAAATACAATGTGAAGCTATCTATATCTACCTTCAGAATCTGCCCCTTTAAAAAACATTTACTCTTGGGCTTCCCTGGTGGAACAGTGTTAAGAACCCGCCTGCCAATGGAGGGGACATGGGTTCGAGCCCTGGTCCAGGAAGATCCCACATGCCGTGGAGCAACTAAGCCCCTGTGCCACAACTACTGAGCCTGCGCTCTAGAGCCCACAAGCCACAACTACCGAGTGCACGTGCCACAACTACTGAAGCCTGTGCGCCTAGAGCCCATGCTCTGCAACAAGAGAAGCCACCGCAGTGAGAAACCCACACACCGCAACTAAGAGCAGCCCCCACTTGATGCAACTAGAGAAAGTTTGCGCACAGCAAAGACCCAACACAGACAAAAATAAATAAATAAAATAAATAAATTAAAAAAAAACAAAAAACAAACAAAAAAACATTTACTCTTGTACATGGAAGCCATATTATTAAAAAGGTTCCCAAAATAAATGTCTTTGGCTTGGTTTTATAATATATATATAATATTATAAATGTATGTTATTAATATATATGTATTATATATTATATCATTACATATTATAATTTATATATAATAGTTTCCACTTGTTTTTGTCCTTTGGTCAAAATTTAATAATTCTTTTTGTAAAATTATAGGTTTCTATTTCTGTTTTCCATCTATGATTCATAATCTAAAAATAGCAACAACTGAAAAGTGAACTTTAAATAGCACCAAATACTTAATTAGCCACAATTCGGTTCAGTGGCACCTTTACAAGAGCTAACTTCATGGAAAGCATCAGATTTGGGTCTGAATGAATCTCTTCAACAGCACAGAGAAATCAACCATATCCAGTTATTTCTTCAATTCCAAATCTAGAAAAGAGAAAGCCTAATAGATATATTTTAACTCTGTCTGAATTTCAAGTATTTTTAAGCAAAAGATATTTTCTTTTGCTATACCCCTTCATTATTTAATTTTTAATTTTTTTTTTGACAATGAAAAGGCTTAATTGCCTTTGTGTTATTTATTCATCTTTGAAAATAAAAGCATTCAGTAAATCTACTGTCAATGTGGGGTGGTCAAGTATTCATTTTTCATAAGTTGACACCCAGGTCAATGCTGAAGTGGACAGCTCTATCCGGAGTGAACTTCTGGCGTGTAAACACCGAGTTCAGCGCCCTTTCCCCTCGGCACACTGGTTGGTGTGGTGAGCTCTGCAGTGCTTCTCTGAGGCCCCCATCATTTTGGTTAAGCCAGTGATTCTCAAGCAGAGGACCGCAGAGTGGAATCTATTACAGAAGAACTGGGGCTATGAATCTGTAAAATAATTCTAGGCATTCAAAGAACAAATGTTTGTTGGGTGATTACTATGTACCAGGCACTGGGCTGGGCATGTCTTATGCAGATTAAATAATGTGTCTTGCAGATATATGTACAGAAATTTCCGAATGTGTGTAAATGTCAGCATCATGAATAAAATCCACATCCATTTAGAAGGGCTGCTGAATTTACTGTGGTTTTTTGTCATTGTGTACTTTTTTCCAGCTGGTATTAAAGAGAGTGTCCTTACATCTGAAAAGATTGGTAAACACTAGGTTAGGCTATTTTGCACACTGCCTGGATTATCATCATATATATATATATATATATATATATATATATATATATATATTTTTTTTTTTTTTTTTTTTTTTTTTTTTTTTTTTTCTGAAATTATAGTTTCCAAAATATTTATTCTCATACTGATGAGTATGAAAAGTGGATCAGAATCAAAAGTCATTATATACACATTTGTAAATAAATAAATATGTATATGTATATCTATCTATGGCTTATAGCTATGTCATTTAGTGGAGATATCCTAAACACAATAAATGCAATAATGTTTACAGTATAGAAAACTCAGACAAATTGATAGAAAAAGCAGTAGATAAGTGAGCATTAGTTGTTAATAAACAATTTGCAAGAGAGGAAATAGATTGGCTACACAATATATGGGAAAACTTTGATTTCTCTGGTGATCAAGTAAATGCAAATTAAAATGATGGGAGATATTTTTGCTTATCAAGTTAGCAAAGTTGTAGAGGTATTCTGATTTTTTTACCCTTAGAAGATTTCCTAGTTTATCTGTGCTCTTCCTTCACTTTCATTTTGTTTTTCAGTTTCTTTTGTTGCTCCTTTTTTTTTTTTAAGATTTTTTTTTTTTTTTTTTGACGTGGACCATTTTTAAAGTCTTTATTGAATTTGTTACAATATTGCTTCTGTTTTATGTTTTGGTTTCTTGGCCCTGAAGCATGTGGGATATTAGCTCCCCAACCAGGGATCGAACCCGCACCCCCTGCATTGGAAGGTGAAGTCTTAACCACTGGACCGCCAGGGAAGCCCCTTATTTTGTTCTTAAAACTAATTTTATAGTATTAATGTCCAAAATGGATTGCTAAAACATTTTGTAGTTTGCTCTCAGGCGTGGTATGGCCAGTTCAGTACGGGATATACCAAAAAAGTCACATTTTAGGTTTTCAATCTTCACAAGAGTTAAGTGGCCAAGCAGACAGCAACTCCACCATGACACAGCTCCCCAACGTGTAGGGCAGGAAAGAGCCCTCC
>NW_006771376.1:2470593-2490941 GCF_000442215.2 Lipotes vexillifer
TAAACAAATTTCTCTAATTCTAAGTATGATACCGTTTAATTTTAACCCCCTGGCACTTGACACCTAGGCAAATCCCCATTATTCTAAGATTCTAAAACTGAGGAGTGACACTAGTTTCCAACACGAATAAACCACTTACCATCTTTCAAAAGTTTCTGTAAGATTTTCACAAATATACTGTCTTTAGATACTTCAATTGGATCATCTTTACCATCTGAACTGGACCAGCTAGAAAACAAAATCACTGTGAGGAGAAAATGGAACTGTGGCCATAATCTGAAACAAATGACTTGTTTGCTATTGTGGATTTGTTTTGATGTCTGTAGGGGGTGAAGAATCTTGAGTTTTGTGATACTGTTGAAAACTATTTAAATAAAGGAGCTTTATTAAATGTTGGATATACCCAGAGTCTCTCTATTAGATAGGAGATGCTATACTCAGGTAGCTATTCGCCCAATATAACCAGCATGTATTTGATGTCAAAACCAAGTAGTGAGGTATCTTTCCTAAGAAAATTCTATATGTAACAACCTAGTAACGACCCTAAAGTATGACCCTTCAGAGCACAGGCGATAGTTAAAAAATGTTATATTCTGTTTCTCATAAAAGTAAAATGGCAACCAGTGTCTGGTGTAACCTAAAAAGTTTTCTTTATCTAGTTGAGATTATCTACTACTGAAATACAAATCCACAGAACCACTCCTTTGTAGTAATCAATGGCTATATCCCTCATGATACCGTAAAGTGTTTAATCAGGAAGCCAAGACAAGGTATTCCAGTCAAATGACATAATACATTTTTTATGATTGGGAAGGAGAATCCAACAGGCAGAGCTAGATGCTTTGGAGGATGACCTCCAAGACCAAATTTGACAACAATTTTAACTATCTGGGAGTGATTAGAGGAAGAAATGCTTTAGTAAAAATAGTTCCACTGCAATTTCTCAGAGCCACAGGAAAAAGGAAAACTGAGTAGAGAAGGCTTTTAGCACTCAAGTCATTCTCTCTTTAAAATTCTTTCAGTGGGAAAAATCCATCTCTACAGCTGATTATTCTGTCTCTCTTTGCCACTGAATCTTAATACCACCGTTCCAGTGGACAGAAATCCTCCTATGCAGGAAGATTACAGTGAAAAAGACGTCGCAATAACTTAGAAGAGGGTACTGATTCTCAAACTGTACTAACTTCTTATTCAAAAAAAAAAAAAAAAATTTGTAGCCTCAAGTCTTTCTTGGCAGAACTGGCCCAACTTCTGTGAAAATAAGGAACATACACATTTCTGTGCCAACTGACAGTGTAAAATTTAAAATCAAAAGTAGAGAATTATACCAGTGGTCCCAAGTCCTTAAGCTATTCCTTAATTATTGAATAAAAAAAAATTAGGATTGCTAATGAAACCATTAACATTTTTATAATATACATCACAATACAATTAGGTTACAAAACGATTTGATGTGTATGGTATCATAATCTTCCTAAAGAGTCCTTTTCCAAAACCATGTCTTATACTCACACTATGGGAACTTACTTATCTCTCTGAAGAGCTTTGCAAAGGATTTCCAGTTTTAGATTATTTATATTTATATCTTCCTCCTTCACAGCAAAACAAAAAAAATCCTCATTAAGTCCTGATTTTAAAAAATACATGCTTAAATTTGAGTTATATCAATTCCTAATTCCACATAAATATTATTATGCTTTAATTTATAATCTTAAAAAATTTCCCTTTCTTTGAGACGTTAATACTACTCAGAAGAGTAAAACTATTAAGAACTTTGTGTGAATTTGTTTCCGATTATTCTGAGACAATCTGATTTTATCAAGAAGCTTGAGAGAGTCAAGATTTTAAACAGAGTAACATAAAAGCCAACATATTATTGGCTTTATAATCTACCAAACTACTTTCAATTGCAGGGCCGACTACTCACCCTACAGAATTATCATTATAATCTTTTTTTTCAAAGAAGGCTGAGAAACAGCTTCTCCTAGGGTGAATACTATGAAGAATAAATTGACAAGCAGCATATCAGTTTGAGAAACTAACAACGACTCAATAAATGAAAGAGAAAAAATACTTCAGGACCTTGAAAAGCAACATTTTTTATTTGTGCAGGGAAAAGACACCTGGAAATGTGTGAGAATTATCAAGAGGTGAGATCTCTTGACAGCTTTTCTAAAGAGCTATATGTATTCCAAGAGTTACGGGTAGCTGAACCAGAAAGTCTTTTATTTTATTTTTTTGAGAGTCTTTTAAAATTAAGACATTTTCGAGATGTACTCAGTCCTACAGAAAACCATACACAAATTGTGATCCTTGCCTGAGATCATCAAGTGATTTTACTTACCTCATCAATATATTCAAGCAAGTCCAAAGCTTTCTTGAAATCATACTCATTAGCTCTTCTGTTTTCTTCACAGATATACAGCTATGGCAAGTTAAAATAAGGTAGAGAATTATTTTAACTCTTCATATAACCAAGACTGGAGAGATTTACAGAGAAGCCATCATGTCTATAGGTATCTTTATAGCAAAGAACAGCAACACGTTTGGAAATTATACTCCATCTACCTCACAGCAAACTGTCTTTTAAAACACACCGATGTTCATTCACAGTAACTAACTTGTATAACTTGGTATATATACTTCTAAAATGCCAGTAAATTTATATTCATAAGTTCAAGATAGTATACATTTCAGTACTCTTTCAAGCATACTCTGTAATAAACAGCTTCCCTTGCATTTTTAAAGCTGGCTATAATGCTTTTGAAATGTTGCCCTTTCAATAGTTTTAAAAATTGAGACCTATGAGAAAGCATGCAGTTGGTCTACAGTTTACTTAAGAGATACACCAATATGCTACCAATGGTTACCCCTGGTTGGGTAGATCACAGCTGACTATATATAATCATAAATGTCCCGTAATTTTATAATCAGAAAACTGCTTGCCTTATTAACAATATCAATTTGAATTTTTCCTATCTTCTTTTTCCAAAAATTATTTATAACATAACAAATTTCATTTTAAAATACTGCACATAATCCCTTAACAGCAAAGACAATACTCAAACCATTTCAGAAGAAAAGCTATCTACTTGTTGTCATTGTCTTACAACACTTGAAAACAGTATTTTATTTCACTGTTTCTGAATCTTTTCTCCCCACAACGTTAACATCCCTGAAATTAGAAGGTAGTATTAAAATTGATTCAGTATCAAGGTAAAGTTGGACAACTTTTTCCTTCTTACCAATACATAAAATAATGGTGACTCTTAGGGGCAACAGCCCCTTAGAGTTTTAAATTAAATGTGCTCTGTCAGGAGAGGCTGCTGTGAGCTCAATGATAGGAAATCTGTTACTAATAATGACTAAAATACTGAAGTTTTTGAATTGTCTGCTTTCTTAGTAACATAATTAGGGCAATTCAAGGTGATTCTATGACACCGCTTTTGCATTGGAAATGCTTTCTTGAAAGGAAAAGAGAGTAGCAGAATTAAGGCTATTAAGTGTGCACAGCAACAAAATTACCTTATCTGGGTTGCGGCCCCTAATCTAGCTATGTCCTCAGGAATGTGCTATGTTGCAGAGGGAAATGGTGATGATGGCACTTAGAGGCTATGCAAATCCAGGTCCTAAAACCATTTTTTTTGAAGAGCCTGAACTATATCTCATGGTACATATCTGTCCTGTACTAGAAAAGCACAATGGAAGTAATTTCTTCTGGTCGCCTGGATAAGCGTGTTGAGGAACAGGCAGAGAGCTATGGGGGGCAGAGGCTGACCCACTGCTTTCTGCTAACTGGCACCCTGCTCCTAAGCAGCTTCTGACACCTAACTCCAGGGGAAAGTGACCAGGAAAATAAGAAATGGAGAGATGACTACTCTGAGGGACTGTACTACGTGGTCCAGGAAACACTGAGGTGGTTTTGAGACTACAAAGTGGTGCAGGGATTTTAAAAGCACGTACGCCAATGAGCTGTGGTGCAGTCAGTACCGGCATCGCACTGAGACTCAGCTGCTTCTCGCCCAGCAGCTGTTCAGGCAGTGTCTCCTGGTGCAGCAGGAAGCGCTCCTGCTCAGCCATTTCTAGGAGGCAACACAGGGGGAGGGGGGAACATTCACTTTTGCTCTGTCATAAACAAACCTGAATTTAAAAAGAAATGGAACAGCTCTAAAGGTAATCCCTTCACTAATTAAGTGATCCTAGAATGTTATTAATTCTGCTTATTCTTGATTCCTAGTCATGTTACAAATATTCAGGGTTTGATCCAAGTCATGTGGATTATCACAGCAACCAGAAATATTAGGAGGGGAGAGAAGAGTTAAGAAAACAAACCTACTGATTGAAGCAACTGCAGAGCAGATGGATTTCAGAAGCACAAGTCCCCCAAATCTGAGGTCTCTCAGGCCATTTTAAGGCTACTCTGTAAAGTACTACTTTTCACTTTACCAGAGTTTCTAGTATAATTTCATTCACTAAGGGAAATGATCTACTTAAAAGCCACCATGAGTACATGCCAGGAAAAACACAAGCCAGAGGACTGTGCACCAGACCTACTACCCAGCAATGGTTATTTATCACCATATGATAGGGTGACAGGGGCTTTTGATTTACATAAACTATCATAACCTGGCTTCACCCATGAGAATGAGCTGGGCTGCAGGAAAAAAGGACGGAGAACTGTTTGCTAACAGCAGTTACAGCAAAATGGAGTGACTAAATCACAGATATGCTCATCCAAATACTGGCATCATTCCACATGATCCCAAGCTTGTAAAAATTAAACAAAACTGTTTTGTGCAATTTCCATACCTAAGAAAACAGACTGGGAGGATTAAAAAAGTAACAGTAATTATCTCTAGGGCAGTGGGATTATAGACAATTAATTTTGTTGTTGTTGTTTTTTCTATACTAATTTCCATAATTAAACTTGTATAACCAATAGAAAGTTATCTCTTAAAAATCTACTCCCTTCAATTAGATACACTGTGATAATAGTCTGTAGGAAATTACTGAGACCTGAAAATATTCTCATTGTGCTAAGAAAGCAAAAGCTAAGAAGAAGTTATCAAAATGCAAAGTGATGACCAGAAGTTGGGGGGGAACCAGAAATAATAAAGCCTTGTGTTAAGATATTCTGATTAACATGATCTAACTCTGGTGGCCAGGTTAAAATACAGCTCCCCTTTCAGACTACCAGCCAGCCTTGCAGAACATATACACACTTCTCTAGAACAAAAGGCACTATTAGCATTTAAAAATAAAAGAATGAGGAAGAATCTCCTAAACCACCACCTACAGCAGACCACCACTACAGAATTACCACCACCTACAGCAAACCCACTGAGTAACATCAAGTTTCTTTGCAGTTTGTTCTTAGCATATGAGTCACTAGGGGTGTAATCAGAGTACTCTGTTCAAATCATTTGAATTTACTCTTTAGGAATTCTTATTTAAGGCACAAATTACTTTTCCATAAAAAGAGAATCCTAATTATGTAACTGAGTAATTGTCTAAGGACACTGAATAGAAAGCACTCCTCTCAAAGGAGATGGCTCCTGTTTCTAAAGGACCCCATTAAATGATAACAAGAGCACATTCTAAGAATACACTGACAGTATGACTGATTTGTATGTTTTCTTGTTCAAATACTGTATTTTACCTTCAATTTTTCCTTGCAGTGTATCTTCTGAAAAGTCTGAAGCTAATGCAGCCAATTTACTCAAGCCAAGAAGGGTTTTTTTCTTTGCAAAGTAACGAGTTTCCATATTTGCCAAACCCAGAAGTGTTGCATGAGCCTACAATAAACAAAATATGAAAACTATGATAAAATCTTGGATAATAATTCAAGTTGCAATAAAGATTAAGTAAAACCCAAACTTGGTTTCCCCCCCCAAGCTGTATCAATGAAAGAACAAGTCACTGTTAGCAAGCCTAAAAACAGATCAGTACCATACTTTGAGAGTAATTACACATAAAATATCAGCCACCCACACTAATTACTGGGAAAAGAGCCATGTATAAAACATTTGCTCTCAGAAGCAAGAAGAACTACAATTCTGCAGCTCGCAGAATGAAAACCACATTCACAGAAAGACAGACAAAATACAAAATGAAAAGACAGAGGACTATGTACCAGATGAAGCAACAAGATAAACCCCCAGAAAAACAACTAAATGAAGTGGAGATAGGCAACCTTCCAGAAAAAGAATTCAGAATAATGATAGTGAAGATGATCCAGGACCTTGGAAAAAGAATGGAGGCAAAGATCGAGAAGATGCAAGAAATGTTTAACAAAGACCTAGAAGAGTTAAAGAACAAACAAACAGAGAAGAACAATACAATAACTGAAATGAAAACTACACTAGAAGGAATAATACAGAGTAACTGAGATAGAAGAATGGATAAGTGACCTGGAAGACAGAACGGTGGGAATCATTGCCATGGAACAGAATAAAGAAAAAAGAATGAAAAGAAATGAAGACAGCCTAACAGACCTCTGGGACAACACTAAACACACCAACATTCACATTATAGGGGCCCCAGAAGAAGAGAGAGAGAAAGGACCAGAGAAAATATTTGAAGAGATTATAGTCAAAAACTTCCCTAACAGGGGAAAAGAAATAGCCACCCAAATCCAAGAAGTGCAGAGGGTCCCAGGCAGGATAAATCCAAGGAGAAACACACCAAGACACAGTAATCAAACTGACAAAAACTAAAGACAAAGAAAAATTATTAAAAGCAACAATGGAAAAATGACAAATAACATATAAGGGAACTCCCATAAGGCTAACAGCTGACTGCTCAGCAGAAACTCTGCAAGCCAGAAGGGAGTGGTATGATATATTTAAAGTGATGAAAGGGAAGAATCTACAACCAAGAATATTCTACCCAGCAAGGACCTCATTCAGATTCGATGGAGAAGTCACAAGCTTTACGGACAAGCAAAAGGTAAGAGATTTCAGCACCACCAGACCAGCACTACAACAAATGCTAAAGGAACTTCTCTAAGCAGAAAACACAAGAGAAGAAAAGGACCTACAAAAACAAACCCAAAACAATTCAGAAAGTGGTAATAGGAACATACATATTGATAATTACCCTAATTACCCTAAACGTGAATGGACTAAATGCTCCAACGAAAAGACACAGGCTCACTGAATGGATACAAAAACAAGACCCATATATATGCTGTCTACAAAAGACCCACTTCAGACCTAGGGACACATACAGACTGAAAGTGAGGGGATGGAAAAAGATATTCCATGCAAATGGAAATCAAAAGAAAGCTGGAGTAACTATATTCATATCAGATAAAATAGACTTTAAAATAAAGAATGTTACAAGAGACAAGGAAGGACACTACATAATGATTAAGGGATCAATCCAAGAAGGTGTAACAATTATAAATATATATGCACCCAACATAGGAGCACCTCAATACATAAGGCAACTGCTAACAGCTATAAAAGAGGAAATCGACAGTAACACAATAATAGTGGGGGACGTTAACACCTCACTTACACCAATGGACAGATCATCCAAAATGAAAATAAATAAGGAAACAGAAGCTTTAAAAGACACAATAGGTCAGATAGATTTAATTGATATTTACAGGATATTCCATCCAAACACAGCAGATTACACTTTCTTTTCAAGTGCACACGGAACATTCTCCAAGACAGATCACATCCTGGGTCACATATCAAGCATTGGTAAATTTAAGGAAATTGAAATCATATCAAACATCTTTCCCAACCACAATGCTATGAGATTAGAAATCGATTACAGGGGAAAAAACGTAAAACACACAAACACATGGAGGCTAAACAATACATTACTAAATAACCAAGAGATTACTGAAGAAATCAAAGAGGAAATCGAGAAATACCTAGAGACAAATGACAATGAAAACACGATGACCCAAAACCTATGGGACGCAGCGAAAACAGTTCTAAGAGGGAAGTTTATAGCAATACAATCCTACCTCAAGAAACAAGAAAAATCTCAAATGAACAATCTAACCTTACACCTAAAGGAACTAGAGAAAGAAGAAAAAAAAAAGTAAGTAGAAAGAAAGAAATCATAAAGATCAGAGCAGAAATAAATGAAATAGAAACAAAGAAAACAATAGCAAAGATTAATAAAACTAAAAGCTGGTTCTTTGAGAAGATAAACAAAATTGATAAACCACTAGCCAGACTCATCAAGAAAAAGAGGGAGAGGACTCAAATCAATAAAATTAGAAATGAAAAAGGAGAAGTTACAACAGACACTGCAGAAATATAAAGCATCCTAAGAGACTACTACAAGCAATGCTATGCCAATAAAAATGACAACCTGGAAGAAATGGACAAATGTTTAGAAAGGTATAAGCTTCCATTCTATTTCTTCCAGGAAGAAATAGAAAATAGGAACAGACCAATCACAAGTAATGAAATTGAAAGTATGATTAAAAATCTTCCAACAAACAAAAGTCCAGGACCAGATGGCTTCACAGGTGAATTCTATCAAACATTTAGAGATGAGCTAACGCCCATTCTTCTCAAACTCTTCCCAAAAATTGCAGAGGAAGGAACACTCCCAAATTCATTCTGTAAGGCCACCATCACCCTGATACCAAAACCAGACAAAGATACTACAAAACAAGAAAATTACAGACCAATATCACTGATGAATATAGATGCAAAAATCCTCAACAAAATACTAGCAAACAGAATCCAACAACACATTAAAAGGATCATACCCCATGACCAAGTGGCATTTATCCCAGGGATTCAAGGATTCTTCAATATATGCAAATCAATCAGTGTGATACACCATATTAACAAATTGAAGAATAGGGATCATCTCAGTAGATGCAGAAAAAGCTTTTGACAAAATTCAACACCCATTTATGATAAAAACTCTCTGGAAAGTGGGCATAGAGGGAATCTACCTCAACATAATAAAGGCCATATATGACAAACCCACAGCAAACATCATTCTCAATGTGAAAAACTGAAAGCATTTCCTCTAAGATTCAGGAACAAGACAAGGATGTCCACTCTCGCCACTACTATTCAACATAGTTTTGAAAGTCCTAGCCATGGCAGTCAGAGAAAAAATGAAATAAAAGGAATACAAATTGGAAGAGAAGAAGTAAAACTGTCACTGTCTGCAGATGTCATGATACTATAAATAGAAAATCCTAAAGATGCCACCAGAAAACTACTAGAGCTCATCAATGAATTTGGTAAAGTTGCAGGATATGAAATTAACACACAGAAATCTCCTGCATTCCTATACGCTAAGTGTGAAAGATCAGAAAGAGAAATTAAGGAAACAATCCCACTGCAGCAAAAAGAATAAAACACCTAGGAATAAACCTACCTAGGGGGTAAAAGATCTATACTCAGAAAACTATAAGACACTGATGAAAGAAATCAAAGATGACACAAACAGATGGAGAGATATACATGTTCTTGGATTGGAAGAATCAATATTGTGAAAATGACTATACTACCCAAAGCAATCTACAGATCCAGTGCAACCCCTATCAAATTACTAATGGCATTTTTGACAGAACTAGAATTAAAAATCTTAAAATTTGTACGGAGACACAGAAGAGCCCGAATAGCTAAAACATTCTTGAGGAAAAAAAACAGAGCTGGAGGAATCAGACTCCCTGACTTCAGACTATACTACAAAGCTACAGTAATCAAGACCATATGGTACTGGCACAAAAACAGGAATATAGATCAATGGAACAGGATAGAAAGCCCAGAGATAAACCCATGCTCCTGTGGTCAACTAAACTATGATAAAGGAGGCAAGGATATACAATGGAGAAAAGACAGTCTCTTCAGTAAGTGGTGCTGGGAAAACTGGATAGCTACATGCAAAGGAATGAAATTAGAACACTCCCTAACACCATACACAAAAATAAACTCAAAATGGATTGAAGCGCTTCCCTGGTGGCGCAGTGGTTGAGAGTCCGCCTGCCGATGCAGGAGACACGGGTTCGTGCCCCAGTCTGGTAGGATCCCACATGCCGCAGAGCGGCTAGGCCCGTGAGCCATGGCCGCTAAGCCTGTGTGTCCGGAGCCTGTGCTCCGCAACGGGAGAGTCCACAACAGTGAGAGGCCCATGCACCGCAAAAAAAAAAAAAAAAAAAAAAAAAAAAGAAAAAAAAAAGAGGATTGAAGACCTAAATGTAAGACCAGACACTATAAAAATCTTAGAGGAAAACATAGGAAGAACACTTTTTGACATAAATCACAACAAGATCTTTTTTGACCCACCTCCTAGAGTCATGGAAATAAAAACAAAAATAAACAAATGGGACCTAGTGAAACTTAAAAGCTTTTGCATAACAAAGGAAACTATAAACAAGACGAAAAGACAAGTGTCAGAATGGGAGAAAATATTTGCAAATGAATCAACGGACAAAGATTAACCTCCAAAATATACAAACAGCTCATGCAGTTCAATATCAAAAAAACAACCTAACAAAAAAATGGGCAGAAGACCTAAATAGACATTTCTCCGAAGGAGACATACAGATGCCCAAGAAGCACATAAAAAGATGCTCAACATCGTTAACTAGAGAAATGCAAATCAAGACTACAATGAGGTATCACCTCACACCGGTTAGAATGGGCATCATCAGAAAATCTAAACAATAAATGCTGGAGAGGGTGTGGAGAAAAGGCAACCCTCTTGCACTGTTGGTGGGAATGTAAACTGATATAGCCACTATGGAGAACAGTATGGAGGTTCCTTAAAAAACTAAAAATAGAACTACTATATGACCCAGCAATCCCACTACTGCAATCCCACTACTGGGCATATACCCAGAGAAAACCATAATTCAAAAAGACACATGCACCCCATTGTTCATTGCAGCACTAATTACAATAGCCAGGTCATGGAAGCAACCTAAATGTCCATCAACAGACGAATGGAAAAAAAAAGATATGGTACATATATACAATGGAATATTACTCAGCCATAAAAAGGAATGAAATTAGGTCTTTTGTAGAGACGTGGATGGACCTAGATATGGTCGTACAGAGTGAAGTCAGAAAGAGAAAAACAAATATCATATATTAATGCATATATGTGGAATCTAGAAAAATGGTACAGATGAACCGGTGTGCAAGGCAGAGACAGAGACACAGATGTAGAGAAGAAACGTATGGACATCAAGGGGGGAAAGCGGGGGGTAGGCAGTGGGGGGTGGGATGAACTGGGAGATTAGGATTGACGTATATACACTAACATGTATAAAATAGATAACTAGTAAGAAACTGCTGTATAGCACAGGGAACTCCACTTTGCTGTAAAGTAGAAACTAACACAACGTTGTAAAACAACTATACCCCAATTAAAGGAAAAAAAGGGCTGTAACAGGAGCCTAGCCAAAAAACCCCCCAAAAAACCCAACATTTGCTCTCACGTCAATACCCTATCAAGGACAAACTTTAATTCACGTACTCTTTTTACTGATAATTTGAACATTTTTATTACAAGAAAATACTCATTACAAAAAAAGGCCAATAACTGCTAATTATGTGTTAAAGTTTTTGTGCTTTATTTTACTGTAATAACAGTCAAATCACAATAGTCTTCAATTTTTTTTTTACTGAGATATAACAAGTAATGGCAATACCATCATAAATGAAAAATACTTTTATCAAATTATGTGAGAGAATAGGAGATATACATTTTTTAAAAATCCATAAGTAGTACTAACTACAAAAAACTAAACTAGTTAAAACTAAACAAAAAATTGCCTAAACCTGCTCCATATAACTGAATCCTTCTTACCTTTTCTAATTCTTGGCTGTTAATTTCATGTAACCAGCTGAGATGTTCATGAGCTTGCAAAAAATTGGCCAACTGTCCATGCTGAGAAATAGGCTGAGATAATAATTTGCCTCGCTTTCCTTTCTCCAGATACCAACGGAAGAGAAAGTCTGAAAAATTCTATAAAGAACAAAGACAAGAATTCAATAATATATAGTAATACAGTTTTTAAAAATACATTTCTGGGGCTTCCCTGGTGGCACAGTGGTTGAGAGTCTGCCTGCCGATGCAGGGGACGCGGGTTCATGCCCCGGTCCGGGAAGATCCCACATGCCGCGGAGCGGCTGGGCCCGTGAGCCATGGTCGCTGAGCCTGCGCGTCCGGAGCCTGTGCTCCACAATGGGAGAGGCCACAACAGTGAGAGGCCCGCGTAGCGCCAAAAAACAAACAAACGAACATTTCTGATAATAAAGTATTAAATTTCTCCCAAAGGTCTTAGACTCCAGAATAGAAATCCAGTTTTAAACACTCATTTCCTGCATTGTAGGGTCCTCAAATCACCTCATTTAACAAATGAAGCCATTCAGATCCAGAAAGGGGATCTTGCTCAGGGTCACACAGATGTGCGCTGTCCAATAATATGGCAGTCACCGGTCACATGTAGCTGCTTAAACTTAATCTAAAATGTAAAATTCAGTCCCTCAGAGACACCAGTCACATTTCAAGTACTTGAAGGCCATCTGTGGTCAGAGACTCCATTTGGGACAGCACATATGGGCAAGATCTCCATTACCACAGAAAGTTCCACTGGACGGTACTGAGACGCTACCCTTCCAGAATGAAAGATTCTCAGGGGCAGAACTGGGTGCCACGTGTCCATGGGGGCTGGCACAATAAATCAGAATCTAGAGAGGCACATCCAGTTTCCCCACAGGACGTTTGCTGGATGCTGGGGTGGTGTGAGAGGCTGAGCTGGAAAGGAAGACAAAAGTGTCCTGCAGTCTCACAGTACTTAAGAGATATTTCCACTAAAGGGGGAATTCTGCAAGGAACACACCAGCCCCATAAGACATGTGAAACCAGAAATGAGTGAATTTAACAGAAGCTGCAGTCAAGCCCTGACCCACCTCTATTCTTGATGTATTGAGTGATCTGCCTCTCATCTTACCTGTCTCCCAGGGGAAAGAACAGCATTGATTTCCATCTTTACGGTTCTTTTATACACAATGTCCAAAATACAAGTTAAAAAATTGTAAGGGACTTCCCTGGTGGTCCAGTGGGTAAGACTCCATGCTCCCAATGCAGGGGGCCTGGGTTCAATCCCTGGTCGGGGAACCAGATCCCACATGCATACCACAACTAAGAGTCCGCATGCTGCAACTAAAAAAAAAAAGATCCTGCATACCGCAATGAAGATCCCATGTGCCTCAACTAAGACCCGGCACAGCCAAAATAAAAATAAATAAATATATTTTTTTAAAATTGTAAGACATAAGAAGCAGAAAAATATGAATATGCAGGCAGCAGAAGCAGACCTAAGAATGATCATTTTGGAATCAGCACAAAAGGACTTAAAATAACTAGTAAACAGATTAAAGAAAATAAAAGGAACAAAGCACAAAAGGATGGAAAATATCAACGGAGAATAAGAATCCTTAAAAGGCATAAAAATTATGATGGGCACAAAGTACTTACTTCAGCACTACTGTGAAATACAAGATAAGCCATGTCCAGCAATCAGGTACCGATCAAATAAGTTACATCCAGTCCATGAAATACCATAACAACATTAAAAATGTGGTTGTGTAATATTTAATGATATGGACAAATGTCTGTTATGTATTAAGTGAAATAAGCAGTTAACAAAACATGTTTGGTAGAGTAAAAAGACTAGAAGAATAAAACCAAATGTTAAAAAGGGTTCTCTCTGGGTGGTAGAATTATGAACGATTTTTTAATCTTCCTTTTCGTCTATAGTGGTTTCCTGAATTTTATACAATGTTACCTTTATAGTAAGAAAAAAAATCAGTTTTTACATAAAGATCAACTGACTGAATAGACTGGCTTTAAGGAACAACTTAAATGTACCTGAATAGTGTCACAATGTGAACTTTAAAAAAAAATAGTAAGCGTAAAAAAACAAAAACAAAAACAGGAAGCATATCAAAGAAGGAAAACAAGAATCTTAGGTGTATGGAAATCTGAGCTCTCTAAAAGTAGCATCCCATGCTCCCAAGATCTTCTACTTTAGAACTCTAGCAATATCCGTATCCCTAAGTACTTTTAATTATAACTGAAAATATAAGAACAGAAATAAAAGTCTTAACATATTTTTCAGAGGTCAAAGAATCTGTCAGTAATATTTATATATAAAGAATTGTCTACCTATTTACAAAGAAACATAATGTACAAATTAGTATCTGGTAATCTGCAAAAAGACTGTATCATCTTCCAGAAACCCCAAGTAAGATTTGAAATGGTAAAGTCTTCTTACAGGGTCCACTGCCTACACCCCCAGGGTTCATTACCTGGTCAGCAAACTGTGTCATGTAGCGCTGCAGTCTGGTCTGGTTGTCAGTCTGCTCACACATTTGTACTAAGATATCAAAGTCACAGTATTTTTCTGCTAATGAAGCAGCCCATGGGTACTGGCCTAGTGTGACTATGGAAATGAGAACAGATGGAAAAAATCCTGTTAGCGAAAACTTAATATGTAATAAAAAAAAATATTCCTTGAAATTTTACCTTTATTCATATTACATACTAAAGTTAATTAATAGAAACCTTTCCAGTCACTGGCATTTAGTTTCATAATCCATATAAACTCATTAAAGATGTAAATTCAGTCCCTTGCTTCATCACTGCCCACCTAAGATGCTATTCCCTTCCTTCATGTAGCAAGACGAGCTACTTCTCTGAATCCTGGCTGTGACCGTCTCGTGTCCTCCTCTGAAGAGCCGTACCACCTCTCCACACCGTGGAACGACCCTTGTCTGCTCTACTCTGCAGTCTAGCTGTTCCTGTGAAGGTCTGAGATGGTAAGCATTCTCCATATGCTGTTAATTTATTCATTTAAAAATCATCTTTAACACCATCTAGGACACTTGTTACCTGGTAAGTAATGACAACGAGGCTGAATAAACGAACACAGAAAGCTGTACACAGGAAAGCTCTGCTTTAAGCTCTGAGCTACAGCTGGGTTAACGACATTACACTGCATAACACATTGCATGAATGATTTGGCTCCTACATCTGTTCTGCAGACTCAAGACCCACAGCCCTCACTAAATATCAGGCACTTACGAAGCGGAGATAAGAGATCTGATCTTTTCTGAAGGTATTCCATTTCCAGATTGTTATATCTTTCTTGATCACTGGATCTGTCCACAGACTTGAGCTGAGAAACATAACCATCCAGGAAGCAATCAATCAGTGCTACCAGCTGCTCTGTCAGAATGTTTCGGAGGTTGCTATCCGCCTGAGGATAAACCATTTTCAGGACAATCCCATGCTGGCGCACTATTGCTGTTCGGATGCCGGCAGGACCACTCGTTGCTGTAAAATCACACAAAATAATATGACAAGTAAGGATTCTATAATGGCTACGGGAAAGACCAACTGCCTAAAAATTATATCCCGTCAGCCTTGATGGATGGAAAAAGAAATCGAATAGGAGGTCAGCTGATACTTTTCTATGTCCTGCTCAAACCCATCTTCTCTATGAGGATGGCCTCAGCAGAGCCAGGTAAACATGATTCTTCTTCCTTCTAAATTCCTTTAATGCTACTCCACTTATTTCCTTGTGTTAAATCAACAAAAAATACAGTCAGTACATCCAGGGCCTGCTGCTATGAATAACTATACGTACTAAAACCTAGTAGATGTGTGAGTACCAGTTTAAAAAAATGAGTTACAGAGAGATCTACAAATTATTCCAAGGCAATAAAGTGATTTTCATAAGAACTACTCATCTTGGAGATGGCACTTATGTTATTTTTCATTTCACTCACAAACTTGCACTAGGAGAACAATATGGCTTCTGAAAATAACAGACCATTAGAAATATATTTTGATCAACTGCTAATGAATCAGTATACTTGGGCTCAGTGCTTGCAATCTCACCTGTCCACGGAATATACTCAGGTTCTTTTTCTACTGGCTCTTCTCTTCTATACAAGGAGTTTCTATTTTGTCGATAATGACTAGCAGCTTGCAGCATGTCCTGGAAAATGAAATGTGTTATCACATGCAGGAAGCAAGGGATCCCAGGATCTCTAAGATAATCTGAAACATCAAGTCTATTACTACAAAAAATTACTGGGCACAGACCTGTTAGACTACTTTTTGATTCTTTCTGCATTTGAAATTTGTTTTACTCTAGAGTTTAACTTCAGTTTTAGAAAACTATGGTAACCGAACTAGGAAGACCATTACTATAAAGTCCATGAGCTAAAATTAAATGAAACATTTTAATCAATAATATAAGTAGTGTGCTTTTGTGTAATTTAAAAGAGACAGTTACAGTAACATTAATACCTTTGCAATGAACTACATGTCTTCCCCAAACAAAAGGTTTATTCTACTAAATAGAAACTTTTAACATGCACAAGGCAAACACTCAGATGTGTATTAACTGACCGATAAAATGACTGAGGTTTTCCTAACGTTTTGGAATGGCTAAACCATTATGGATCACTGGTGATGCAAAGTAGGAACATGGAGACCACTTCCTCCTCCATCCACAGCCTGCGCTTTGAGTTGCTGGTATCTTCAGCGTGCGTGCGTACCTTGAGAATACTGTTCACACTGATCGCCGCCTCCGCCCATTCAACTGGCTCCAAGGCCGTGTCCTTCAAGACTTGCTCCTCGTGCTCCAGTAAGCACTCCCAGACGCTATCTACCTGGGACACCTGAGGAAGGACAGAGACGGTACCTACTAGGAACAGAGACCATGCTGATGGGCCACGCTTACAGCTGCCTGGAATCGACTCAG
This sequence comes from Lipotes vexillifer, assembly GCF_000442215.2. NCBI lineage: Eukaryota > Metazoa > Chordata > Mammalia > Artiodactyla > Lipotidae > Lipotes > Lipotes vexillifer. The sequence continues at coordinate 2,487,374 of NW_006771376.1, forward strand.
CAGGCTTTCCTCACTAAGTCACACCCTCTGCTCAGTAGTCAAAGGGATAGTCAGTGATGAAAACAAATTTAAAAGCCAAGAAAAGTTAGAATCTCCTAACTTTTAAAAGGTGGAGAGCCCAAATAACTGAGTCTGATAAATAAGCAAATTCTGGATTGGTAGCCGGTAGGTTTGTTATTTAAATATCAAGTAACTGAAATATTTGTTTATTATAGCTATGAGGGCTCAATGTCACCTTTAAATAGTACTAGGCTACAAATGATGTCACATAACAATGCGAGACCCCAAAGTAATGAATTAAACGAATGAACTAATGGATTAAAATAGTTATCCAACCAATGAACTTGCTAATTTCTTTCTTTGAAGAATTTCTTTTCTTTAGACATAATAGAAATGTTTGTAGAACAGCAGTAGCTACATAGAAACTAACTAAATACATAACTTGTAACTGTTCTATTTTTTGTCATTAATTAACACATGAAGGTAACTGTGCAAAAATGTTAAGCACTGAAACACTTATTTCCAGTTTCAGCCCCCAGTTAAGCTTTTCCCCCTTAATTTATCAAGTGGATATTTACTTGGCATTTAGAGTTTGCATAGCATTGGGCGCTCAGAGATAAGAAGAAATGGAAATTAGATTTGCTGCCCTCAAGGAACTTACAAACTAGCTGAAGGAACAATTCATAAACATATGCACAATGGAGCCCGAACAAAATCACTCTTCTTCCTTTAGTATCTCTGATGTCAGTCAAAGGCATCCTAACAGCCCTAGCAGGAAACCTCTGGCACGTTGAATTTGTAAGAATTTTTTACACTGTTAATGTGAAAAAGATAATGAAAGCATATGTGATATAAAAGGCACGAAATTATATAAAAGCAAGTAAAATCCCAAGACACTTGATAGACAGCCTTACCACGTGAGTTACATGTTCAGTGGTTTCAAACATTGCCCATAAGCTGTACCAACACTGTTGAGGGCCTGTTCTGAAGCAGTTAACTCGCTTCATAGAGCCCCAGGAGGTGCGGGGGCTCCTTCCAGACTGGCTACGGGTGGAGGGTCAACCCTCAAGCAGAGTCTGTATTATTTTACCTTCTATCCAGGGCTGTGAGATCACATCTCCCCTACACAGTCCACCAATCAGAGCCTGACTTGGGTTATCCAGCTCTTCTCTTAAAATGCATACCTGTTTGTAATGTAATTTACCACTCCCAAGTGGATGGACAGGTAAAAAGAAAAAAAAAAAATTGATACATATTTTTTCACTAAACACATGCACACCTCTTCAGCTCTCTCTTTTTATTATGGTTATGCCACGTGGGAGGACCTTTAGAACTTCACCCAAGGGAAGCTTAAGACCAGTAAATGTAAACAGAAATTAAGATAAATGGTGATGCAAACAGTCTTAAACATTACTATCTTCCATATGGAGCATTCTTTTGAGGAACCAATCACATTTTTAGTTTTTTCTTTTTTCTATCATATTCCTACGGTGCTACTCATGAATTATGTATTCACCCAGTTGATAATTTCCAGACCCCTTTTTTTCCCCAGTTAATTGGAAAAATGTACTTATACATAATTAACTAGTATGCTTTGCACTTTGATCCAAAAGCAGAAAAAGCAACCAGGCTCTTGCTCAACTCAATTTGTCATTAATAATTAAATAAGAAAAACAAAAACTTTATCATGTAAAATTATGTATGAATAAAGACAAAAAAGGACACAAAAATGACAACAGTTTGGTTAGATCATGAAATTTGAGGTGAACTTTCTTTTTTTTCATTCAGATTTCAGGTATACTTGATTAAAAAACAAAGTAAAACAGAAAAGTGCTTTGCCTTACATTCTCTAGAAAAAAAAGCCCAAATGTATAAAAATGAGGCCTTCTTCAAACTAAATACATTTATGGAGTCAACAGAACTGAACATAGTTCAGGGTCTTATTTTTGGTTGCAGTACATCAAATATTCAGAGTAGAAGAGACCCGTGGCACAGGCTGTTAGATGCTAGATGACAGCCAGACTGCACGAGGAAGGAGATAAAATTAGAGGCACCAAACGGAAAAACTTCCCAAATGCAAAAAACAATTCCAAATTCCACAGAGCTGGGGGAAGAGCTAGCACTGTTTCTAAACTCAGATAACGCCACAAAGGGAGAAGGAACAGCCCTAGTGAAGGACTACAAACTCCTGAAGCAACTGACTAACACACCCAAAACAGGCTGCTGAACGGTGGCTCAGAGCCAGGGTCTGTGGTCTCAGCTGAGTCAACCGGCCCCTGGGTCTTGGCGTCAACACCTGTAAAGGCAGATGGGAAAGTCAGCCCTGCCTTTCATGAGGTTGTGAGGTGTCACTCAGGTACCAGAGCTGTGTGCTCTGACCAGTGCCCAGCTGCCACCAGCTGGCCAGCACCTTCATCTTTTCTCCCTCCCAAGTTTACAGCAGGTTTTTCTTTTCCTCTGAAAATAAATCTGACTTTAAAAGTGAGGTGTAGAGCAGGATCCCAGCAGGCAGCTGAGGAGAGTTTAGTGAAGGGACTGTTTACAAAGATGTGGGCGGGAGTCAGGGGACCAAGGCGGGATGGTGCAGCCCCGGGCTAGCAAGATGGGGAGCCACGATTAGGTCCAGGCCTGAAGGGGAACTGGGACAGAGCAGTCGCTGGAGGGGCCGAGAGGGCGGCCTGAGAGGAGCCTGGTCTGACAGCAGGCACAGCAAACAGGTAGAAGCAGCAAGGAAGGAAGCTGGGGACGACAGCTCCAAGCTCTGACCTGATGGTGCTGCACCTTCATCAAAACAACAGAAGCGGGGTTAACCTCTCGGTTGTCGGATCAAGTGTCAGGGTATCGCAGTGCTTGGGTTCAAGTAACCCTTATTTTACTTAATAATGACCCCAAAACGCAAGAGTAGTGATGCTGGCAATTAAGTTATGCGAAAGGGAGGCTGTAAAGTGCTTCCTTTAAGTGAAAAGGTGAAAGTCCTCAACTTAATGAGGAAAGGGAAAATACCGTATGCTGAGATAGTTAAGACCTGTGGTGAGACGGAATCTTTGTGAAATTGTGAAGAAGGAAAAAGAAACTCGTGCTGGTTTTGCTGCCGCACCTCAAACTGCAAAAGTTATCGCCACAGTTCATGCCGAGTGGATGAAAGGCTCTTGCTGCTCCAGCCAGGAGTCAGGACTCTGCCTCTGAGGTGGGAGAGCCAACTTCAGAACACTCGTCAAGAAGAGACCTCCCAGCCCCACATAATATCAAACGGCGAAAATCTCCCAGAGATCTCCATCTCAACACCAGCACCCAGCTTCACTCAACGACCAGCAAGCTACAGTGCTGGACAACCTATGCCAACCATATAGCAAAACAGGAACACAACCCCACCCACTAGCAGAGAGGCTGCCTAAAATCATAATAAGTCCACAGACACCCCAAAACACACCACCAGACGTGGACCTGCCCACTAGAGAGACAAGATCTAGCCTCATACACCACAACACAGGCACTAGTCCCCTCCACCAGGAAGCCTACACAACCCACTGAACCAACCTTAGCCACCGGAGACAGACATCAAAAACAA
>NW_006771376.1:2492454-2499370 GCF_000442215.2 Lipotes vexillifer
TGCGGTACGCGGGCCTCTCACTGTTGTGGCCTCTCCCATTGCGGAGCACAGGCTCCGGATGTGCAGGCTCAGCGGCCATGGCTCACAGGCCCAGCTGCTCCGCGACATGCGGGATCCTCCCGGACCGGGGCACGAACCCGTGTCCCCTGCATCGGCAGGCGGACTCTCAACCACTGCGCCATCAGTGAAGCCCCCCTCTCTTTTAACCTTTTTAAAAATTGAGAAATATAACATACCAAGAAATACCATGTATAATGTATATGTACACTTCAGAGAAAAGTAATAGTGATAATAAAATTGACAGCCATATACACACCTCCTAGATGCTCTCCTAAGAAAGAAAATGTTGCTAAGAGTTCTCATCACAAGGAAAAAATATTTGTGTTCTTTTCTTTTTTCTTTTGTATATGTAAGAGATGATGGGTGTTAACCAAACTTACTGTGGTAATCATTTAGTAATACATGTAAGTCAAGTCATTATGCTGTACATATTAAACAGTGCTGTATGTCAATTGTGTCTTAATAAAACTAGGGGGGGAAAGGAAAGAGAACATTGACAATTTCTTTGAATCCCTTTGTATTTGTTTTTTAATCTATTTTTAACCTTTAAAAAAATACACACACACACACACACACACACACACACACACAATATGCTGTATAGCTGTACCTGCTTTTGAATTTTATATGCATGGAATCATACTCTAGACCCTGTAACCAGATTGCCCATTCCTATTACTAGATGTGTGCCATTGGGCGTACTTAACCTTTCTATGCCTCAGTTTCTGCAACTTTAAACTGAAGCCAATAATAGTGTTTACACTGTTGAATTGTTTAGAGAATTAAGTGAATCAATAATCATCAAATACCTGGTCCAACACTGGTAATTATATTTTTTAAATGTTTGTTAAATAAAATAAAGCATATGTGTATTCTACTATATCGAGTTTTTTGTTTGGTTGGTTTTTTGCGGTACGTGGGCCTCTCACTGTTGTGGCCTCTCCCGTTGTGGAGCACAGGCTCCAGAGGCGCAAGCTCAGCGGCCATGGCTCACGGGCCCAGTCGCTCCGTGGCATGTGGGATCTTCCCGGACGGGGGCACAAACCCGTGTCCCCTGCATCGGCAGGCGGACTCTCAACCACTGCGCCACCAGGGAAGCCCCTCTACTATATCTTTTTAGTCTTTTATTTGACATCATTTTTTTTAAACATTTACATGTTATACTGAAGGCAGGGGTTCATTTTTAAATTTCTCTGTTTAACATTCTAGTGTACCACAATTTATCTATTCTACTCTCCATTGATATTTGAGATATTTCCCAATTGATACTATTTAAGACATTCATATCTTTAGATCATCTTTATATTTACCATTTTCTGGCTTTTGCTACATAAATAATGATACCTTATGTATTCCTATTATTGGAATGTGGCATCCTAATTAATTGTCAATTTTATGTAAGCAAGTAACTTTTCCCTGGTTTTTGCTTACCTTTACTTTTTTTATTATGTGTTTGAATTTAACTAAGCAAAATTTTTAATATTTTATTTTGAGATAATTGTTGATTCACTGATTCTGTATTTTGATAGAGAGGTTCTTAATTATAATGTAGTCAAATTTATCAATATTTACCATTATGGTTAGTGTTATTTTTCTTTTTTTTAGTCCTATTTAAGAAATCCTTCCCTATCTGAGATCATGAATACTGTCTCCTATATTATCTTCCAAAATGTTCAAAATTTTGCCTTTTATATTTACATCTTTAATGTGCCTGAATTTATTATATTTTTTAGTATATTGTGAAGTTGGAGTCCACTTTCATATTTTTTTCTTATTCACAATCTATCTAATGCCATTTATGGGAAAGTTCATCCTTTCTCCACTTATCTCCAGTGCCATCTCTGTCACTGATTAAATGTCTACAAATTGTGGGTCTTTCTCTGAGGTTTGTAATCAAATCATTCTTTATCCTTAATAAAATTTTATGTGTTACTAGTATTTAGAGATGTGACTGACTTCTCAATGATGATTTCTAGCTGCCAGTCTTGTTAATACTAATAATTTGTCTATAGGTTATTTTATGTTCTCAATACTGACAGTCAGCTACAAATAATGACAGTTTTATTTCTTTCTTGCCAACCTTGATACATTTTATTTCTTTTTCTGGCCAGATTGCAGCTGCTAGGATCTTCAGGACAGTGTTGAAAAGAAGAGCCACTGGGGGGAGTGGCCAAGATGGTGGAGTGTGAAGACCCCTCCCATGGGCACACCAAAATTTCAACTACTTGTAGAGCAACTACTGATGAGAAAAACTGGAACACCAGCAGAAAAGACCTTCTACAACTAAAGATATATAAAAGGAACCACAACGAGATGGGTAGGAGGTATGGAGATATGGTGTAGTCAAGACCAATACACCCAAGTGGGCAACTCACAAACAGGAGGATAATTATAATTGCAGAGGTTGTTCCCAAAGAGCAAGGAGTCCAAGCCCCAAAGTGGGCTCCCCAGCCCTGGAGTCCTGCACCGGGAAGATGAATACCCAGAACATTTGGCTTTGAAGGTCAGTGGGGCTTATTTTCAGGAGAGCCAGAGGGCTGTGGGAAATAAGAGACTTGACTCTTAAAGGACACACATACTTTGTGGCTGTCTGGAGGGGTGGGATAGGGAGGGTGGGAGGGAGGGAGACAAAGAGGGAAGAGATATGGGAACATATATATATGTATAACTGACTCACTCTGTTATAAAGCAGAAACTAACACACACCATTGTAGCAATTATACCCCAATAAAGATGTTAAAAAAAAACAAACAAACAAAAAAAAACAACAGAAGCCAGGGGACAGGGGAGCCCACCATGGAGATGCCCTCTGGGGCAGAGTCAAGACGTGGTGTGGAGAAACACAAGGAAAACATCCACACGTGATAGGGAAGACTCTGTAGTCATCTTTACAAGCCCTAACTTACAGGGAAAGCGATAAATGAGTGATACTTTTGAGGGATAATTTACCCAGAAAACATGGAGTCCAATTTAAAACTTCAAGGACATCTTTTGTTCTCAATCCTTTCCTCGCCGGGGGCCCGTTCCGTAAATGGCACAGCACTCCAGAGCCGCACTAAGGGGAGGACGGGTCTCGTCTCACCTCTCTGAAGAAGACGTCTGCAGGAGTCAGGTTGCACGGGATGTCGCAGTCCCTCTTGTTTAAGGCCATCAGTATCGCTGTGTTCACAAGGTCGGAAAGCCTCGAGTGGTGGTTCTTGAGGACGATGGCGGCGGCCAGTTTCTCGGCGTGTTCACAGAGCAGCAGCCGTGTGGCCATCGGCAGCCCTCTCACTGGAAAAGTGCCGAGACGTCCAAACAAGCCGACCTTGAGACAAGACGAACACGTATTCTTAGAAAGCATTCACAGTAACAGGAGAACACAGTCACATTTCCACCAGCAGCTCACTGGGTACAGAGATGCTGGCCCCATCCTCCCCCAGAAAGACCTCTGTCTATTGGTCTTTGGGGGCTGTTCCTAACACACACACACACACACACACACACACACACACACTCTCTCTCTCTCTCTCTCTCTCTCCCTCTCTCTCTCTCTCTTCAGCCAGGGCCATTTACACCTGTAAGAAAGTACAGACATTCCTGTTCTAAGATTAGGGTCAACTACTGTTGTCTCTACCTACCTTACTCCTCAAATGATTGTTTATGGTTATCAAAATCATAAAATTGTTCTTTTCTAGCTACACTGATCAACTCCCCTAGACTCCAGACCTTCAGAACTAGAAACTCAGCAGCCTCCACCTTCCAGAACCCTAAAGCCATGGGGAGGGTGGCGGGGGGACTTCCCTGGCGGTCCAGTGGTTAAGACTCCATGTTTCCACTGTGGCGGGGGGGGGGGGGGGGGGGGGGGTGGTCCTGACCCTTTGCATCAGCTGCCTCTGATTTGCTTGATGCCCATTTCTGGCATGAGGAGGAGAGTTTTATATTCAGAATTCTTTCCTTATATACAAGTATCCAGTTGTACATTTTTCCTGATTATTAATGTAAATCTTTCAATGAAATGAGCTCTAAATATTAAAGGAAATATAAAGGCACAGGCAGACTGGGATTTTTAGATCTGGCTAGACATTCCCTTGCAACGGACGCTGCTGCCAACAGCTGTGTGACTCCACGAGGGTCTGAGGCTCAGGGAGGCTGTACCAAGAGATGCCACAACGGCTCCAGCACCATGGCTCCCCCCACTTCACCCCCACCCCCACCCCGATAACTTAGCGTCCCCACAGTGTGGCACGTGAGGGCCACGGACTCCTCCCACCCCAGCCTTCTGCACACCCTTCTGCAACATGACCTTGCCACTCCTCCCACCAAGAGGCACAATCAAGTTCCCAATCCCTTTTATCTGGCCTGGCCTTGTGACTTGCTTCGACCAACATCGCTTTGGTTGAAGTGATAATATGTGATGTCTGAAGCCTACAGCTTCTAAGTTCATCCCCTTGAAGCGCCACCTGGAGACCACAGGAGGCCAGTCCAGCCTAGAGGAGGATAAGACTAAGTGGGGGGAGAACCAAGAGGCCCCAGCGGACGGTGGCACCGACTGCCAGTCAGACGAGAGACGCCTGGGGACCTGCCAGCTCAGCCCACCCCAAATGCAGTTCAAGGAGAGGGCCCAGGGGAAATCAGCAAAGAACTGCCCTGCTAACCCACAGTTGTTTTAACCCACCACATCCTGGGGTATTTGTTATGTATTAAGAGTTAATTGATAACACCTGACAATTACATCAGGAGAAAACATGTTTTTTCCCCATTGACCTGCAGCCCACCTAAAACACCAAGAAAAGACTCAATGAACAAATAAAGTTCTCTTGACCAGACAGGAAGAGCAGACTGGAGCCAGACTGTGCATTAAAATTGAAGCATAATGAGGTATTAGAAACAACCAAGGTATTTCTGGAATCCTCTAGAACCACACTGTCCAATAAGGTAGCCACTATCCAGCAAAGTGGTGACTTTAAGTTAATTAAATTTAAATTTAGAAAACTTCAGTTTCTCAGCTGCAGCAGCAATTTCAAGTGTTCAGCAGCCACACAGGACTGAGGCTACCATGCTGGGCAGCACAGCCACAGGGCAGTCCCATCACCACAGAACGTTCTATTAGGTGGCACTGACTTCAGTCTCTTTAACAGGGAGGCATAATGATTCTGGGAAAAAGTATGAAAAAATGGATTTAAATTAATTCTTTTGGATTATGCCTGGGAGCCACAACTGATCAACAAAGTAAGGATGGGTGATTTTGTGTAACAACTCTGTCAAGCAGCAAAAACATTTTCTTTTATTAGGCTCAATATAAATGGGAATTCCCTTACCCCTTAAAAAAAGAGAGTACTTTAAATGAGTATTTGATGCTAATGGCACCTCAAAATTAAACATCCACATAGAAAAACCTGTCACCGCCTTCAGATTCTTCACTGTCTTTCTAATAATACAAAATCAACTCGGGAAAACCTAAGTTTTATATAAAAGCACACAGGAAATCCATATGAAAAGCAGGGTATCATAGGATGTAACAAGAAAAGCTGAAATAACATTTCTGCTGAAATACACTATTTTTCTTCTTTTTATCCTATTTTCAATGCAGCTTTGCTTCTTGTAGTAACAGGCCTCCACACAGCCCTGGAATTATTTACTTAAGTCAGCAAAGAAAATGGACAACACTAGTCATGTCCCACCCAATGAAACACCTCAGAATTAGTGAGAAAGGGTCTCCCACTGTCCTGGAGAGAGCCACAAAGGGCACAGTAAAGCCAGGTGTCCAGCCATCCCTGTTCACAGCGACTGGGATGCTTACTTGGTGAATGAAGTCCATAAGGAAAGAATGGGCCTTCATCTTGTCTTCGAGCTGGTGGAGAATAATCAAAGATGTATTGCTGAACCCAGGTGCTTCTGGTGAAACACAATAACAAGACAAAAACATAATACACTGGCTTGACAGAAAGTACTGCTATTAAAAGTTAAGAAAAATCTATACAAAAGGAAAGTACTAACCTTTCAATGCAATTATTAATTACATTACCCAAGAGGTTAAAAATTTAGACAAAACTTTTGGGGCTTTGATACAATTCATACCGTATTTATTCAAAACACAAATATGTTATTATTAGCTTAATCACTCGTATCATTCTAAGCTTGACAGCTCAAAACAGTCAAAGAAAGAAGGTGAGCACTGATGTTTTCTTCTTCCTAAGACTAATGAGAATTACTTGCTAGGCAGGAAATTAGGGATTGAAAGGATGTTTGTGACAGTTGCATGGTCCTTGTGAACCCCCGAGTGCCCCGATGCTGCGTGGAGGGTAAGAGGCACAGTCACCCAGGCCGAACAGGAGGACACATTCCCACTTCTACAGGCTGAGATCTGACCACTGCTGCTCTTAGAGAAGCACATAATTTCCATTAGCCAAATTCAGTAGTTATGCTAAAATTACCACTTAATTTGGGGCAAGTGTCAAATGCCTACCTATGCCACCAATTTCCTTTTAGAAATAAAATGCTGAGAAAGCTAAGTAGGGCTGATTAATCTGTTCAGACAGAACATGTAGGATTTGCTCCAATGTTTCCTCAGTTTCTATTCTACTATGTAGACCTGTTCTGAGCCCTTTATGTATGCATGCATGTATGTATGTAAAATAGATGAGGTGTTTTTTTTTTTCTTCTTATTTTGGTCATGACGCACAGCTTGCGGGATCTCTGTTCCCCGACCAGGGACTAAACCCGGGCCATGGCAGTGAAAGCTCCGAATCCTAACCACTAAGACCATCCAGGAGCTCCCTGTTCTGAGCCCTTTAAAAAATCTACTATGGGCTTCCCTGGTGGCGCAGTGGTTGAGAGTCCGCCTGCCGATGCAGGGGACATGGGGTCGTGCCAC